>NC_133131.1:154341069-154643465 GCF_048418815.1 Hemitrygon akajei
ACTGCCTGGCCTGCTGAGTTCCTCCTGCAGTTTGTGTGCGTGACACCACTTGGCCTCTTTTGGTGTTTTGGGATACATACTATATAAACTGCTTTAGAATTTCCATTGTTTCTCCTTTTGCAATATCAAGGTAAATTTGTCTTAGTTTGGTGCTTTTTAGAATCTGAGAATGTTTGAAATCTTTGGTTGTGGATGTCATAAACTGGTATTATTTACAGTGGGGATATTTTTGCAACCACTGCTCTGTACTTTTCCTCTGCAAATGTTCCACTTTGTTAACAACACACAGAATGCTGGAGGAACTCAGCAGGTCAGGCAGCATCTATGAAGGAAAAAGAATAGTCAGTGTTTCGGGCCAAAGCCCTTCATCACTGAGTCCTGATGAAGGGTCTTAGCCTGAAAGATTGACCGCACATTTTACGCCATAGATGCTGCCTGACCTGCTGATTCTGTGCTGCATTTTGTGCTGTTGCTCCAGATTTACAGCATTTGCAGTCTCTTTTGTATTTCTGTACTTCCATTTGTTTAAAGGTTAAATATTAGCTTTATTTGTCACACTTACATTGAAACATACTGCGAAATGCATTGTTGGCATCAAATCAAATCAGCGAGCATTATGCTGAGCAGCCTACAAGTGTTGCCATGCTTCCATCACTAAGATAACATGTCCACAGCTCACTAACCCTAACTGGAGCAGGGCTGATGAAGGGTCTCGGCCCAAAATATCAACTGTTTACTCTTTTCCACAGGTGCGGCCTGGCCTGCTGAGTTCCTCCACCATTTTGTGTGTGTTGCTTTAGATTTCTTGCATCTACAGATTTTTTCGTGTTTGTGGAACCCTAACATCTTTGGAATGTGGAAGGAACTGGGGCACATGGAGGAAACCCACGTAGTCTTGAAGAAAATGTACAAACTCCGTTTAGACAGTGGTGGGAATCAAACACCGATCGTCAACTGGCACTTTGTAAAGCATAATAATTAAATAAGTAAATCAATTACAGTGTACGCATAATTGACTAGATTTTTAAAAAATGCAAAAAACAGAAATACTGTATATTTTTTAAAAAGTGAGGTAGTGTCTAAGGGTTCAATGTCCATTTAGGAATCGGATGGCAGAAGGAAAGAAGCTGTTCCTGAATCGCTGAGTGTGTGCCTTCAGGCTTATGTACCTCCTACCTGATGGTAACAGTGAGAAAAGGGTAAGCTCTGGGTGCTGGAGGTCTTTAATAATGGTGCCGCCTCTCTGAGACACCGCTTACTGAAGATGCCCTGGGTACTTTGTAGGCTAGTACCCAAGATGGAGCTGACTAGATTTACAACCTTCTGCAGCTTCTTTCGGTCCTGTGCAGTAACCTCCCCCCCCCCACCCCCCCCCCCCCCAATACCAGACAATGATACAGCCTGTTAGAATGCTCTCCATCATGCAACTATAGAAGTTTTTGAGTGTATTTGTTGACATGCCAAATCTCTTCAAGCTCCTAATGAAGTATAACCACTGTCTTGCCTTCTTTATAACTACTTCGCTATGTTGGGACCAGGTTAGATCCTCAGAGATCTTGACACCCAGGAACTTGAAGCTGCTCACTCTCTCCACTTCTGATCCCTCTATGAGGATTGGTATGTGTTCCTTCGTCTTACCCTTCCTGAAGTCCACAATCAGCTCTTTCGTCTTACGTTGAGTGCCAGGTTGTTGCTGCGGCACCACTCCACTAGTTGGCATATCTCACTCCTGTACGCCCTCTCATCACCACCTGAGATTCTAGCAACAATGGTTGTATCATCAGCAAATTTATAGATGGTATTTGAGCTAACACTAGCCACACAGTCATGGGCATAGAGAGAGTAGAGCAGTGGGCTAAGCACACACCCCTGAGGTGCGCCAGTGTTGATCTTCAGCGAGGAGGATATGTTATCACCAATCCACACAGACTGTGGTCTTCTGATTAGGAAGTTGAGGATCCAATTACAGAGGGAGGTACAGGGGACCAGGTTCTGCAACTTCTCAATCAGGATTGTGGGATTGATGGTATTAAATGCTGAGCTCTCACAGTCCAAAGATGTACTGGTTGGAAGGCTAATTGGTGTTTGTAAACACAAAATACACTGCAGATGCTGTGGTGAAATCAACACATACAAACATCTTTTCATCCAGCTTGTTTGTATGTGTTGGTGTTTGTAAATTGTCCCATGGTTAGGCTAGGGTTAAATTGGGATTTGCTTTGTGGCACAGCTCGGAGAGCCAGAAGGGCCTGTTCCGGGCTGTATCTCAATAAATAAATAAACAAGAGCCCATCACTTTTATTTTATGGGCAGTTTTTTTTTCTATTTCAGTGGTGGTATTTCTTTCAGAATTTGTTGTGACAATTAGAAAATAAAAGCAAATTTTATTAAGCCAGGAGTGTGAGTGGGTACAGGTAGCAGATTATGAAAAAAGAAGCAAGAAACTTTGGGCAGATCAGGTCCGTGTTACTTTGTCAAACTTGCACCTTACACTCTTCCCTCTTCCCCTTCCAACTTTTGCTTTTCATAAGGCATTCATTGGGCCTTTAAAATAGAAGCTATTTTAAAACAGCATTTTGAATCCTAAATCTGTGGCTTGCCCTGTGTTTACTTTCAGAATACAGTTCGCTCACTGTCAAGGGATGCAGCATACATTTTCTGTAGCACACTAGTGAGTGATGTTGAACAGAAAGTACAAATAGCATGTTTATACCTCTCACAATGTAGATCCCAGTTCATTCCTGCAATAATTTAACAACATCTGCTGCTGTTCAGAAGGTTTGCATAACCTCGCCAGTCCCTCTCTGCTTCTTTGTTTTCACTGTTGGTTGCCATGGTTTTAGACAGGAAGAAATGGAGAGGAAGGGTCTGTAGGCCCATCATCAGGTGCCAAATGTTTGCACAGAAGAGCAGCTTTTATTATTTAAGTGTATTCATAGTTCAGCAAGTCATTCCTCACAGCTTCCATCCACAGGCGAAGAGTAATGGCAATAAATAACCTATCATTTTTTTCCCAGGCATAATGAATTATGCACTGGGTTCATTTATTTCCCACTTGGGAGAACATCCAACATACTTTGCTTTCAGGTTTTTAAAGAGTTTTCTTGTTTCAAAGAAATCAAGAAGCAATGACAAAATTCTATATATTGACACCTTCAGACATTTGCCTGTAACCATACATCTTGCTGTGCATTGAAATTAGTTATGGGTAGTATAGCAACTGACACTTAAGCAAGAAGAGATTCTCTACATTTAATCAAAGTGCAATCTGTCAGGGTTCTGTTATTTCCTGTATTTTTGAGTGACATTACATTTTATGTGTAATGACAACTAGAACAAATTCCACTAATAAAGTCACCTTGGACTGCTATTGCCTTCTAACCAGTGTTTTCTCTATGAATTATTATGAAACCAAAGCAGTATCTCACTCTGAATTCTCTGTAGTAAAAAGCTTTCTAAACTTTTATATTTCATCCCTTTACTCAAGGGAAAATATTTGTACACAGACAGACAGACAGACAGACATACTTTATTGATCCCGAGGGAAATTGGGTTTTGTTACAGCCGCACCAACCAAGAATAGTGAAGAAATATAGCAATATAAAACCATAAATAATTAAATAATAATAAGTTAATCATGCCAAGTGGAATTAAGTCCAGGACCAGCCTATTGGCTCAGGGTGGAATGAGTCTCTGGCTGAATGTACTCCTGTGCCTAACCAGTACATTGTGGAGTGGATGGGAGTCATTGTCCAAGATGGCATGCAACTTGGACAGCATCCTCTTTTCAGACACCACCGTCAGAGAGTCCAGTTCCACCCCCACAACATCATTGGCCTTACGAATGAGTTTGTTGATTCTGTTGGTGTCTGCTACCCTCAGCCTGCTGCCCCAGCACACAACAGCAAACATGATAGCACTGGCCACCACAGCCTCATAGAACATCCTCAGCATCGTCCGGCAGATGTTAAAGGACCTCAGTCTCCTCAGGAAATAGAGACAGCTCTGACCCTTCTTGTAGACAACCTCATTGTTCTTTGACCAGTCCAGTTTATTGTCCATTCGTATCCCCAGGTATTTGTAATCCTCCACTATGTCCACACTGACCCCTTGGATGGAAACAGGGGTCACCAGTGCCTTAGCCCTCCTCAGGTCCACCACCAGCTCCTTAGTCTTTTTCACATTATGCTGCAGATGATTCTGCTCACACCATGTGACTAAGTTTCCCACCGTAGCCCTGTATTCAGCCTCATCTCCCTTGCTGATGCATCCAACTATGGCAGAGTCATCAGAAAACTTCTGAAGATGGCAAGACTCTGTGTTGTAGTTGAAGTCCGAGGTGTAGATGGCGAAGAGAAAGGGAGACAGGACAGTCCCCTGTGGAGCCCCAGTGCTGCTGACCACTCTGTCTGACACAGAGTGTTGCAAGCGCACGTACTGAGGTCTGCCAGTCAGATAATCAATGATCCATGACACCAGGGAAGCATCCACCTGCATCACTATCAGTTTCTCACCCAGCAGAGCAGGGCGGATGGTGTCGAACGCACTGGAGAAGTCAAAAAACATGATCCTCACAGTGCTCGCTGGCTTGTCCAGGTGGGCATAGACACGGTTCAGCAGGTAGACAATGGCATCCTCAACTCCTAGTCGGGGCTAATAGGTGAACTGGAGGTCTCACACAACAGGCTTGCAATTGTTATTGAGAGTTGTTTAATAATAAGCAATATTAATTTGCAAGTTGGCTCAAATGGTTCATGAGGTCCCACATATTAATCAGTTAGAGTATTGCTAGGACTTGTGTGCTTGTGAGAGAATGTGACCTTTTCTTCAAGGAAGTGTCCTCCTGGACATCAGCTCGGGAAATATACATTTGTTGTTATTGTTTCAATATCTCTTGGCTTCTCCCAAACACCAATCCCTCAAAAGTCCAGTCTTCATTTGTGAGTCTGGACAATGAGTGATGACAGCAATGCACACAAAATTCTGGAGGAACTCAGCTAGCCAGGCAGTAGCTATAGAAAAGAGTAAACAGTCGACATTTCAGGACCTGATGAAGGGTCTCGACCTGAAACGTTGACTGATTATTCTTTTCCATAGATGCTGCCTGATCTCCTGAGTTCCCCCAGCATCTTATGTGTGTTGCTTGGATTTTCAACAATTGCAGATTTTCTCATTAATGAGTGATAACGCACATTTGCACTGATTAAAAGCAGAAGGGGTTGACATTGAAAGCCTCTATTCATGGTCCTTCCTAAGGATAATGATAAAGGACAGCAAAAGATAAGCAAAATCTGTTCATAATTTTTTAAAATCTAAAGTAAAAGCAAAAATTAAAAATAAATGTATCATAAAAATATGTGAAGAAGCTCAAGATATAACTTAATAGGTCCATTTGATTTGAGGTTTGGTGTGAATTCTTTGCATTTTTCTAATCCTGCACTGAATTCCATTAAAAGTCTTGCATTGGGGTGCAAATTAGCATAGTAATTATGAACTGCACACATTGAGACATGAACACACACAAGTAAAAATACCAAAGTTGGTGATGGTCATGCTGGAAAATGTAAGTGACTTTGCACACATTTTCCCATGAAAATCCAGGCCAGTGTTACTGATGTCAAATTTGTTTATCCTTACAAGCAATAATTATAACTTTGTGGACCCTCAAGAGCCTGCAGATGCTAAAGTCTTGAACAAATAATGAGCAGTCAACATTTGGATCGAGAATCTTCATCTAGCCTCAATCCAAAATTTTGACTCTTCATTTCCTTCCAAGAATGTTCCCTGACCAATTGAGTTCCTCCAGCAATATTTTTGTTTTTTGCTCCATTATAGCTCTTGAATTTGGGACCAAAGGTTTTAATTCTACAGATATTAGGGTGTTAAGCAGTACACTTTCATTGTTTTAGCAGTGTTAAACGTAAGAAACTGAAGCAGAAATGAAAAGATAAGGTAGATTTGTTCCTGGCTGGTGATATGATATAAAACTCCAAATATTCTTTGGTCATTGGGACTAGTTCCAGAGAGGTAAAGTCAAGAGAAACGGGTTGTACTTCAACTGGTGTGAGACTTACGTCCTTTCTAGTAGCCTGTCATGTTTTCAGAGGGTTTAAAATTAGGGTATGGTTACTGATATTAAATAGTAGAAAAGTAAAATAATATATGCAATGGAGGGGGCGTCTTAAATAGCACTGGAGTAAAAATGGTTCTGTTAGCAAATTAAAGGTGATTTCACGGAAGATGTTTGAAAATCTGTGTGTATAAGTGCACAAAATCTGGTGAATCAGGTTGGTGAAGAGGGAATGAGATGTACTTGTGAGAACTGAAAGACATTTGGTATTCCTGGATGTAGAGTGTTCTGAGAAGATAGGGAAAGAAATGAAGGGAAGCTGTATTAATACAGACAAAAGAGAGTATTGTGACATTAAAGAGAGAGGACATACTGCATCACAGAGAGAGAGGAAATATTTCAGTGTTGGAGAATGAGAAAAAAGTTGTATCATGAGGGGAAAATATGGCAGTAGAAAGAGAAAAAAATATAAAGAAATATAAAGTAAAGGAGAGAGGAAGAAATGATGTGCTAGAGAGGAAAATATAAGCGGACTAGAGAAAGAGTAAAATATTACCGAGTTGGGAAGGGAAAGAGAGGAAAATATATCTATAGATAGATATGTGTATGTATATATATATATATATATATAGAGAGAGAGAGAGAGAGAGAGAGAGAGAGAGAGAGAGAGGGGGGGGGGGGAGGGTACGGAGAGTGAGGAAGCTTTTACGCTACTGAAGATTAAAGAGGATGTTACTGCTGGAGAAAGAAGAACATGTAATGATGTTGCTGAGAGGGGAGGATGTTGCAGGGCTGGAGATTGAAAACGATATTACGGTAGTGGAGTGGGAGAAATACAGAATAGTGGTGGAGGGGAACAGAGGTTGAATCTGTGGTGAGGAAGGCAGATGTGTTCTTGGCATTCATTTCAAGAGGACTAGAATATAAAAGCAAGGATGTAATGTTGAGACTTCATAGAGCGCTGGTGAGGCCTCACTTGGAGTATTGCGTGCAGTTTTAGGCCCTTTATCTTAGAGAAGGTGCTGATACTAGAGAAGGTTCAAAGGAGGTTCACAAAAGTGTTTCCAGGTTTGAGGGGCTTGTCATACGAAGAGCGCTTGATGGCTCTGGACCTGTATTCACTGGAATTCAGAAGAATGAGGGTTGACCTCATTGAAACCTATTGAATGGTGAAAGGCCTCGATAGAGTGGGTGTGGTGGGAGACTCCAGACCAGAGGACACAGCCTCTGGATAGAGTGGCATCCTTTTAGAACAGAGATCAGAAGGAATTTCTTTAGCCAAAGTGGTGAATCTGTGGAATTCTTTGCCACAGGCAACTGTGGAGGCCAAATTTTTATGTATATTTAAGGCAGAGGTTGATAGATTCTTGATTGGTCAGGGTATGAAGGGACTCAGGAAGAAAACAAGAGATTGGGGCTGAGAGGAAAAATGGATCATGATGAAATAGCAGAACTGACTCGATGGGCCAAATGGCCTAATTCTGCTCCTATGTCTTATGGTCTTATGTGTTGGCTACAGGCAAGTTAGATTGCCATAAGGGGGAAATCAGAGTCACCATTGCTTAGGGGGAGAAAGGAGATAGAGAGGATGATGAAATAGATGTGAGGGCTATGTGACACATGCTAGGTGAATAGCTAAAGAGAATCATACCAAAAATAGGAATCTGAGCGAGGAAGTGAAAATAAAAATAAAATAAGGAGAGAGAAGGAAAATAGACTAGTAGATAAATAGTAGGCTTGTGAACACTATATTAGTAGAAATGATTTCCTCTATGTTAATCATTTCATCAAGTCTTCAAAATTCAAATCAGGTAATTTTTAAAGTTGATATTTACATCCATCCATAATTGTGTACTAATACTTTGGCTGCAGCAGGTTATGCTGGCAGTGTCCACAAATTCACAACGTTCTTTCAACCTTCTTAACTAATGGAGTGACATGCACTATGTTCCATTCTCGAGGAATTATTCCCAAATTAAAAGAACTGTGCAAAATTATACTTCAAATACCTGCATTGCTCTCATTTTTATTAAAATCTTGAACTAGAAATCACTGTTCTTGGAGATTTGTCCCACATCTGGGACTCTGTAGTGTGAACCAAGGTAAAGCTCGCACTAACGTCAGAATCAGAATCAGGTTTAGTATCACTACTACTACGTTGACTCAGGCCTAGGGGGCCGGCGTCGGGCACGATGACAGATTCTCCACTCCTCCCTCTCCCTCACCAGTGTGTTCAGTTCATCTGCATTAGCCGTGCCGCTATCATCTATCTTTAGTATCACTGGCAAATGTATATTGTGGAATGTGTTGTTTTGCAATAGCAGTACATTGCAGTACATAATAATAAAACCATAAATTACAATAAGAAGTATATATAAAAGAAGAAAATTAAATAAGTTGTGAAAAAAGTGAGGAAAGAAATATTGAGTTGTGTTTTTGCATTCATTGTCCATTCAGAAATCTGATGGCGGTGGGAAGAAGCTGTTCCTGAAGTGTTGAGTGTGTGTCTTCAGGCTCCTATACCTCCTACCTGATGGTAGCAATGAGAAGAGGGCATGTTCTGGCTGATGGGGGTCCAAAATGATGGATTTCACCTTTTTGAAGCATTGGCTTTTGAAAGTTACCTCGATGCTGGTGCCCATGATGGAGCTGGCAGAGTTTACAACTTTCTGCAGCTTTTCACCATTCTGTACAGTGGTCCCTCCACACCAGACGATGATGCAACCAATAATCCACAGCACATCAGTAGAAATCTGCACGTGTCTTTGGTGACACACCAATTCTCCTCAAACTCCTAATGAAATATAGCCACTGTCGTACCTTCTTTGTAATTGCACCAGTATGCTGGGCCCAGGATAGATCCTCAGAGATGTTGATACCCAGGTGCTTGAAACTGTTCACTCTTCCCATTTCTAATCCCTTGATGAGGACTGGTGTGTGTTCACTTGACTTCCCCTTCCTGAAGTCCACAATCAATTCCTTTATGTTACTGACGTTGAGTGGAAGGTTGTGCTGCGACACCACTCGACCAGCTCACCCTTCTTGCTCCTTCATACCTCAAAATCACCATTTGAAATTCTGCCAACAATATTTCCAATGGCGGCAAATTTATAGATGGTGTTTGACTGTGCCTAGCCACACATTTTTGTGTGTAGAGAGAGAGTAGAACGTTGAGCTAAGCAGACATATTTGAAGTGCACCGGTGTTTATTGTCAGCGAGGAGAGAATGTTACTTCCAATCAGCACTGACTGTGGTCTTCGGATGAGGAAATCAAAGATCCAGTTGCACAGAGGGAGGTACAGAGGCCCATGATAATGTGTAGCCTCAAGAAGAAATTAGCACCAGTGTGGCATCTTGTGTTTTCAGTGCTTGCAATGATGGTGGTCTCTCAATGTTTGCCATAGTCCCTCTGGCAGATCAGAGACTTTGCTGAATTTTAGGCCTTCACTGAAGAGGAAAATCTCCAAATTGTGCTTTACTGTAAGCTTCACTCTTCTGGTCCAAACATAATACGTACAAGAGTAGAGCACAGGAACAGGTCTTTCAGCTTGCAATATTTGCACCAGTGATGACGTTCATCTAAAATATTTCGATTTGCCTGAAAGGGGTCCGTATGCCACCATTCTCCACATGTCTATGTCTAACTGCCTCTTAAATGTAGCTGTTGTATCTGCTTCTATCACTAAGTTCAGATGCCTCCCACTCCGTGTGAATAAAAAGTTGCCTAGACATTTCCCTTCTCATCTTTAAAACTATACCCTCTACTACTTAACATTTCCATCCTGCGAAAGGTACTTGAACTACCGGGAAATTATAGGCCGGTAACTTTGATGTCGGTAGTAGGTAAATTATTGGAAGGAGTACTAAGAGATAGGATTTACAAGTTAACAATATTTAGATAGACAGGGACTTATTAGGGAGCGTCAACACGGCTTTGTGCATGGTAGGTCATGTTTAACAAATCTATTAGAGTTTTTCAAGGAGGTTGCAAGGAAAGTGGATGAAGGGAAGGCAGTGGATGTTGTCTACATGGACTCAGTAAGGCTTTTGACAAGGTCCCGCATGGGAGGTTAGTTAGGAAGATTCAGTCGCTAGGTATACATGGTGAGGTAGTAAATTGGATTAGTCATTGGCTCAATGGGAGAAGTCAGAGAGTGGTAGTGCAGGATTGCTTCTCTGAGTGGAGGACTGTGACTAGTGGTGTCCCACAGGGATCAGTGCTGGGTCCGTTGTTATTTGTCATCTATATCAATGATCTGGATGATAATGTGGTAAATTGGATCAGCAAATTTGCTGATGATACAAAGACTGGAGGTGTAGTGGACAGTGAGGAAGGTTTTCAAAGCTTGCAGAGGGATCTGGACCAGCTGGAAAAATGGGCTTTCTTTTTCTTTTTGTATTTGTTATGGAGATTGCTTGCTTGACTGTTCCTGTTGTGTGTGGTTTTTCATTGGTTCGATTATGTTTCCTTGTCCTTACTGTGAATGCCTGAAAAAAAAAATGAATACTTTGATAATAACTTCACTTTAAACCTTGAAATTTGAACTTTTTGAGCAACTCTAAATAATTGTTAAATTGTGATGGGTGCAAAACATAATTAAGTGTGTCCTCATTTTTACCAAAAATAGACTTACTTCTATTTCTCTTTGCCAAGGTTCTTTACTTAACCATTTTTTTTCATCATTTTGAATGCAATGATGTCCTTTGTCCAGTGGTCAGTCGCACAGTCCAATAGGCGGAAAACTTGACAAAAGTGCCTTGATCAGACAGTAAGTTTGTTGTTTTTGACTGGTTTCTGAGGATAGGAATAAACCAAGAAAAATAACTGTGATGTGCAAGTGATAGTGTCTGTGCCTGTTCATTTCTGAAGAGCAATGTGATGAAAGGTTGTCATAGCACAGTTCATATTGGTTTGGAACTGTGTTTCAGTGATAATTGTTTCCATTAATTCCTGTTAATACACATCAGACACATTTTCTGCAGGGCATTGATAAGTTTCTGATCTGGCATTTAATTGGAAAAAAAAATAGATATCTCATCTCTCCATGTAGATACCTGGCTCCTTATATAGATGCCCATCTTCTGACCAACGGATATTTAGCCCCTTGTACCTTTGTATACCTGCCGATCATCAAGCAACCATCTAGTTCAATCCCATTTTCTGGCACTTTGCCACCATTTACTCTGCCTTACTCTATCAAATGCTCATCAATCAAATGTTAATTGATAGTGGCATGGGCATGGTGGATTGAAGTATCTATTTCTGTGCTATATCATTTAATGACTTTTTCAATGTTGAGAGTCCCCAAATGCCCCTCAGGCAGCGTGACCCAAATTCAGTTGGCCTCTAGGTGAAAAGAAATCTTCCACAAATCCCTCCTAAACCTTTTTACTTTTCTTCTTAAACCTAAGACCTCTGAGGGAAAATGTCTACCTTTTCCATGCCTTTCGTAAATGTGCACATCTCTATCATGTCCTCCCTCAATCTCCTCAGCTCCAAGGAGAAATAGTAGGGCAGTGAACATACTGTGCTTGGGGGACTTCATTGTCCGTCACCAAGAGTAGCCAGGCCCTGAAGGACATTATTCCAGACTCAGGTGGTGAGTGAACCAATACAAGCAACAAACCAACATGACCGTAACTTCATTACTCTACCTTTTGGAAATTGGGAGGTAACACTGGTAGAAGTGAATTTTGTGGAGTGACCTGTGTGGAGATGAAGTCCTGCCTTCACACCAAGGTCCCACTGCAATGTGTTACGTAACACTGTAATTATGCTGTATGGGATAGACTCAAAACTGGGTATGCATTAGGCACTAAAGACTCTCAGCTGCAGCAGAAATGCACGCACTCATAATCAGTAAGCTTATGGCCCAGCATATTTCTCACTCTACCATTGCAAGCTAGGGATCAACCACGAGGAGTGCAGAGGACATGCTGCCCCCAAGTATCAATCTGTCCGTGAGGTATCAATCTAATTATCGTGCGGTACAGGACTTAGAGAGTATCCTTAGTCTGCATATGATTTTAATCAGCTGATAAGTGCCTTGGTACATATTCTGGGATGTCTATTAAGGATAGGACATGTCCCACGAATGGTGAAACAAAGGGATATTGGTGCATGTCTAAATATCCCCAAAGGTCGTTAGGGTGATGCGGAAGTCATACAGAACACAGTGAGAAGGTAGTGGAGGCAGGTATTTTCAAGCAAAGCTATAGAATCATAGAATCATGCAACAAGGAAACAGGCCCTGTGGTCCAACTGATCTATGCGAACAAAGATTCCCATCTACGCTAGTCCCATTAGTCTTTCCTAACCATGTCCTATGGCTGTTGGAGTTAATAATCCCAGTCCCAGAATCTGACTTCAGAATTTCCACAGGGCAGTGTTAAGGCAAAACCATCTTCCATCTATCTCACAATGGTGAATAGGTTAGCACATCACTTTACAGCACCAGCGATCACTGACCAGGGTTCAGTTCCCCCTGCTGCCTTTAAGGAGCTTGTGTTTTCTTTCCTTGACTGCATGGGTTTTCTCCAGGTGCTCCGGTTTCCTCCCACATTTCAAAGGTATACGGATTAGGGTTATTAAGCTGTAGGCATGCTATGTTGGCACTGGAAGCATGGCCACACTTGCTGGACTGACCAGCACAATCCTCACTGACTCGAGTTGACACAATGACGAATTGCACTTTATGTTTTGATGTACATCAAAAATAAAGCTAATCGCTCTCCTTAAAAACCTTTCATTTTCATTTGCCTCATCAATGTCCACCATAAGATCAGGAGTGGAAATGTTTGCTGGTGATTTCACTAGGTTCATTTTCATTTGCAGTGCAGTACCTGCAATAACATTCAAGCACAGTTAATGGTTCCACAAAAGTGCCCAGAAATGACCATCATAAACAAAGTAGAACCAAACCTTCTACCTTTAATCTTAAATGGCATCGCCTTCACTGACTCCGCACAATCAGCATTCAGGAGGTCACCACTGACCTGAAGCTCAACTGGTCCAGCCATATCACAATTCGTCTGGGCATTTCACAATGAGTGACTTGTCTCCTGATGTTCAAAGCTTTTCCACTATCTGCAAAGCCCAAATATTGAATATGGTGGAATACTGTTCATTGGCTTGGGTGAATACAATTCCAATAGTGCTTAAGAAGCTTCACAACACCTAAGACAAAGCAGCTGAAAGACTGGCACCCCATCCATACCCTTAACCTTCACTTTCTTCCACCACTGGTTGTGGCTGCCATGCGTACCATCTACAAAAATGCAATTTACACTGCCCGGTTACTCTAACAGCTCCTGAGCCTGTGATTTCTACCAATAAAGGAGAAGGCCAACAGTCCCATGGAAATGCTAGCACCTGCAGGTTCCCCTACAAGTCAAGCTATTGCTGTCATAACTTTGCCTCATTTTTGTTGTATCTTCCCAGTTCATCTCAGAACACATTCACCAGGGGGACTGCAAGGCTTGAAGAATATAGCTCATTATTAACTTCTGAAGGGCATTAAGGGAGATTGATGTCAGCCTTCAATATGTGGAAACTTGGTACTTCATGTGAATACCTGGCCTCTTATTTGTGAATGACAGTCTTCTTTGTCTGGTTTCAATAGTGGATACAGCCTCTCGCGTGTGGATATTTGTCCTCTTATTTACAGAGATATGCCGCCTGTGTGTGTGTGGAGACCTGGTTCCTTGTGTGTAGAAGCTTGGTCTAGTGTGTGTGAAAATCTGGTTCCTTGTTTATGGGAATCTGACCCTTGCAAATGGATGCCGGATCTCTTGTTGGTGGATATCTGTCCTCTCATTTATGGAGGCCAGGCATCTTGTAACTGATCTAGAGTCCTCATTTTTTTATTGTGGGGATTCATCTTTGTGCGTAGATACCTGGCTTCTCATTTGTGGAGACCTGGCCCCTTGTGTGAATGTCTTGCTCATCACTTTCTTGTAATAATCTTCATTGCGTTGTTTGCGTTGGGCACAGCCTATCACTTTGCAAACAGCTGCTGTAGCTGTGTAATCTGCTCTGTAGTTGGTGGTGATTTCTTTGGTCCTCAGCTTCTCTATGGCTTCATGCCATGTCCATAGTCATTCTGTGGCTGGCAACTCACCACATGGGATTGATCAAATTTCTCCAAAGGTGTATCATTAGCACACAGACACCTAGAGGCAAATTTCTCTGATAGAGTGTGTGTGATATGCTAGAGCCAGATGTATTTTTGTGGCTCACTTTCAACACAATCCAAACAGACTGAGATAAAACAGGTCAATTATTGGCCTGCCTCTTCCATCAAAGAGGCATCAACTGCAATACAGCTTTCCAGTGAGAAAAGATGCAGAAGTTCAGTTCAAAGTGACTTTATTATCAAAGTACATATATGTCACCCTGATATTTACTTTCTTGTGGGTATACTTAATAAACCCAAAATTGAATAATAACCATATCAGAATCATTGAAAGGTCACACCAACTTGGTTGTTCAACCGGTGTGCAAAAATAGTACTTGGATATGGTTTATGATGATTGACCAAAATGACTTTAGATGACAATGCTTATCAAGTAGCTGGTTACAAATGAAGTTGTTCTAATCAAAGTAAACTCAATCGTAATCATGGAGTCCATAAAACATAGGGGCAGAATCAGGCCATTCAGCCCATCGAGTCTGCTCTGCCATTCCATCATGGCTGACCCCATGCACCTGCCTTCTTGCCATATCCTTTGATGCCCTGACCAATCAGGAAACTACCAACTTCCACTTTACCTATACCCACAGACTTGGTTTCCATCGCAGTCTGTGGCAGAGCAATCCACAGATTCAGTAATCTCTAGCAAAAAATATTTCTCCTTACCTCTGTTTTAAAAGGTTTCCCCTCAATTTTGAGGCTGTGCCCTCTAGTTCTAGATACCCCCACCAGAGGAAACATCCTCTCCACATCTGCCTTATCTAGTCCTTTCAACATTCAGTAGGTTTCAGTGAGATCCCTACACATTCTTCAAAATTCCAGTGGGTACAGACCCAAAACTGCCAAACACTTCTCATGTGTTAACCCCTTCATTCCCAGAATTATCCTCATGAATCTCCTCTGGACTCTCTCCAATGACAACACAATCCTTTCTGAGATACAGAGCCCAAAACTGTTGACAATACTCCAAGTGCAGCCTTACTGGAGTCTTATAAAACCTCAGTATTATCTCCTTGCTTTTATATTCTATTCCTCTTGAAATAAATGCCAACATTGCATTTGCCTTCTTTACCACAGACTCCGTCTGTAAAATTAACCTTCTGGGAGTCTTGCACAAGGAGTCTTAAGTCCATCTACACCTCCGATGTTTGAATTTTCTCCCCATTTAGATAATAGTCTGCACTATTGTTCCTTTTACCAAAATGCATTATCATACATTTCCCAACACTGTATTCCATCTGCTGCTTTTTTGGCCATTCGTTTTAAGTCCTGCTGTATTTCTGTTTAAGCATAGTTTCCTCAGCATGACCTACCCCTCTTCATATCTTCGTATCATCTGCAAACTTTACCGCAAAGCCATCAATTCCACTATCTAAATCGTTGACAAACAATGTGAAAAGTAGTGGTCCCAATACTAACCCCTGACGAACACCACTAGCCACAGGCAGCCAACCAGAGTCATAGTCATATGGCACAGAAGCAGGCCCTTCCTCCCACCATCTCCGTGCCCACCTTTTACTTATCTATGTTAATTCAATTTGCCCATATTTAGACTTCATCCTATTATACCTTACCTTTTAATGTGTGTATAATTGTCTCTTAAACATATTTTATCCTAATTTTATCCACCACTGTACCTGGCAGTGACTTCCAGACATTAACAACTCTGTGTGAAAAAAACTTCCCCTTTTATCTCCAATCTGTCACCTTCAAACTGTCCTCCTGATAGAATATCCTACCCTGAGAAAAAGATTTTGGTTACTTCCCTTACCTGTCCCATCATAATAGAGTCATAGTCAGGACAGGCCCCATCATAATAGAGTCATAGTCAGGGCAGCTCCTTCAGGCCCATTTCATCCATGCCAACTAAAGTATCTTGTGCCTGTGTTTGTCCTATCTCCCTCTAAACTTCTCCTATCCATGAAGTTGTCCAAATGTTGTTGAAATGTTGTAATTGTACTCACCTCTACTACTTCCTCTGTCTGCTCATTCCATTCATCTACCAGCCTTTCCGTGGAAAAAACAACTTGCCTCTCAAATCCCTTTTAAATTTCTCCCCTCTGTCCTTAAACCTAAGCCCACAAGTTTTAGACTTTCCTACCCTAAGAAGAAGACTGTGAACATTCATCTTATCTATGCCCCTCGTGATTTTATATAAACTTCAATAAGGTCACCCCTTAGCCTCCTTTTCTCCAGGAAATCAGTTTCAGCCTATCCAGCCTTCCAGTCCCGACAACATCCTTCTCTGCACCCTCTTTTGCTTAATCCCATCCTTCCTATAGCATTACAATCACAACTGCAGACAACGTCCTTGGTGTGGTCTCACCAACGTCCTATACAATCATAATATGGCAACCCAACTCTTGTACTCATTGCCCTGTTTGATGAAGGCAAGTATGCTGTGCATCATCTTCATGACCTTATCAACCTGTGTTGGCACATTCAGAGAAGTATATACTTGTACCCCTAGGTCTCTGTGTTCCACCACACTATGTCCTGGCCAAGTTTAACTTCCCAAAATGCCTTTATTCACATGCCTATGTTACATTCCATCTGCCACTCCTTTGCCCACTCACTTGCTGAACTCTAGCTAGCTTCTTTTGCTCCAAGGGAAAGAAGCCCAAACTATCCAGTCTCCCTCCATATCAAAAGTCATCCAATCATGACACCATCGTGGTGAATCTCCTCTGTACTTTCTCCATAGTATGACAACCACAATTCTCCAAGCTACCTGACCTGGAATAGCAGCAGAGAATTGGATGGCAAGGTTTTCAGTATTTTAAGACATGATAGGTAGGTGCAGCACTCTGCCAGATAGCTCCCAGTGACTGCTCTGTCATTCAGTAGGATGACTGATTGGATATTGGCTTAAACTCCACTTCCCAGTGTGATCTCCATAGCCTCATACTCCAAAAATCTATATAGATCTTGAATTTCATCAATGAGTCAAATAAACAGAAAAAGAGATTGCTACAATTCCTAACAATCACTGTCAAGATTATGTCTATTGATCGTCTTAAAATGGAATTGGTGAAACTCATGCTTGGAAACAGGGTTGGAGGTTACAAGAGTAGGCTACATTGGCACCCCATCTAATCATTGAGAACACAATTCTTTGTGAGTGAGGGAAACTGTGAATTTAAGTCTTATTTCATGACCAGAGTTTGTAGTTCAGACTGTGCTGTCTGTACTTATGGAGTTCCAAATGTTCAGCAGACTTCAAGATTCATCTTTACTAATGACCTCGTAGAGACATTGTTGAACTGAACTTCCATTCAGCAGAGCAGGCGGATCTGAAAGATCCCATGGGATTTTTTGACAAAAGATAGATAAATAATTGCAGTATAAATTTTGATAACATGAACTGTAAAAGAATTGTGTTTTTACTTGAACCTTATCAAGCATTTTCGTGCACTTAATTTGCTCAGTTGAGGACTGAGCCTGCACATTAAAATTCACACTATCTAATTTTGTCTTGTTGACTTGTATAAATAATATGCCAATTTTTCAGTCAAGTATTTATGTTAAAAGCTTAATGAACTTCAGTACTGGTCTTAATTAGGTATTTCTAAATGGATTAATTTTTATTGTTTTTATTTATTCTTTTTTTTGGGGATCTGACTTTTGCTCCTGGCCAATTTTCCTTGAGAAAGCCATGGAGACCCACATTTTGTACCATTGAATTCTCTCTGGTAAAGGTACTCACACAGATCTTTTTGGACAATCAGTGGACCTCTGCTCAAAGTCTACTCCATTAGGGTGATAGAAAAATGTTCCATCCATAGTAACAATTAAGAATGCAAGCACATGCCCCCTTTGTTTCTTTCATGTCTTCCAGTCAAAGGCTGAGTTATGTATGGTTCCTCGTGCCAGATGTGAAGACAAAACTCTTTCTTCTCCTAACCCAAATAAATGTCATGTGCACTGGAATCATAGAGTCATGTAGTAGATTATGGAAGGATGCCCTTTGAGCCAACTGATCCATGCCAACCAAGATTCCTATCCAAGCTACTCTCATTTGCCCGCATTTGGCAAATTTCCCCTTACAGCTTAAACCCATGTCCTTGGGGTTTTCCCATTGACCCCTGAAAGTGGCAGCACAGGATGAGGAAGGTACATGAGATCCTTGCCTTCATTGGCCATGGCCAATGTGAAAAAAGAAAAGTCATGTCACGACTTTATATAACATTGTACCTAGAGTGTACCGTAAGAAGGATGTTATTGCATCGTGTGGACGCAGAGATCCACCTACGTGTTGTTTGAACTAAATGGAAAGATTAGATCTGCTGGGTTTGCCTAAATGGAGCAGAGGAGACTGGGGATAAACTGACAAGAGGTATATCAAATTATGAGAGGGAATATTGTTACGGATTCAGCAACAATAAATATATAAATGAGACAGGTTTTTTTATAACAAATAAAACATTTATTAAACACTGAAAAACAAACCCCCAAAAGTAAACAAACAACTAACGTAACCGGAAATCAGCTGCTGTGCGGCAGCTTAAACAGTTCTTAAAGCGATGTTGCAAAAACAGTTCTTCAAAGTAGTACTGCGAAAGTTCAAAATGCTTACGGTCCATTAAAGGAGAGACTTTTTAAGACGATTTAAAATCTCTTTCACGTCGTGTTGTTGCGGTTCCCAGTCGAACTATACTTTTCCCGGAGAATTTACGAAGATGAAAATGAAATGGTTTAAAGGCACTGACCTTTCCTTTACAAAACTGTACCCAACCCTTTCTGCTATTATTTGCAGGGGTTACCACAGGGACAGCCAACGAATTCCTTCCGAATGAGGATCAAACAAGGTCGAACCTGTTTCACCGTCGAAATCGACTTTCCTCAATCTTTTAGCTTACGAACTCCGATCTTCACTCTCCACTGATTTTTAACTGGCAGTATTATAAAGAAACTGCCGGCAATGACCTTTTAAACTTTAGGCATTAAATAAAACTCCACCTTTCAACCAAACTGCATCATAATATTGGACCACGCAGTGGCATGGAGTCAAAATAGCAAATCCAGCCACGAACAGCCCCTCCTCACAGGGAGGGGTCCTCCTTTTATACGCTGTAAAAAAAACCTGTCACATAACCTCTACTGGCGGGAAAATGATGTCACTCCACCATCACAAGACCACTACCTTAAGTCCAGTATAGCTTCAACACCACTGTCACGTGACAAGTACAAGATACCCACGGGTACGTAACAATATAAACTGTGGATAGTAACAAAACTTTTTCCACTACGTGGGTGTCTGGGACAGGGGTGCAAAGTACTGAGAGGATCTGAGGGGAGACTGCTTTTCCACACAGATGCGGTTTGGTGAATTCACAGCTTGATGAGGTCTAGAGGCAGATATTATCATGACATTTACAAAGCATCTTATGCAAGCACTTGAATCTTCAAGGCATAGAAAGCTACAGACTTCACGTGGATGCATGGAATTTGTGCAGACAGGTGTAGAAAGTGGGGTAGATATGGTGGGCAGATGAGCCTGTTTCAGTGCTGTACCACTCTCTGACTTTAAGTTAGTGACATTAATTATGATGTATCTGTTGGGGCAGCTACTGTTGTGTACATCTGCACTGGCTGAGGTCCCAAACTAAACTAGGCACAACTTTCAAACTTCTTCACATTTCTCTTGTGTTCTTTGGAAACTGATGTGAAGAACTCCTAAGGGGACAAACTGCATACATCCCTGGTGATGCTCCCCAACTCTTACTCTGCTGCATTTATGACTGCATTGGTGCTGTTCCAAGCACCCATGCTGAGCTTGTCAATTTCATCAACTTTGCCTCCAACTTCCATCCTGCCCTTAAATTCACTTGGTCCATTTCTGACTCCTCCCTCCCTATTCTCGATCTCTCTGCCTCTATCTCTGGAGATAAACTGTCAACTGACAACTTTTATAAACCTACCAATTCCTATGGCTATCTTTACTATAACTCTTCCCAGCTTGTCTCCCATAAAAATGTTATGTCTTTTTCTCAGTTCCTTTGTCTCCACCACACAGGATGAGGAATTCCTTTCCAGGACATCAGAGATGTCTTCCTTCTCCACAGAATGGGGTTTCCTTTCCTCCACCATTACTACTACCCTCACTTGCATTTCCCCATTTCCCAGACATCCACGCTCACCCCGGTATCCTGTCACCTTAACAGTGATAGAATTCCTCTTGTCCTTACCTACCACCCCATCGTGCTTTGTATCCAATGCATCATCCTCCTCAACTTCCGTCATCTCCAAAGGGATCCTACCAACAAACGCATATTTATCTCCTTCCATCTCTCTGCTTTCCGCAGAGATCATTTCCTCAGTGATCCCTTTGTCCATTCATCCCTCCCCACCACCTAACACTGGACTCCGTAAGCAGCCAAACCTGCCCATTCACTTCCAACTTCATCTTCATTCAGGGCTCAAATGTCCTTTCAGGTGAGGCAACACTTCACCTGTGAAATCTGCTGGGGTCAGTTATTGTGTCTGGTGTTCCTGTACACTGGTGAGACCCGATGTAAGTTGGGGGATTGCTTTGTCGATCACCTCCATTTCATCTGCCTGAAGTGGAACTTCCCAGTGGCCAATCATTTTAATTCCAATTCCCATTACGACATGTTGGTCCGCAGCCTCCTTTTGTGTCACGATAAGACCATCCAGAGGGTAGAGGAGCAGTATCTTATATTCTGTCAGGGTAGCCTCCAACCTGATGGCATGAACATCAATTTTTCCTTCTGTTAAAAAAATGGTCCCTCTCACTCCCCTCTTCTTCTATTCTCCACTCTGGCTTCATACCTCATCTCACCTGCCTATCACCTCCCCCTGTGGGCCTCCTCCTTCCATTTCTCCTATGGTACAATCTCCTTTCCTCAGTATCAGAACCAGGTTTAATATCACCGGCATATGTCATGAAATTTGTTTCACGACATATCAGATTCCTTCCTCTCTAGCCCTTTACCTTTCCCACTCCACCTGGCTTCACTTATCACCTTCTAGCTATCCTCCTTCCCCTCCCCCTACTCTTTCTTCTGGCGTCTTCCCCCTTCCTTTCCAGTCCTGAAGTAGAGGCTCGGCCTGACATGTTAATTTCCACGGATGCTGCCTGACCTTTCGGGCATTTTGTGAGTTTTCATTTTTTGGACTACCACCATCTGCAGAATTGCTTGTGTTGCCATACTGCAGGTTGCTTCGCTAAGAACCCACAAAGGTATACACTCGACAAACTTCAGAACATAGCAGTTTTGTGCTAAAATCTTCCTGATTAATCACTGTTTTTCTAGTGAAAGAAAAAGCCCGAATGGTAGGTTCTCACTATTTAATATTTCTTGCTTGTTCTCCATTGCTTTGTACCATTC
This sequence comes from Hemitrygon akajei, assembly GCF_048418815.1. Taxonomy (NCBI): domain Eukaryota; kingdom Metazoa; phylum Chordata; class Chondrichthyes; order Myliobatiformes; family Dasyatidae; genus Hemitrygon; species Hemitrygon akajei. The sequence goes on from NC_133131.1 coordinate 154,362,685, forward strand.
CTTTTTGAAAAGGGGCTATATAAAATGCCGCAGATATCTAAATATGGTTAAAGTTAACACTGGTGACCACCTTCAGCTATTCTCTTTAAAAAGGGCATTAAATATTCTGCTCAGTTAGTTTGTTTTGCTGTGGGAGACATGAAAGCGCACTGGGGAGGGCAGGCAAAGTATCATTGCCCTTATGTATAATTAAGTGCAGGTGATATTTGTTTTTTTATAGTGCTGCTTTCAGCTGTTTGGGCTGTTTCTTTGATGTGATTCACCTGGTCTGTCCCTTTTCATGTACATCTGATGGCTGTGTAAACTTCAAAGCCCAATTTCACTTGCATAGAATATCGTTTTCCGAAGCAGCCCTTTTCAGGCACAGCCAATCCTAAAGCAGCTCCACAAATGTCTCATCTTAAAAAGAACTCTTTTCAGATGCTTCAAAGAACTTTGATTGTGTGTGCGCGCGCATGCACACTCAAACACGCACAAAGTCATGCAGTTACATGTAGACACTGCACTCAGAAGCACACAGAGTATTCACACATAGGCGTGTTGCACACACACCGGTATTCACAAAACCGTAGTCACAGACGTACATACGCAGGCACAAACACACACATGCAGGTACACAAATACACGGCACTCACAAGCACACACTGTATTCACTCTATTATATCCACACCAGCTGCTTGCATGCAGAGCTGCTCATGTACACATAAACAGACACCCTTGCACACGCACACTTATGTGCACTGCTGTACACCATGGCTGCATGTGAGTGTTTACACATTTGCACCTGTGCAAGCGTGCACATGAATGCATCCGTTCACATATATGAGTGCAAACGTTTGTGACTCACAAAGGAATGTGTCTGCGTGCACGTGTACACACACACACACACACACACACACACACACACACACACACACACACACACACACACACACACACACACACACACACACACACACACACACACACACACACACACACACACTATAGTGGTTGAGAGCACCAATGATCAGAGTCCAATTCCTGCTACTACCTGTAAGGAGTTCATACATTCTCCCTGTGACTACGAGATTTTCCTCCCACATTCGAAGGATATACGCGTTAGGGTTAATAAGTTGGGGGCATGCTATGTTAGCACCAGAAGCATGGCAATACTTGCAGGCCGAGTCCAGCACATCTTCAGAATGGATTGGTCATTGACAGAAATGACACATTTCACTGCGTTTCAACGTACATTTGACAAATAAAGCTAACCTTAATCTTTAAATACTGGCATACAAACAGAAAATCTGTAGCATGGCCATTCAACACTCTTGTCAGACACGGTATGCAATTTAATGATCGTTGAAATAAATCTGGTGAATATTATCACCAAATTCACTAGTACAGGTTCACCGTTACATCATCTCTTGAAAACATTCCACTGACAATTTGAAAAAAATATCCATTGATTGATATGCTTGCAAGACAGCTGTGCAGCTTGTGCTTAGCCTGGCCTCTCAGACTGAAGTGCCTACTGTTTGCAAACTCATTTTCCAGACGTTGCTGACTAGAATATAAACTACAACCTGAAGATGGAGGGAAGGTTCTGATTATTTCTTGTGCTTGGCTGGAATTCAGTGCATCTTTTATTTCCTTTGATGTTGCCAAATCAGTTCTTAGCTTTGTTGTTTTGTTCTACCCCATATTGCGTTTAGAATTGATTCAATAATTGTTTAGACTACATCTTTTTATCTGCAGAAAGAACTGTAGTGCTTTTACAGGAGTACAGTGTGCTCGTAAGAGTTTGGCTTATTTTCCCAAAACTAATGACTTATGAATCTTAGTGAAAACCTAGCTCCACGAAAAATGCTGGAGGAACTCAACAGGTCTGGCAGAATCTATAGAGAGAAATAAACACTCAATATTTCAGGCTGAGATGCTTCTTCAGGATTAGAAAGGAAGGGGAAAGAAGCCGGAATAAGAAGGTGGAGTGAGGAGAAGAGAAGGGATAAGAAGGGAGCCAAAATGGCAAATAAAAAATGAGAGAAGAGGAGACTGGGGGAGAAATTACTGGAGGTTAGAGAAATCAGTGTTCATGCCATCGGTTTGGAGACTATCCAGATGGAATATGAGGTGTTGCTTCTCCAACCTGAGAGTGCCCTCATCGCGGCTGAAGAGGAGGCCATCAACCAACATGGGAATGGGGAGTGCAATCAAAATGGTATGCTACCGGGAAATCCTGCCTGATATGGACAGATAGGGACTGCTTGTCAAAGCAGTTCCCCTTCTATGTCAAGTCTCACTGATGTAGATGAGGCTGCACTGGGATTATTGTATACAGTAGATGACCCCAACAGACATGCAGCTAGAAGGACTGTTTGGGACCCTGAATGATAGTGAGGGAGGGGTGAATGGGCAGGTGTAGCACACTTGACCACTATTATGCCTTTATCAAGAATGCTTACCATGCTATCCCATGCCCACATTTGGGGAAAGTCCAATTTCCTGGCTGTACTTTTACCCCTGGTGTATAAGCAGAGACTGCAGCAGCAGTGGTGAGGACCAATAGGTATGGTCAAGAGCAGAGGAGGAGTGCTTATGGGACTGCTTTGAGTCAGTGGACTGGGCAGTATTCAGGCACGCAGCTTCAAATCTGGGTGAATACGCCAGAGTATTCATCAAGAACTGTGTGAATGGATATGTGCCCTTGAGAACATACCAGACATTCAGTACCCAAAAGTTAGAGGTAGAATTGGATGCACATCTGCTGTGACAGGGTTTGCAGGCCATTACTTCCTACAAGGCAAAACCTAACATTATGAATAGCTGTGATGCTTCACTCCCATCAGGCTCTTGAACAAAAGGGGATAACTACACTCACTTTCCCATTCATTGAGATGTTCCCACAGCCAATAATCTCATTTTAAAGACTCTTTATCTTGTTATCTTGTGTCCTTCTTATTTATTACTATTTATATTTGCACTTGCACAGTTTGTTGTCTTCTGCACTCTACTTGATGTTTCATCAATCCTGATATGGTTACTGTTCTATAGATTTGGTGAGTATGCCTGCAGGAAAATGCATCTCAGGGTTACATATGTTGACATATATATTCTTTGATAATAAAATTTTCTTTGAACTTTGAACCCAGATGAGATCAACGCCATTGATGCATGCTTTGAAAAGGAGAATTAAACTATACTTTTGTTGTGTTTTGTGCTTTGGTTGTTTGTCCATCCTGTTGGGTGCAGTCTTTCTATAGTGTTCCTTGTATTTGCTATGAATGCCCTCGTGAAAATCAGCCTCAGTGTGGTATATGGTGACATATATGTACTTTGATAAATTACTTTGAACTTGGCTTCAAAAGGACAACGATCATACCAATGCCAGAGAAGAGCAGGGTAAACTGCCTTTATGACTGTTAAAGAAGAGAAAATCTGCAGATGCTGAAAATCAAAGTAATATACACAAAATGCAGGAGAAACTCAGCAATAGGATATATGTGACTTGGAGAGGAACCTGCAGGCGATGGTGTTTTAATACTTCTGCTATCCTTGTCTTTGTTGGTTCAAAGTTCAAAGTAAATTTATTATCAAAGTGCATATATGTCACCATATGCTATCCTGAAATTAATTTCCTTGCAGTCATTCACAGTGGAACAAAGAAATACTGTGGAATCAATGAAAAAGCATACGCATAGACTAACAACCAATGTGCAAATGAAAACAACTTGCAGTAATGCTAATAATTATTATTAGTATTATTATCAAAAATATATAATAAAAGACCAACAAATTCATGATGATAAATGTAGAAAATGCCTGGATCCAACACGTTACAGAATCCTGAAGCAGTTTAACTCAATCTGATTAATTACACAGGCACAATCAGGTAGCAAACATCATTCACCAAAATCTTGCTTTAAAATACAAACTCATAAACGACACCATACCTTACTCTAAAGACAAGCCTGATCCAGTCTTAGAAGCCCACAGATTATTTTACAACCAATACATTATTACAGATAGGACTGTCTATAATAACGGGTATAGTGTTATGGGATAAACAAGCAATTACAACTTACTTAATTGACATAGCCATTCCAAGCACACATAATTTACAGAAATCAATAAGTGAAATTAAAAGAGGAAATTGAAAGACTATGGAACATGAACAGGATATATATGTCCCAATAGAAATATCTACAACTGGTATCATCCCACAGTCACGACACAATAACATTAAACAATTAAGGCTACACAGCAATATCTATGTAAATCTTCAGAATACCACAATACTAAACACCACTAGAACAGTACGAAAGTTCCAAGCAATTAAAAAATGAACATGCTTGGCTATGCCTATACTTCAGGTTTTACCAGCTTGAGCTGAGAAAAACATTCTCCTTGGAGCGACGATGAGAGGTGACCTGATAGAGGTGTATAAGATGATGAGAGGAATTGATCGTGTGGATAGTCAGAGGCTTTTTTCCCCAGGGCTGAAATGGTTGCCACAAGAGGACACAGGTTTAAGATGCTCGGGAGTAGGTACAGAGGAGATGTCAGGGGTAAGATTTTTTACTCAGAGGTGGTGAGTGCGTGGAATGGGCTGCCGGCAACGGTGGTGGAGGCGGATACGATAGGGTCTTTTAAGAGGCTTTTGGATAGGTACATGGAGCTTAGTAAAATAGAGGGCTATAGGTAAGCCTAGTAATTTCTGAGGTAGGGACATGTTTGGCACATCTTTGTGGGCCTGTGGGCCTGTATTGTGCTGTAGGTTTTCTATGTTTCTATGTCTCTAAAATAATAAATAAATAAATAAATAAATAAATAAATACATTTATAATGGATGTGGGAGAGGTGACGTGACAGGAGCTGCTGTCACATTAGCCTGGATAAATAACTGCAGTACATGTTATAAGTTATACACACTGCAGCTACTATGCACTGTTAGTTGGGAGGAAAGAACATTTAGAGTGGTGGATGGGTGTAAATCAAGCAATTGCTTTATCCTGGATGGTTCTGAGCTTTATTGAGACTTGCTGATGCAGTGCTCATCCAGGCAAGTGGATGAAATGCCACCATACTCCGGAGTTACGGTTTTTTGAGGGTGAAAATGTCCTGGAGGAGAGCCACTTGTCTCAGCAAATCCAGCCACTGACTGCTCTTGTAGACAAAGTATTTAACTGGCCAGTTCTGTTGAGTTTCTGGTTAATGGTAGTTAACCTGAAGTTGATGCTGTGGGGCTGTTATGGTAATACCATCGAATGCCGAAGACAGGTGACCAGAATTCCCTGAGATGCAGCTGATTCCAAATTGCAAGTTTTCATCACTATGACTGGGTTACAGTCTGGTCGCAACATCTTTGCTGTACCTCACGCTCTTGGCTATTTTCTGCTATCACATGGAGTCCAGTTGGCTGGAGACTGGTCTCTGTCACAGCACGGATCTCAGGAGAGAGCCGAGACAGATCATGTATTCGGCACATTTGATTAAATACGGTTGGGAATGTTTCAGCCCTGTCAATATTCACCTACTGACCATAAGACATAGAAGCAGAATTAGGCCATTTGGCCCATCAAGCCTGCTCTGCTATTCCATCATGGCTGATTTATTAACCCTCTCAGCCCCATTCTCCTGCCTTCTGCTTGAAAACATTGATGCGCTTACTAATCAAGAACCTACCAACCTGCACTTTAAATATACCAATAATGTGGCTTCCACAGCCAGCCACAGAATCACCACCCTCTGCCTAAAGAAATGTTTCCTCATCTCAGTTCCAAAGGGGCATCCATGTATTCTGATGCTGTGGCCTCTGGTCCTAGACTCCCCCACTATAGGAGACATCTTCCCCATGTCTACTGTATCTAGGTCTTTCAAAATTCGATAGGTTTCATGAAAAACCCCATCAACTGGGCATCACTGAGGAATGGAGAATGTCCTGTACCCATTCCCTGCATAATTGTCCACCACCACTGATGATTCAATTTGACAGCTTCAATTTGATCCTTTGGTTATGAGATTGCTTGGCTTTCTCTACTGTTGCTCCTCTGTTTCTATCACGAGTACCTCTTTGCAAATCCACCCCCTTCTTTTCCAACACTCCATGTATGAATTTCATCAACTGAATCTGCTCACCTGATGAGGATCCCTACAGAACTGCTATGATTGTGATTTTCTGCCTTTGCTGTCTCTCTGCAGCTTTCAACACAGCCACTCTGGCCTTGGGCGTCTTTGTGATCAGTTGGGAGGGACTGTCTTTGCTTTTCATAGGTATATTAACATATCCCCAGCAATGGCTTTTCTCCCGCCTCAGCACCATTATCGATGCACATCCCTGGCCTGCTTTCCACTTTCCTTTCAGCACTCTACACTTAACAAAAACATTTCTGACAAAATAATGGAAAGAAAATGAATTTCAGGGTTGCAAATGGTGACATATACATACTTAGATATAAAAATTTACTTTGAACTTTGAACTCTGAAACTGTTTTAAGTCTCACCTTTCATGATCTTCCAAAGCACTTTGCAGCCCTTGAACTGTAGTCCCTGTAGTAATGGAGATAACTTTTTTGAGATGTTAAAAGAATCAAATGATCTAGCGTTGGTGAAGGAAAGTTGCTTAAAGGAAAGATTATCCATGATCTTATCAAATAACCTTCTGCTGTTTCTTTATCTTACATTATAGACAGGAAATGCAGTAGCAAATTCGCCCTTGCAGGGTTTATGTGAACAGTAAAATGGTAATATCCAGGCTAACAGTTTTAATAATGATAATGTAAAACTATTGGCCAGGTTGCCAGGCATAACTCCCCTGTTTCTTCTTAATCTTCATCTGAGGAGGCACAAGCAGCCTTGTTTAACATCATAATCTAAAAATGCAGCATTTTTTCAGTATGACCCCCAAACATACAGTACTGTGCAAAAGTCTTAGGCACAGACAATATATATATATATATATATATATATATATACACACATATATATATATATATATATATATATATACACACACACACACACACACACATATATATATATATACATATATATATAGCTAGGGTGCCTAAGATTTTTGCATAGTACTGTATTAATTTTATGTATTACACTGTACAGCTGCCGCAAAAAAAAAACAAATTTCATGACATAGGTGAGTGATGATAAATTTGATTCTGATGTGGGTCTCCATTGTGGACTAGGAGTGGGAGGGGGCGGGGAGAAGGAAGGCAGTGGAAAGCACGAGAGAGACATTCTGTTTGGAATCAAATGACCTTGCCTGGTGTCTCAGGGCTGCGAGTGCCTGCACCCGCACAAACCCCTGCCCCTGGAACTCCTTCTCTGCCACCTTCCCACACTCCTCCAAGGGCACTCCACCTCACCATTCCCAACATGCTTTGCTTCCACCAGATTTACAAACTGGCTCTGCACTCCACGTTGACAAATACAGTGCTGTGCAAAAGTCTTAGGCTTCCTAGATTTTTGCCTAAGATTTTTGCATAGTACGTGTATAGTTTTTTTTTCCCTATATTGAAGCCCCTGGGATGGGATTTGAACTCAGAATCTCCTGATTCAGTGGTGAGAATCCTACCAACTGGTCTGGTGAGGAGGATACCTCCTTCTCCCACTTCTTCCTAAGCACTCCACTGCCATTGTTTCTATTCAGAATAAGTCCACGTTAGCCTGGCTGCATATTGCTTCACTGTAATTAGCTTTGACTTGGTGGTAGGGCTGCCACTTTGGGGTTAGTTTGTGGTGGGGTTGTAATGCAAAACTTGAACTGAAATTCAGTGCAGTTCTGAGAGGGCCCTGTGGTATCACTCATCCAAATTCCACACAGACAGCATCAGAGGTCAGAAGTGAACCTGGGCCACTGCAGCTGCCATCACTCAGGTGAGGTCATAGATAAAGATTAGCTTTATTTGTCACCTCTACATCAAAACATGCAGTGAAATGCATCGTTTGCATCATTGACCAACACAGTCCGTGGATTGTGCTGGCGGCAAGCTTCAAGTGTCTCCATACTTCCGGCACCAAAATTTTATGCTCACAACTTCTGACCCTAACCCATAGGTGAGGCACTTAGAGAAAACCCTCAAAGTCAAGGGGAGAACATACAAACCATGCTTTTTTGCTGGTAGGGAGTCGTCGCTTTGCTGCCGATTGAGCGTGGGAGGGGGTTGCTTTGGGGTTCTAACATTTAACTGTCATTCATTCTTTGGGGCACTCCTCTGTTTTCATGGATGTTTGCGAAGAAAACAAATTTCAGGATGTATATTGTATCCATTTCTCCTGACATTAAATTAAAGCTATTGAACAAACATCTTACAGTCAGTGGTGGAAATTGAACCCTAATCGTTGGCACAGTAAAGCATTAGAGTTCTCCTTGGTGTCCTGGTAGAAATTCTGTCCCTTAACCAGCATCTAAAACCTGATTACTCAGTCATTAACATGTTGATTTGCCTGGTTCCTTCTTCGTGCAGGTTGTCCGTCATATTTCCTGCATTAAAAAAAAGCAATTACACTTCATCAAGATCTTCAATAGCTGTGAAGCCTTTTGAGACACTCTGAGGTTGCAATAAGCACTCTATAATTGCAAGTCTTTTTTTAAATATTAGACAGACTAGTCATTGCCTCTATACTTCTGCGATTAAATCTATTCTGCCCTCAAATTGAACTAGACTGCTTATTACATTGGTGCCTGATGTGAATCTCTCCTGGGCTTCCAACCCCATGTTTCATTTCATATTTATAATGACATAGTAGAAGGCCATTCAGTCCATCAGGTCTGTGCTAGCTCTGAAGGACTCAATGCCATATGCTTCCATGTTCTATATTTTCTTACGACATAGAAAGATGCCATTCAGCCCATCAAGTCCATTCCTAACCATAGAACAATCCTATTTCCCCAATAATTTTCCACATAGCTTATTCTACCCATAATTCCCCCCCCCCCACCTACCATAGGGGTATTTACTGTTGCCATTTAACTCAGGAAACCAGGACACTTGGAGGTCACGTGGAGAATGTGCACACTCAATGTAGACAACACCAGGAGTCAGGGCTGAAGAACTGAGGCACCAACTCTATTGATCATTTCAAAGTTCAATGTTCAAAGAAAACCGACAAAATGAGATCCTTGAAAGTGAGTTTATTGGTTATGGGAACAGTTCAGTGTTGGGGTGAATGAAGATGAGTGAAGTTATACCCTTTGGTTCAAGAGCCTGATGGTTGAGGGGTAATAACTGCTCCTGAACTTAGTGATCTTGGTCCTGATGCTCCAGTACTTCCTTCCTGATGGCGGCAGTGAGAAAATAGAATGGCCTGGATGGTGGGGGTCCCTGATGGTGGATGCTGCTTCCCTGCGATTGCATTTCATGTAGGTGTGCTCAATGGTGGTTAATTCCTTCCCCTCTCCTTATTTTTTCTGCAACACTGCCTGAAACATATCTTCTCTCTCACGTGTCAAGCAATTCCCCTTTGATTCTCTGTACCACTAACCTACACTAAAGGGTAATTTACTGAGGCTATTAACCTTCCCAGCACATTTTTGATATCCAGGAGGATCCAGATAGATTGAGTTAGTTGAGGAACACACAGAAAATGCAGGATGAAGTCAGCACATCAGACAACATCTATGGAGGGGAATAAATAGTCGGTATTTTGGGCTGAGACCTTCAGGACTGGAAAGGAATGGGGCAGAAGCCAGAATAAGAAAGTGGGAGGAGGGGAAGGAGTGCAAGACCAGGTGGAGTGGAGGTGGGAAAAACTAAGGTAGGAACTGGGAGGGGATGGATGAAAGGGGTAAAAAGCTGAAGAAAAAGGAATCTAATGGGAGAGGACAGTAGACCCTGGAAGAATGGAAAGGAGGGGGGAAACAAGAGGGTGGTGGTGAGCAGGAGAGAGGGTAACTAGAATGAGGAATGGAAAACAGAGAAGTAGGGATCGGGGAGAAAATTACCAGAATTTAGATAAATCAATGTTCTTTGGATCAGGATGGAGGTTGCCCCAGATGGAGTATGAGATGTTACTCCTCCAACCTGTGTTTAGCCTCTTCATGGCAGTAGAGGAGGGCTTGGACAGACATATCAGAATGGGAATTGGAATTTTAATTGAAATGGGTCGACAGAGTGGTCTTCAAGTCTGCATCGGGTCTCACCAGTGCAGAGGGAGCACTGCAGAGAATAGATGACCCTGACAGACTTAGAAAGACTGTTTGGGGTCCTGAATGGTGGTGAGAGAGGAGTATAGGGGCTGATGTAGCACTTGTTATGCTTGTAGGGATAGGTGCCAAGAGGGAGAACTGTATGGGGGGATGGGGGGCAAAGTGGACAAGGAAGATGTAGAGTGCGATCTCTACGGATAGTGGATTGGGGGAGGGCTATCATTGTTGCTGCAGCAAAGTGGATCTTTTGATCTTTAACCTTTCCTTCATTAAATAGTGCAATATACAAAATGTGGCGGTACCACATATTAAAGTTTAGTAGTATTTAAGCAATTTTTTGCATCATGTTCTTGAAACATAGAAAACATACAGCACAATACAGGCCCTTCGGCCTACAAAGCTGTGCCGAGCATGACCTACCTTAGAACTACCCTAGGTTTTACCCATAGCCCTCTATTCTTCTAAGCTCCATGTAGCCATCCAGGAGTCTCTTAAAAGACCATATTGTTTCCATCTCCACCACTGCCACCGGCAGCCCATTCCACGCAGTCACCACTCTCTGCGTAAAAAAACTTACCCCTGACATCTCCTCTGTACCTGCTTCCAAGCACCTTAAAACGATGCCCTCTCATGGTAACCATTTCAGCCCTGGGGTAAAACCTTTGACTATCCACACAATTAATGCCTCTCATTATTTTGTACACCTCTATCACCTCTCATCCTCCATTGCTCCAAGGAGAAAAAGCCGAGTTCACTCAATCTATTCTCATAAGGCATGTTCCCCAATCCAGGAAACATCCTCGTAACTCTCCTCTGCACCCTTTCTATGGCTTCCACATGCTTCCTGTAGTGAGGCAACCAGAACTGAGCACAGTACTCCAAGTGGGGTCTGACCAGGGTCCTATACAGCTGTAACATTACCTCTCAGCTCTTAAACTCAGACCCACGATTGATGAAGGCCAATGCACCATATGCCTTCTTAACCACAGTGTCAACCTGCGTAGCAGCTTTGAATGTCCTATGGACTCGGACCCTAAGATCCCTCTGATCCTCTTGCTCAAAGGTTATTTCAAAGTAGACTACACCTCTGTGAGAGTACCAGCAAGTCAGGTTCAATTCTCACCCCTTTCTGTAAGGAGCTTGTATGTACTCCCCGTGACCACCAGGTACGCCGGTTTCCTCCCACAGTCTGAAGACGTACCTGTTGGTTGGTTAATTGGTCATTGAAATTTGTCCTGTGATTAGGCTAGGATTAAATCGGAGGATTGCTGATTGGTGCAGCTCGAAGGGCTGGAAGGCCTTTTCCACATTGTATCTCAACGTAAACTTGTGAAAAATTGGTTTCTTCCTCTGTGTTAACATTTATATGATCATTGCTTTAGTTATACAAGAAAAGAAAAGATAGAGGTTCCTCTATACTTTCCATTTTCCCTTTCTATCCATGTATTCACCATACATTTCACTGTATCTTTCAATGTATGAGTGATAAATAAACCTGAAGCTGAATCTATTAACCTACTGCAATTGAAACTGTAAATCTTGCTGATAACTGGGTAGCAATCGCTTACCACTCATTAGTAATGTTTGCAATCATACAAGAACTCTTAGGTATTGACAACTGAATAAACCTTCTGGGTTTTCAACCAATTGCAACTGCAACAAAATAGATTTCATCATCTTTGATCTTCCCTTCTTTTATTATTTGGACACATTTATAAAATATTGCATTACCGTAGTTTAAAATTTGGAAATATGTCCTATTTTGTACTTAAAGTAGATTTCTTTGATCATAGACAGATTAAATGAATAGAGTGGAAGCTTTCTCTCAGTTGTATGTGCCAGACTTGCAATATAATATTTCCTCAGCTGTGCTGTGCTCAGCATCTGAAAATTGGCTCCATTGCCCCAAGCATTAACAAGCACCTAAGTTGCCCTAGTTTGGTATTCAGTAAGAAGTGCCAGGCTGAGGGATCAAGAAAGTTTTGAAGTTCTGACTTGCACAACTATGTGAAGAGAAAAATATGAGCATACAACCTTCAGTCTCTCTTCCTTTCTCTCTTTTTCTCTGTCTCTGTCTGTCTGTCTCTCTCACTCTCTAAGTCAGCCCATTCCCCAACTTGGACTGTTTTCTCTGGAACAGAGGGGAGGCCTTATAGAAGCTTATAAAATTGTGAGAGGTACAGCTAAGATAGGCAGACAGAATCTCTTTTTCTCCCCAGAGCAAAAATATCAAGTACTAGAGGATATGTATTTAAGGTGAAAGGGGGAAGATTTAAAGGAGATGTGTGAGGCAGTTTTTTACAGTGGGACTGGTAGGTACCAGGAACAGGCAGGGTAGCGGTGAAGGCAGAAACAAGAGTGGATCTTAGGAGATGGTTAGACAGGCAGATTTGTTTACGAGGCTACCAGATGGATATCTGCGCATACAGGGAATATAAGGATCTGGTTCAGATGCAGGCATAAGAAATCTAGTTTAATTCAGCATCATGCTCAGTGCAGTCATCATAGGCCAAAGGGCCTATGCCTGCACTGTACTGTTCTATGTTCTACATAATATATTGTAGAGAATATTAATAAAGTATTTGTCAGTTAAGGGCAAACGTCATCAGTCTGTCTGTATGTCGGAGGATGTCACTTCTCTTTCCACTCTTTAAGGATAAACACAAGGAAGTTCAGATGTCAGAGGAGTTCGACAGAACGGAAGGCTGCAAAAAGACGCATTTTCTCTTATCTTGTTCTACTTCAAGAAAAACTTGTTTAAAGCCTTCACATTCTCTTTAGCATCCAATGAAAATTGGAAGAAAGGATGCTGTGATGTGATGATTTGGAGCAATGACTTCTGTCATACAGCATGGTACTGTACTGGTTAGCAGAATGCTTTACAGTACGAGCGATCGGGCACAATTCCCGTTGCTGCCTGAAAGGAGTTTGTACATTCTCCCTGTCACCACATGGGTTTCTTTGGGGCGCTCGGGCTTCCTCCCACAGTCTAAAGGTGTACGGTTAATTGGTCATTATAAATTGTCCCATAATTAAATATGTATTAAATAAGGGTGGCGTGGTTCAAAAGGCTGGAAGGGCCTGTTTCATGCTGTGTCACCTAAATAAATAAATGAATTAAATACTGGGCTTGGCTCTGCCTCTAGTACCCAGCTAGAGATCCATGGGGCAGGAAAGGAAATCCTCCTGGTAATGGTTGGATTGTACTGGTTCCACAGTGAGGCCTCTCATTCATAGTCAATTTTATGCCTTCAATTCCCCCGTAAACCATAACAATGAGAGGAGGCCATCCGATTCCTCATATTGCCTATTTTCTATAAACGGGTAAGGAGGATTGTCAACAAGAACTGCTCAATAAGCCTGTCACCATCTTTCAACTAAATGCATAATCTCTTTCTCATCTGTTTTTTCCCAGTCAACACCGAATCTTTCCTGCTTTGTGTTTGCAGCGGGGTTGAATAACTTCTTGTATTCCAGGGGATTCTGTAGATTCCGTCTTATGTTTAGCTTTCGGATTCGATGGGAATATGCATCCTTTCAAAACAGAATCAGTTGCTGTGGCACTTAACTGCCCACCCGATCCATTCTGCAGGCCGACCGCTGTGCTGGGGGATTGTTCCTTGTGTGAAAAGCACAAAGTCTTGTCCTCCTGCTCGATTGGGATGTGGAGCAACAAAGAAGTTCCCAGACTTCTGCTGTCGTTCATTTATTGCAGTAGGTGTGGGGAGGGGGGGTGGGGAATGTGGTGGTCAGGGGCGGTAGTGGGGGGAGCTACAACCATGAGGGTTGGCCCAATCCTGAAGCAGCAGAAGGAGACATAGGTCATGTGAGTGGGGAGGGTGGGGGGCTGGGTCATAGAGGGATGGGTCAAACAGGGTTCATCTGGTTTCTCTGTTGTTCAGGACTGTCATTCAGCTCTTTTCACTTGGTGTCAGGAGCACTTCAGAAGTAATCACTGCAAAGTGCTTTGGGATATCATGTATTATCCAACTTCCCCACAAACTGTGTCCGAACAGAACTGAGTTGCTTGCCTGACACATACACACACTTTTCTTCTGAAGCTGCTGAGTTAGAACCCAGTTTATTAAAGTGATACGAGTGGGTCCTTCACTTGAGATGTCTCTTTCCGCAGACTCCAGGCAGCTCATCAGCGAGGTCTTATTCATATTACTTCAACTGAGTTTTAAGCACTCTCACCCAAATGCAGCTCTCTTATGAGCAAGGACTGAGTCTGCCTTTATATCACATCTAATCGTGAGCCCCTGCTATCCCAAAGCACTCTGAAATGATTACTTTTGAAGTGCAGTCACTTTTGTGCAGTAGTCAGATTGCTCACACCTTTGTCTTACGGTGAGTAATGACCCAGTTTCGGGAGTCAGGGGGCTGAGAGAAGAGGAGCATTGTCTGGGCCATTGAGAGACTGAAATGCTCGGCTCAAACTGTGCCATTTAATCTTGTGTGGCCTCCTGAACGGTTGGATCTGTGTAAGTTTATCCTGTCCAAAACAGCATCGCCTAACACGGCAGCTCCTCTGAGCGCTGTATTGCTCTTGGGCTTCAGAATGTTCTGCCTTGGGCATGTGGTGTTAAAACTGAGCCATGGTAAATTCTCATTATCGTTCCTGTGAGTAGACTTTACTTCTCCTTCACCAGTTCTGCTCCAATCCAACTGGAGCAGGTTTGTGAGGAGTGTTTGATATCTCTGGGCCTGTACTCAATATAGTTCAGAATTAATTAGATCCCTCTTATCTAATTAAAACCCATAGGATATTGAAAGCCCTGGATAGACTGGGCATGGAGAGGATGGTCTCATTAGTAGGAGAGCTTGGAATAAAGGGATGTCCCTTCAAAAATGAGATGAGAGGAATTTCTTCAGACGATGGGGGTGATGAAACTGTGGAATCTGCTGCCACAGAGGCCTGTGGAGGACAAGTCACTGGGCAGATATTGATAGGTTCTTGATTGAAATGGGAGTATTAAGGATTACAAGGAGAAGGCATGAAAATGGGATTGAGAAAGTTAGTTGTGATTGAATGGCAGAGCAGCAGACACGACAGTCTAAGAGAATTTTGCCCACTTTTGGCCTACTCAACTAGAACTGGCAGGACTCTCTTGACTAAAAGAGCTAGTTCAGGTTTATAAATAGGAGTTCATAGTTTAAATCCCACAAATAAGAACAACATAGAGATAAGCGGATATGCAGCCCAAAATTGCACTTTGAAAATTAGGGACTTTTGAACAGAGATGATATTGGTTGGGTCTTGTGGGTCAGGATGTGCGAGTTTTGGATGGACTTGTTAGGATAGATGTGTTAGCATATTGGGTGGAGTTTATCTTGGTTACTATAGGTAGGCATGTTGTGAGATGGTTTTGTTGCGGGTGGGATGATTTATGAATTGGAATGGATGCAGGTACACGTGGAACCTATTGTGGGCAGAGCTCTTTGTAGGTTGAGATTATTGTGATAGATGAGTTGTGAATTGGCCATGATGTGGGCAGATCCATTTGTGCTTTGTGATTACTGTGAGTAGTTATATTGCAGTTGGGACACTCGCTATAGGTTGGGATAAGTATAGAGCATGTTTTTGTAATCACGTGTGGTTGCAGACAGAGCTTGTTGTTTGTCATGAATACAATGTGATGGTAACCCAGGTCTCAGAAGCAGACTGAAGGAAGAGGTCACTGCTCTCCCGGAGTTATGTGCCAGGCCATCATCTTTTGCCTCCCATATCCTCTCTTAACTGGATCATCTGGATTTTAAGGCACAAGAAATTTACAAACGCTACTGCTGCATCTATTAAGTCCTCAAATTCACTGGCAGAAAAAAGTGTACCAAATCAGTGTCCTTGTCTAGTCGACATCCCCAGCACTGAAGCCCAAGTCAGGTTCAGTCAGCTACTTCAGTCACAGGCCTTAAAGCAGACTTCCAAAACTATCACCCTCTCATTGGAGTGAAGTGATAGAGGAAATTCAAGGATGTGCTCAAAGTTTCACAATGGTACTGAAAACTTTGAGGCCATGCATCAGAATCATGCAGGTGGAGTGAGTGCACCACCTCATAAACTGGAAGTGGTCAAATCGCGTACAATTGCAACATTAAAGATAGGAAAGACTTGGAGGGTTATGGGCTGAATGTCGGCCACTGGAACTAACAGAAAGGATGCTATGGTCGGCGAAGACCAGTTGGGCTGAAGGGCCTGTTTCTGTGCTGTATTACTATGTGACTCTGAATATCTCCTAAATGCTGAGGAACTGCCGAAGAAGGAGAGGGTGAATGTATTATGAGAGGGCCTTTCTGTGCATAGAACTTGCTTTGACCTATTGGGAAGAGTTCTGGCACTTTCTACTTCTGCCCTCTTGGAAGATTTCTCCAAGGAAAATTTCAGGTCAACATTGATCACAGAATCCTGGAATTTCCTCTTGTTAGTGATTCCAGGACTAACAGTGAGCTGCAGTTATTCATGGACTGGCTGGGACTCAATCCTTGCAGTTCATGTTTTTGAATTCAGAAAATACTATGCAAAAAAAGTCCACCCCAGCGCTGATATTGTACAAGACATCTAACTTCCCACAGAGAAATATCTAATGCTGCTGGCAACCCTTCCTTGCCTCATAAGTCTCCAGCATGCCATAAAAGAGCTGGCAGAATGGAGAGTCTCATGGGCTGATGAGTTGGATGCCACATTGTTGGAATGTGCAGCTTTAGAAGAGTGACAAGGAACTGGCAAGAAGCAACAATATTGAAGCAAGTCATCCTTCAGCCTACTCTGTACGTGGAAAGCATAGCAGATAATCGGGTGCCATTGGAGTGTAACATTTAGCGTGACACTATTACAGCTCAAGGCATTCCTGAGTTCAGAGTTCAACTCCAGCAGTGTTCTGTAAGTACTTCGGTTTTCTCCCACAGTCCAAAGACATACGGGTAAGCTATTGCCTATTATAAATTGTCCTGTGATTAGGTTGAGGTTGTGGAATTGCTGGGACTCAAAAGGACTTGGAAGGACCTTAAACAAATAAATAAGTAATGAAGATGGACTCTTTGCCCTCACACAATCCAGATCATATATTGTCCTGTGCTTGCTAGTCCACATTGGTTCCTTATCACTCAATGCCTTGATGATTAATTTCTTCCTCATTTTCACATCCCTACAAGGCCTTGTGCTGCTGTATCTTTGCAGCCTCTCGTGGCTGTACCCAACACCAAGGTATCTACACCTGTCCACTTCTGGGATCTTGATCGGTCCTCAGCCTCATCACTCTACCATTACCTTCCAGAATTACTTTCCCAAACCAAGCTGCCTCACTAACCAGCTTTCCTCCTTTGGTACACTTCATCTTGCATTTCACTTCTTTGATCGTAGTTGCTTTGGTAGGAAGTCCATGTCAAGTTTGCTTGGTGACTGAACTGAAGTGTCTTGGGAATTTTTTCAACATAGAAGTAGATTGTTTTTGCCATGGTTGCCAGTGACCTCTATGAACTAATACTGCTTAGTGTTACTGTAATGTCTACTAGATTACATGCTGCTGGAAAAGGTCATTCCTGAGATTTCCTGAATTTGTTGCTAGCTCACATACATTGTGGTCTGGTTGGAGAATCTTTCCCAGCTACCTTTCTTCCCCAGATACCGTAGTTGTGGTTGAATATGTGACATGTTTGTGTCTCTTGTCCCTGTCAAACTGCTTTAGGAGTCTCTTTGTTATTTATATTGTTGCTTTATTTATTCATGTGCTTGAATCAGAATCCTTGCAGTGTCTTCTGCTATTCTGGAACACTGCCTTGAGTTCACTGGAGCCCACGCTTTGGTCCTGCAGAGGCAATCTCCAGGTATATTGAAGTTGACTGAAGCTTACATTATCAATGCCTGCAGGTTGTCATTGAGACCGTACCTGAGAGATGCTCCAACTGAGCCAGTATCTCAGGGTTAATGAAGCGTGTTGACTTACACTAGGAATATGGCAAGGTCCATAGGAACTCCACCTGGTTTCAGCATTTCTGCTTCATACATACAGTATACAGTCATAGAGATTTATAGAATTTTGCAGCACAGAAACAGGCCATTCAATCCAACCGAGCAGGATGCCTTTCGAAGTTACTCACATTTGCCTCCAATTGGCTCAATTCTTTTGAAATCATTCCTAACCCTATACCTGCCCAAACATTACTTAAACATGTTAATTATACCTGCCTCTATCACCTGCTTATTCCATATACCCACCACCCTCTATGTGAAAACCTGCCCCTCAGATCCCCTTTCAATCACTCCCGTC
This sequence comes from Hemitrygon akajei, assembly GCF_048418815.1. Lineage (NCBI taxonomy): Eukaryota > Metazoa > Chordata > Chondrichthyes > Myliobatiformes > Dasyatidae > Hemitrygon > Hemitrygon akajei. The sequence goes on from NC_133131.1 coordinate 154,381,096, forward strand.
TCTTTGAACTTTTCCCCCCAGTTATAGAACTACCTTTGGAAAAAGAATGTGATTATCTTTTCTACCTATGGTCCTCATGACTTTGTAAGTATCTACATGGTTGCTCTTCAGTCTCCTTCTCTTACTTATGTCTTTCTCCTTTTCTCTATATTTCTTTCTCACACATTCACTTTCTCCCTCTCACTTGCACCTTTTCTCCCTCACTCATTCATTCACTTGCTCAGGCACTTTCTTTCTCCATTTCCCTATCCCCCTCCCTCTGCCTCTCACTCTTCCTCTCCCTCTGTGTCTGCTTGGCTTGAGTCAGATTTGGCACAGGACACAGTCGATTTCACCTTCAGGCTTTTGGTGGATGGATAACAATTTGCTGAGAAAATATCAATGGCCCACAGAAGCTGTCGTGTACCTTCGCCATTCATTTAGGTGACCAGGAAAGCAGGCTCACTCACAAGTGCTCAGTTGCTGTCTATCTGAATTTCCTCTGACCATTCACACGCAGCACAATAAAATTCTATAAAAATAACTTGCTTCTGATTGCCTTGACCCAACTGCTATCATAAAATGAACCCATGGAAAATTATACTGAATAAATGTCCTGCTTCTTTCTTTGCTGGCAACATACTTGGGAGTACAATATTCATAGCAAAATATTGATGCATCTAAATGGAAAGAAATTGGACAATGCTGATTGTTCACAATAAACAAAGACATTTTCAGATGAAGTTTTTTTTCATTTGTGGCACTGGCCTCTGTGTCTTCTTTGGCTGTTTTGCCCACCTACACTAATCATATTTGTTCATTTTATGCCTGCATCCTCTTTTGTTTTGCATTCAAGATCGCTTGTGTGAATGTTGTTATTGAGACAAGCTTCCTAGTTCCAGTGCTCAGAACTGCGAACTCTTACTTCGAGACGCTGCACAATGTGGTGCTTATGAGTTGGCCTTAGTGTCCTCTGAGTGCAGTGAATTGTGAATCATAAAGAAACAAGTGGATGTTTTTGATCCCACTGCCTCCTATTTTGCAGCTAGTTTTTCTTCAAACCATCACCTTACCTCATACCTTTGTGGACTTGGTAAACAAATTCCCACTTCTTATCACAGAACGTGTCTCAATTGGCCTCTGCAGACCACCATACCAGGGATGATCATATAATAGTTAGAGTAAAATATTTGGATCATTCACTGTTCCTAATCAGCAGGCGGTCATACATATGTAAATTTTGCATGAGGCATGCTCCAGTGTGACACACTTAAAATTTTATATTCGATGAAGAATATTGGAAGCCAGGAGAGATTGCATCCATGACCTCCATCATCCAGAACATGTTGGGCTCCTTGTTCAAGGACTTTGAGAGCAACATCCCCTGTATAGTGAGGAGCCTCCACCTCTCCATATTTATCCAGTTGCTTTGCACTTTGGAAAAAGGTTACATTGAACATGGCCTACATTTGGGACCCTGGCACGGCTCCCAATAATCTCCAGGCTGAAGAGTCTGTGAAAAGCAGCCATGCCTCAGGCAGTCCAAACTGAAGCCCTGCCTCTGGAAATCTGTGACAGTTGTCAAAGGCCTTATTACTACTTCAAAGTGTTTTGGATGATGAAAAGTCTGTGGAAATTTGAATAACATTTAAATAGTCTTGAAACCATTCAGAGCATTAACCAAAAACATGTAAATATTTTATTCACTTACAAGCACAATTAACTGATGTAAATTAATTAAAACGTCAATACTAATTAATGTCAGTAAAAGGATACCTTTTTTTTACTGAAAGTTTGGTGGCCCCAATTCAAATGAATGAGAGTGGACTAAGTAGGCCATTTTGACTAGCATCAAGCTAGCGTTCGTGGCCAGTTTGTGTGGCTGCTTAGTTCAGGTCATTGCAGAGCTCATTGCCTGTCATTCTACAGCTGACCTGCCAGATTTCTATGGATTCAATGACTAGCCATGAGAACGATCCAATCCATTAAGTGAATCACTTCTAGATGACAGGGTCTGCAGTGTATCATGCTTTCACTTCCCGATTGATAAATTTGTCCTTTTCTCACCCACACAAAATGTTCCTGAGGATCTTTAAGTATATTGTGACGTCAGTACACATCTTCAGCATTGTAACAGCAACCAGATTTAATTGGCTACAGACCACATTGGTATGACCCGAGATAGTGAATGGTGTAGACATACAAGAAGTAAAAAAAAAAGGAAAATGCTGTAATTACTCAGTTGGCCAGTCAGCATCTGTAGAGGAACAAACAGGTCAATGGCAATCCATATTTCTCATGACAAACTGGAGAAGGAGGCCTTAAAGTCTGATTTCAGAGCAATGCCATCAATCCCATTTCCCTCCACATTCCTGTAATTATACACTCAGTGGACAACTTATCAGATATATCTGTACACCTGCTTGTTAATGCAAATATTTAACCAGCCAGTCATGTGGCAGCAACTCAATGCATAAAAGCATGCTGACATGGTCAAGAGGTTCAGTTGTTGTTCAGAACAAGCATCAGAATGGGGAAGAAATGTGACCTGAGTGACTTTGACTGTGTGGAATGATTGATGGTGCCTGACGGGGTGGTTTGAGTATCTCAGAAACTGCTGATCTCCTGGAAGTTTCACACACAACAGTCTCTAGAATTTACAGAGAATGATGTGAAGAAAAGAAGATCCAGTGAGTAGCAGTTCTAGGCGTGAAAATGCCTTGTTAATGAGAAGGGTCAGTAGAGAATGGCCAGACTGGTTCAAGCTGACAGGCAAGCAACAGTAACTCAGATAACCACGTGTTACAACAGTAGCGTGCAAAAGAGCTTCTCTGAATGCACGACACATCAAACCTTGAAGTGGGCGGGCTACATCAGCAGAAGACCACACCAGGTTGCACTCCATTCCTAATAAAATAGTCACTGAGTGTAATCACTTTCATATAAACATTTACTTACCCCAATTCTCCAACAACTCACCTTCAGGTGGGATAATTTACTGTACCAATTAACCTACCAAACAGTGTGCCTTCAGGATAAGGGTTGGATATTGGAGTACCCATGGAAAGACACACCGTTACAAGAAGAACATTTAAACTGCACTGTAAGTCAGGATCAAACCCTGGTCGCTGGAACTGTGAGGCAGCAATAATCTCCTGCTGAGCCATTATGTCCTCTATTATCATAAGACCATAAGATATTGGAGCAGAATTAGGCCATTTGGCCCTATGAATCTGCTCCACCTCATGACTGATACAATTTTCCTCTCAGCCCCAATCTCCTGCCTTCTCCCTATATCCCTTCATACCCTGACCAATCAAGAATTTATCAATCTTTGCCTTAAATATAAATAAAGACTTAGCTTCCATAGCTGCCTGCGGCAAAGAATTCCACAGATTCACCACTCTCTGGCTAAAGAAATTCCTCCTCATCTCCATCCCAAAAGGCCGCCCCTCTGTTCTGAGGTGTGTCCTCTGGTCTAAGACTCTCCCCCAATAGGAAGCATCCTCTCCACATCCACTTATCAAGGACTTTCACCATTTGATAAATTTCAATGAGGGCACAGCTCATTCTTCTGAATTCCAGTGAATACAGGTCCAGGGCCATCAAATGCTCTTCATAATACAAGCCATTCAATCCTGGGATCACTTTTGTGAATCTCCTTTGTACCCTCTTCAGTTTCAGCACATCCTTTCTAAGATAAATGGCCCAAACCTGCTCGCAACACTTCAAGTGAGGCCTCACCGGTGCTTTGATTTTATATTCTAGTTTTCTTAAAATGAGTGCTAACATTACATTTGCCTTCCTCACTACAGACTCAACCTGCAGATTGACCTTTAGGGAATCCTGCACGAGGACTCTCAAATCCCTTTGCACCTCAGTTTTTTTGTATTGTCTCTCCATAGAAAATAGACAACCCTTTCATTTCTTCTACCAAAGTGCATGACCATACACTTCCTGACACCATATACCATCTGGCATTTCTTTGCCCATTCTTCTAATCTGTCTAAGTCCTTCTGTAGCCTCTCTACTTCCTCAAAACTACCTGCCCCTCTACCTTTCTTTATATCATCTGCAAACTTTGTGGAAAAAGTCATCAATTCCATCATCCAAATCTTTGGCACATAACGTAAAAAGAATTGGCCCCTACACAGAGTCCTGTGGAACAGCACGAGTCACCAGCAGTCAGAAAAGGGTCCCTTTATTCCCACTGTCTGCTTCCTGCCGATCAGCCACTGCTTTACCGATGCTAGAATCTTTCCTGCAATGCCATGAGCTCATAGCTTGTTAAGCAGCCTCATGTGTGGCACTTTGTCAAAGGCCTTCTGAAAATCAAAGTACACAACATCAGCTGATGCTCCATTGTCTATCCTAATGGAAATATTCATGTTCTTATGTTTGTTATATGTCAATGTGACTTCTGGCAGTCAGATTTTCTTTTCATTCTTTGTAACATCGCTTGATGTTCTCATCAACAGGTTGGGCTCTAGTGAATACTAGAGGTCACACACAGGTTGGAGCAGCAACATCTCATATCCCATATAAGTATTCTCTAACTTGAAAGCATTTCTTGAATTTCCATTAATTTCTCCCCCTTCCCTTTTCAAACCCCACTCTGGCTCACCTCTTACCTCTTCTTTTTTCCTCACCTGCCCATCACCTCCTTGTGGTGCAACTCTTTCTTCCTGTTTTCCCATGCTCCATTGTCCTCTCTCCTTCTTCTTCAGCTGTTTACCTTTTCCACTTATCACATCCCAGCTTCTTACTTCACCTCCTCGTTGCCACCCACCTCCCTTCCCGCTCACCTGGCTTCACATATCACCCGCCAGCTTATGCTCCTTGATCTCCCCCTACTTTCTTATTCTGGATTCATCCTTCTTCCTTTTTCAGTCCTGAAGAAGGGCCTCAGCCTGAAATGCTGAGAGTTTCTTCCTCTCCATAGATGCTGCCTGCCTTGCCGAGTCATTCCAGCATTCTCACCTTTATTTGGCTGTTGCACAAGATCTCAATCATGTTCATTGACTCACCATTATGTTGGGATCACCTCAGGCTTTGTGTACCCAGTGATATCTGCAAGTTTGAAGCAAAGTAGAAAGTGCAGCAAGCTCTTTAGGCAACATCTATGAAGAGTGGAACAGAGTTAATATTTCAGATTGATCGTCTTTCATCAGAAGCTATAGAAAACGTGCTAATGACACAAAGGTTGGGGGTGTTGTGGATAGTGTGGAGGGCTGTCAGAGGTTATAGTGGGATATTGATAGGATGCAAAACTGGGCTGAAAAGTGGCAGATGGAGTTCAACCCAGATAAAAGTGAGATGGTTCATCTTGGTAGGTCAAATATGATGGCAGAATATAGTATTAATGGTAAGACTCTTGGCAGTGTAGAGGATCAGAGGGATCTTGGTGTCCGAGTCCATAGGACGCTCAAGGCAGCTGCGCAGGTTGACTCTGTGGTTAAGAAGGCATACGGTGCATTGGCCTTCATCGATTGTGGGATTGAGTTTAGGAGCAGAGAGGTAATGCTGCAGCTACATAGGACCCTGGTCAGACCCCACTTGGAGTACTGTGCTCAGTTCTGGTCGCCTCACTACAGGAAGGATTTGGAAACCATAGAAAGGGTGCAGAGGAGATTTACAAGGATGTTGCCTGGATTGGAGAGCATGCCTAATGAGAATAGGTTGAGTGAACTTGGCGTTTTCTGCTTGGAGAGAGGGAGGATGAGAGGTGACCTGATAGAGGTGTATAAGATGATGAGAGGCATTGATCATGTGGTTAGTCAGAGACTTTTTCCCAGGGCTGAAATGGCTAGCACAAGAGGATACAGTTTTAAGGTGCTTGGAAGTAGGTACAGAGGAGATGTCAGGGGTAAGTATTTTACACAGAGAGTGGTGAGTGCGTGGTATGGGCTGTTGGCGATGGTGGTGGAGGCGGATACAACAGGGTCTTTTAAGAGACTCCTGGATAGGTACATGGAGCTTAGAAAAATAGAGGGCTATGGGTAACCCTAGGTAATTTCTAAGGTCAGGACATGTTCAGCACAGCTTTGTGGGCTGAAGGGCTTGTATTGTGCTGTTTCTAAAAACAAGCTGCAGAGAGAGGGAGAGTGTTGTGTTCTTTATATGTACCATGGGTTTCTAATAACAAAACATATTCTGGAAGAATAGAACTAAAACGTTATTTACAACAGCAGCAACAACTGCGCGTGTCTCACAGTGCTCCCCTTCCGTTTTCGCTGTCCAGAATAGGCAGACAAGCTCTCAGCCCTATTGTTAAACATACTTTAAAAATCTGGTTTCAGTTTCGTAGATTTTTTGAATTAAATGATTTTCTACTTTCTAGTAATATTTATTCTAATTTCTTTTTTAAACCATCAACTTTGGATAAGGCTTTTTTAACATGGAAAATTAAGGGAATAAAAACTTCCTTAGATTTGTTTTTACAAGACTATTTAATGTCTTTTTCACAGTTAATGGATAAATATGATATCTCTAATACACATTTTTTCAGATATTTACAGGTTAGGAATTTTTGATGTGATGTTTTACCGAATTACCCCTTGGCCTGCTCTTTAAATTTGGCTTGTGCTATTTTTCAGTTTAAACCTTTTCAAAAACAACTAATAGCTATCATTTATAAACAGTTAATGAATGCTCGCATGTCGCCTAATGATAGGGTTCAACGCATCTGGGAAGTAGAACTTCAACATTCACTTTCAGACAATCAATGGAGTAAAATTTATTATTTAGTCAATAATTCATCTATCTACGCATGCCATATCTTAATTCAGTTTAAGATAGTACACAGGGCCCATATGTCCAAAGATAAATTGGCGCATATTTTTACTAATATAAGCCCTATTTGTGACAGATGTAACGCAGAAGTGGCTACTCTAACTGATATGTTTTGGTCATGTGTAAGCTTAAACAATTTTTGGAGGGATGCGTTTGGAAGATTATTTAAAGTTATAGATGTGGATGTTCAACCTAATTCACTTACAGCAATTTTTGGGATTATTCCAGAGGAAGCAAGCAAAGTGTCTGCTTCCGCTCAACATGTGATAGCTTTTTCAACTTTATTGGCTAGGAGAGCTATTTTGCTACACTGGAAAGAATCTAACCCGCCTACTATTTTCTATTGGCTCTCCTCCATTATGTCATGTCTAAGCTTGGAGAAAATTAGAAGCCGGACATTTGATACATCCTTTAATTTTGAACAAGTCTGGCGACCCTTTATTCAATATTTTCACATGATTTAATTCATTTTTATTTATTTATTTTTCTTTATTCTCTTTGGGGAAAATCCTTATCCGCGAAGGTTCGGAGATGACTGGAAGGATGTTTTTTTTTCTCTCTTTTTTTAAATTTTATCCTCAATTGGACTGCCCAATCTTTCTTTTTCTTTCTTTTTTCTTTCTCTTTTTTTTTGTTTCAGTTTAGTTAGTGTTTTTTTTTCTTTATCAAATAAAATTTCCAATTTTTTTTAATGATTGCTATGAGGAGTTGTAGTTTTTTTTTACCATTGTATATATAACAGCGTAACATTTTACCTATTTGATTTTGACATTATATACTTTCTGTTTTTATTATTGCTGTTTATATGTCTTTTACATTATCTGTTTGCTAAACTCCTCCCCTAAGAGAATTTTATTTAAAAAAAGAAAAAAAAAGAATGGGCAAAGAATGCTGCAAACGATTCTGTCTTTAATGAGAGAATCCATCAGCTCTGCAAACTCGCATGTTTTACTGCAGTTTCTCAACTCGGTAACAAACTGATCAATTGTTTGACCAGCTCTCTGCCAACAGGTAGAGAATTGGTATCTCTCATACGTCACATTACTCTTCGGTATACAAAATGCATCAAATTTGTCCATTATCGCATTTAGATTCAAATTATCTCCATTTTCAAAAGTAAAATGGTTATATACCTCAATTGCTTCATCCCCTATTATGTGGAGTAGAATTGCAGCTCTCGTTTTTTCTAATTTATTTTCTGCTCTGTTCACCGATAAATAAATTTCAAAAGACTGTTTAAATTTTTTCCAGTTTTCGGCTACGTTCCCAGTCAGCTGAAGTGTTTTCGGAGGTTGCAACCCTTCTATTTGTAAAGCTGTTACCAAACCAAAACTGTTCACGCTCTTTTTTTTCTTCGATTATCTTTGATTCTCCCATTTCAGTATTATTTTTCTAGACCGACTTCTGATACCATATTGTGTTCTTTATACGTACCGTGGGTTTCTAATAACGAAACATATTCTGGAAGAATAGAACTAAAACTTTATTTACAACAACAGCAACAACTACACATGTGTCTCACAGCGCCATGCTTCTCAATGTTTCTAGATCTTTCTCAGATTTCTGCGCATGCTCCGAACTCTGTCCAATCACATTCTTACACGTGACATGTGATATCACCACAGAAAGGGCTAGAGCCAACTAGCCCACTGAGGTGGGATGGGTAGAGCAGTCGCAACTAAAAAAATTCAGTCAAAGTGAAAGAATAACAAAAGCTGTTTAAAGAAGAAGTGGAAAGAGGAGAAGTCACGGAGTTGTACAGCACAGAGTTGTTAGCTGTTTTGCCATCTACAGTAATCACGTTTGTTCAGACTAAGCCTGTGTCCTTTTATTTCATTTTAAACCCATCACCTCTACTGGGGCATATGCTGCCAACAGCAGCTCGCCAAAGTACTCCGTCCTGGGCCAGTCTTTCAAGTTGTCCCCAGATGTAGTCCATTGAAGATCCTTCCTCTCCCATGATGAGGTCTTTGAAGCTTCTTTTGGCATTTCTGTAGCACTGGGTTTTTACATGATGGGCTTTTCAGTCTTATGCCCAACCCTCCATCTTTTCCAGCCAGGCTAGGAGCCATCCATGGTGGAGTTTGTGTCCTTTAATGCCTTACATAAAGAGTCAGAAATCGGAGCATGGATAGGCTTTACTCAGCCCCGTGGCTGTCCGGTTGTTCAATATGATCTTGTCTAATCTGATCTTAATCTTACTGAAGCCAAGAGAAGGTACAAAGGGAATGTAAAGTGCAATTTGCACCACTCACAGACGTTGAACTTCTCGACCAACTTATCTAAAAGCATATAATTATAAAGGTTTATTTCAACCTTACTGTGATAATGTGGTCATAAAAATTAAATCAGCCAAACACATGATCAACCAACTCAAGATCTGTGTTTGCTGACAATAATGCTCCATACAGAAAATTGTTTAGATTCATTTGTTGATCTGTGTAGAATGTACCTTTCAAGTAGTCATACAGCAAAGAAACAGACCTCCATTCTACTTACATTTGGCCAGATCTTTTTAAATCGTTGCTACCCATGTACATGGATAGCACGTCCTCCTTAAATAGCTTATAGAACCATAAAACCATAGAACATTACAGCACAGAAACAGGCCTTTTGGCTCTTCTTGGCTGTGCTGAACCATTTTTCTACCTAGTCCCACTGACCTGCACCTGGCCCATATCCCTCCAAACCCCTCTCATCCATGTACCTGTCCAAGTTCTTCTTAAATGTTAAAAATGAGCCTGCATTTACCACTTCATCTGGCAGCTCATTCCACACTCCCACCACTCTCTGTGTGAAGAAGCCCCCTGTAATGTTCCCTTTAAACTTTTCCCCCTTCACCCTTAACCCATGTCCCCTGGATTTTTTTCTCCCCTGGCCTCAGTGGAAAAAGCCTGCTTGCATTCACTCTATCCGTACCCATCATAATTTTATATACCTCTATCAAGTCTCCCCTCATTCTTCTACGCTCCAGGGAATAAAGTCCTAACCTATTCAATCTTTCTCTGTAATCTTTCTCAAGTCCTGGCAGCATCCTTGTAAATCTCCTCTGCACTCTTTCAACCTTATTTAATATCCTTCCTGTAATTCAGAGACCAAAACTGTACACAATACTCCAAATTTGGCCTCACCAATGCCTTATACAACCTTACCATAACATTTCAACTCTTATATTCAATACTTTGATATAAAGGCCAATGTGCCAAAAACTCTCTTTACTACCCTATCTACGTGTGATGCCACTTTTAGGGAATTTTGTATTTGTATTCCCAGATCCCTCTGTTCTACTGCACTCCTCAGTTCCCTACCATTTACCTTGTATGGTCTACCTTGGTTTGACCTTCCAAAGTGCAGTACCTCACACGTGTCTGTATTAAACTCCATCTGCCATTTGTCAGCCCATTTTTCCAGCTGGTCCAGATCCCTCTGCAAGCTTTGAAATCCTTCCTCACTGTCCACTACACCTCCAGTCTTTGTATCATCAGCAAATTTGCTGATCCAATATACCACATTATCATCCAGATCATTGATATAGATGACAAATAACAATGGACCCAGCACTGATCCCTGTGACACACCACTAGTCACAGTCCTCCACTCAGAGAAGTAATCCTCCACTACCACTCTCTGACTTCTCCCATTGAGCCAATGTCTTATCCAATTTACCACCTCACCATGTATACCTAGCGACTGAATCTTCCTAACTAACCTGCCATGTGGGACCTTGTCAAAGGCCTTATAGTATTCTTTCTCCTTTACCACTTTCTTTAAGTCACTATCAGTCTAATTATTCCATCTTACTTGGTTTGTCCTCTCCAGCCGCACAGAATTGTAGTGGTTACAATTACTTAGGAAGATTGACGTGAAATTACTGCCGTTGGCTGTAAGGAGTTTGTAGATGCTCCCCATTACCAGTGTGTTTTCTCCGGGTGCTCTGGTTTCTTCCCACTTTCTAAAGATGTACCGGTTAGGGTTAGTAAGTTGTGGGCATTTCACTATTTTTTGACATACATACATGTGACAAATAAAGATAATCTTAATATTTAATCTCTTAAAAGTTGTTACTCTACTTGTAGCATTCTAATAAGCATTTTGCAGTTTGCCCAGCGTCCTGAGGGGAGGAGCTGCCCCGGGGCTCCTGTCTGGTTGCTCCAGTTGCAAATTTCAAGCAGGCACTTATCAGCCGCAGATCAGAGCAGAATCAACAGTGGAACTTCCAAGACTGAACAATTCATTGCAGCTCAAGTTAATATTTCTGCATGAATTTTCTCTCTTAAATTGTTTGTAAAATGAAAATTGAATCAAGCAGTTTACATGGTGTTAAGAGTGAAATCACAGAATAAATCAAAACCCCTCACTATCAGATTGGGCCTCAGAACTGTGTCAGGTTTCTACTCTAAGGCTTGATAAATTGATTAGACACTCTTCGTTCTGTGAGAATTGTACCTGTGGAGACCTTGATATGTAGTTTCCCTGCTCCTTACTGATTAAGCACAAGGAGGACTATGTAGCTCAGTATACCTAGTCCTTGGTAAACACTTTGGCAATGAGATCCAACTCATCAGGTTGCTGTTTTGTTTTTGGATGGCCTTCATAAGTCGAAGTATTGAGTACAGGAGTTGGGACTTTATGTTGAATTTGTATAAGATATTAGTGAGGCATAATATGGAGTATTATGTGCAATTCTGGTCACCTACATACCAGAAAGATATCAATAAGATTGAAAGAGAAAATTTTCCAGGATCTTTCCGGGACTTGAGGACCTGAGTTATAGGGAAAGATTGAAGAGGTTAGGACTTTATTTCGTGCAGCTTAGGAGAATGAAGGGAGATTTGTTAGAGGTATATAAATTATGAAAGGTGTACTGTAGATAGGGTAAATACAAGAAGGCTTTTTCCAGTGAGGTTAGGCAAGACTAGAACTATAAGTCATGGTTTTAGGGTGAAAGGTGATATGTTTAAGGGGAACATGACGGGCATCTTCTTCACTCAAAGGGTGGTGAGTGCGGTAGATGCGCGTTTGATTTCAAAACTTAAGAGAAATTTGTATAGGTGAATGGATGGGAGGAGACACGGATGGCTATGGTCTGGGTGCAGCTTGATGGGACTAGGCAGATTAGTTCAGCACGGACTAGCTGAGCTGAAGATCTTGTGTCTGTGCTGCTGTGCTCTGCCTGGGGTGGTGGTAGAGTCAGATACATTTGGGGCTTTTAAGAGACATTTGGATCGGCACATGACTGTGAGAAAATGGACGTATATGGATATTGTGTAGGCAATAGCTGGCCATCTGATTACTAATTTATTTGATTTGGCACAACATTGTGGGCTGAAGCGTCCATTCCTGTGCTGTACTGTTCTATGTTCTATGACTCTATGACTCTTAAGTGTTCACATTTTCTCATTGTGTAATTTCAACACCTTTGGTACATGTTCCTTGCCATCGTGACTGCAAGTAATTTGACTTTCTTCATTCTCTTTCGACTGTGCTTGCTGCCTGCAATTGCTGCTCCCTAATGAAAGTAGTCTCTTGGTGTCATGGGTGTCACCGTAGCAACAATCCCTTAATCAACTCTGAAAATCAAAGCTGCTTAGCAGACTACTCAGGAATTCCTGGCAGGCTCACATTTTTTGTATTCCACTAACTGAAAAGTGTAATATTTCACAATCTAATTATAAACATGTCATTCAGCGTTTATTTGAATGGGGCAATCACCGGTAGAAGGGTCCTTAACTTGCTCGACAAGCGAGGGAAAGTGATTGTGGGGCAATCTCATCGCCATCAAAGTGCAAGGCAATCCGCAGTGCAAAAAGAAATGTAATTCCTAATGGGGAGATTGGGAAATGAATAAATTTCAAATGATGATGTCTGAAAAGAAAATGAAAAGACAATGTGATCAAAACCTTGAGACTCAGAGGGATAATATTCACGTTACCCTTATCTTGTCAAAACTTGATGTTCATAGTCATTAAAGACATAGAAAGTGGAAATTCAGCCTATGCGTGTCCTTGTTTTTCCAGACTTCTGCAGGACACAGCTCGTCAAGAGGAAATTCACCAGGCATTTCAGTTATGAGGAGACTGGTTAGGCTGGGAGAAACACACAAAATGCTGGAGGTACTCAGCAGGTCAGGCAGCATCTACCTGACCTGGTAGATGCTGTCAGTTCCTCTTGCGTGTTGTACGTGACCTGCTGAGTTCCTCCAGCACTTTGTGTGTTTTGCTTTGGATTTCCAGCATCTGCAGATTTTCACGTGAGTGAATAGGCTGGGTTTGTTTTGCTTGGAGTGGAGAAAACTAAGCACGGACCTGACAGAGGTATATAGAATCATGAGGAATAAGTTGGATAGTAGAATCCTTTCCGATGACAGAGGTATCGATGTAAGGGAACTGATGGGGATATGTGATCTGAGGAGGAATGCCCTCACTCCAAGAAAGTTGCAAAATGAAACACATTGTCTGAGAGGCTGGTGGAAGCAGATGCTCCCACCCGATGAATCGAGAGGCAACTCCTAAGGGACCGTGTTAAGGAACTGGAGATGCAGCTCGATGACCTTCGGCTGGTCAGGGAGAGTGAGGAGGTGACAGAGAGGGGTTACAGGCAGGTGGTCACTCCGGGGCCACGGGGGACAGAGAAATGGGTCACAGTCAATAGAGGGAAGGGGAAGAGTCAGGTACAAGAGAGTACCCCTGTGGCTGTACCCCTTAACTATAAGTACTCCTGTTTGAGTACTGTTGGGGGGGGGGGGGTGGACAGCCTACCTGGGGGAAGTGACAGTGCCCGTGCCTGTGGCACAGAGTCTGGCCCTGTGGCTCAGAAGGGTAGGGAAAGGAAGAGGAAGGCAGTAGTGATAGGGGACTCTATGGTTAGGGGTTCAGACAGGCAATTCTGTGGACGCAGGAAAGAAACTCGGATGGTAGTTTGCCTCCCAGGTGCCAGGGTCCGGGATGTTTCTGATCGCGTCCAAGATATCCTGCGGTGGGAGGGAGAACAGCAGAGGTTGTGGTACACATTGGTACCAATGACATAGGTAGGAAAAGGGAAGAGGTCCTGAAAAAAGACTACAGGGTGTTAGGAAGGAAGTTGAGAAGCAGGACCTCAAAGGTAGTAATCTCGGGATTACTCCTGTGCCACGCAACAGTGAGAATAGGAATAGAATGAGGTGGAGGATAAATGCGTGGCTGAGGGATTGGAGCGGGGGCAGGGATTCAGATTTCTGGATCATTGGGATCTCTTTTGGGGCGGGTGTGACCTGTACAAAAAGGACAGGTTGCACTTGAATCCCAGGGGGACCAATATCCTGGTGGGCAGGTTTGATAGAGCTGTTGGGGAGGGTTTAAACTAGTTTGGTGGGGGGTGGGAATCAGAATGTGAGTGCAGGGATTAAGGTAGAAGGACAAGGGCATGATGCTAAGAGTTCTGAGTTGATAAGGACGGACAGGCAGGGGACGAAACATAATTGTAGCCAGTTAAAGGGGTTGAAATGTGTCTATTTCAATGCTAGGAGTATTAGGAACAAGGAGGATGAACTTAGAGCATGGATTAGTATGTGGAACTATGATGTTGTGGCCGTTACTGAAACTTGGTTGGAGGAAGGGCAGGATTGGATGATGCAGGTCCGGGAGTTCAGGTGTTTTAAAAGGAATAGGATGGGAGGTAGAAAAGGTGGGGTGAGTGGCATTGCTGGTCAGGGATAGTATCACGGCTATAGAAAGGGAGGATGCTACAGCGGGAATGTCCACTGAGTCGGTCTAGGTGGAAGTCAGAAATAGGAAGGGATCAATCACTGTGCTGGGAGTAGTCTATAGGCCCCCAAATAGCCCTCAGGACACCGGGGAGCAGATAAGTAGGCAGATTTTAGAATGGTGCACAAAATACAGGGTAGTAGTTTTGGGTGATTTCAACTTCCCTCATATTGACTGGCACCTCCAGAGTGCAAGGGGGATAGATGGGGCTGAACTTGTCAGGTGTGTTCAAGAAGGATTCCTGACACAGTATGTGGACCAGCTGACGAGAGGAGAGGCTATACTGGATCTAGTTCTGGGTAATGAACCTGGTCAGGTGACAGACCTCTTGGTGGGGGAGCATTTTGGTGAGAGTGACCACAACTTCCTTAGCTTCAGCATAGTTATGGAAAGGGATAAAATCAGATGAAATGGTAAAGTGCTTAACTGGGGAAGGGCTAACTATGAAGGGATGAGGCAGGAACTAGCGAGAGTAAATTGGAAACAGATGTTCAAGGGTGAAAGCACAGAAGTAATGTGGGAGAAGTTTAAGGACCACTTGAGCTGGGTTCAGGATAGGTTTGTCCCACTGAGGCAAGGAAAAAATGATAGGAAAAGGGAACTGTGGCTGACGAAACATGTGAGGCAACTTGTCAAGAGGAAGAAGGAAGCATATGTTAGATACAAGAAGCAGGAAGCAGGAGGGGCTCATGAGAAATATAGGGTAGCCAGGAAGGAGCTTAAGAAAGGATTTAGGAGAGCTCGAAGGGGGCATGAGAAGGCCTTGGCATGTAGGATTAAGGAGAACCCCAAAGGCATTCTATGTGTATGTGAAGAATAGGAGGATTACGAGAACGAAGGTGGGACCGCTAAAGGATAAAGAGGGCAACATGTGCCTGGAGGTGGAGGAGGTTGGGAGGGTCCTGAATGAGTACTTTGCTTCAGTATTCACAAGTGAAAAGGATCTTGATCAGGATGAGGTCGAAGTAGAGCGGGCCTGTGTGCTGGACAGTGTGGAGATTAAGGAAGAAGAAGTGCTGGATCTTCTTAAAAACATCAAGATTGATAAATCCCCAGGGCTGGATATGATACACCCAAGGTTGTTGTGGGAATTGAGAGAAGAGATCTCAGGAGCATTAGCTATGATCTTTGAATCCTCTTTGGCTACAGGGGAAGTGCCGGAGGACTGGAGAAAGGCAAATGTAGTTTACTTGTTTAAAAAAAGGTAATAGGGAGAAACCTGGGAACTATAGTCTGGTGAGTCTTACGTCGGTGGTATGCAAACTACTGGAAAGGATTCTTAAGGATAGGATCTACGAGCATTTGGAGAAGCACTGTCTACTCATGGATAGTCAACATGGCTTTGTGAAGGGAAGATCGTGCCTCACGAGCCTGATTGAGTTTTTTGAAGAGGTAACAAAAGAAATTGATGAGGGTAGGGCAGTGGATGTGGTCTACATGGACTTTAGCAAGGCATTTGACAAGGTCCCTTACAAGAGACTCATCCAGAAAGTCATGAGGCATGGGATAAGTGGAACTGTTTGGGTAAAAAATTGGCTTAAAGGAAGAAAGCAGAGGGTAGTTGTGTAAGGAAAGTATTCTGCCTGGAGGTCGGTGACTAGTGGAGTGCCGCAGGGATCTGTCCTGGGACCCCTGCTATTTGTGATTTTTATAAATGACCTGGATATAGAGGTGGAAGTATGGGTGAGTAAGTTTGCGGATGACACGAAGATTGGAGGAGTTGTGGATGGAGCTGCAGGTTGTCGAAGGTTACAAGAGGATATAGACAGGCTGCAGAGTTGGGCAGAAAAATGGCAGATGGAGTTCAATTCGGATAAGTGTGAGGTGATGCATTTTGGAAGACAAACCAGAAGACTGAGTACAGGATTAATGGTCAGTTACTTAAGAGTGTGGATGAACAAAGGGACCTTGGGGTTCAAATTCATACATCCCTCAAGGTCACTGCACAGGTTGATAGGGTAGTTAAGAAGGCCTATGGGATGCTAGGCTTCATTAACAGGGGGATTGAGTTCAAGAGTAGAGAGGTCATGTTGCAATTCTACAAATCTCTGGTGAGACTGCATTTAAAGTATTGTGTTCAATTCTGGTCACCTCATTATAGGAAGGATGTGGAAGCTATGGAGAGGGTGCAGAGGAGATTTACCAGGATGTTGCCTGGATTGGAGAACAAGTCATATGAAGCAAGGTTAGCAGAGCTGGGACTTTTCTCTTTGGAGCGTAGAAGAATGAGAGGGGACTTGATAGAGGTCTGCAAGACTATGAGAGGCATTGATAGGGTGGATAGTCAGTACCTGTTTCCCAGGGCACCAATAGGAAACACCAGAGGGCATATGTACAAAATTAAGGGAGGGAAGTTTAGGGGAGACATCAGGGGTAAGTTTTTTACACAGAGGGTTGTGAGTGCCTGGAATGACTTGCCAGGGATGGTGGTGGAGGCTAAAACATTAGGGGTATGTAAGAGCCTCTTGGACAGGCACATGGATGAAAAAAAAGAGGGTTATGGGATAGTGTGGGTTTAGTACTTTTTTAAAGGATTATATGGGTCAGCACAACATGGAGGGCTGAAGGGCCTGTACTGTGCTGTAATGTTCTGTGGTTCTATGGTAAAGAAATAGCAATATGACCACAGGAACTGCTAAAGAATAGAAGGCTAAAGACCAAGAGCTGCTAAGTGGGATTTGTACAGATGAATATTTGATGGTTGGCATGGATATGGTGAGCCTGTTGTATGATCCTCCGTGCTAACCTAAGTACTTTATAATTGAGCTGAGGTTTTCTACCACTACCACCTTTACAGGCATTGAATTCCAGATTCCCAGAACTCTTGAGTGAAATAATTGTTTACCAACTGTACTCTGCATTTTATAGCAATTAACTTAAATCAACATCCATTAACTCCACCTCTGCCCACACAAACACAGAGTTCACTTCTCTTCTTCGGCGAAGGAAATCCTGTCTAGGCCTCCGAGACAGGGCATGCTTTTTAATAAGGCATGGTCCCAGTTTTATCTCTGTTGCATTGAAAACACAAAAGAGTTTACCTCTGAAATATAAAGCAACAGCCTCGTTTAGACACTTTGCCATTATTTCTTCAAAATACTAAGGGTCAGTTGCTGCCAAAAGATTTAGCGGCTGTTTGATAATAGCTATCCTTATCTTTACCTATCCTGAAAGCTAAGGAGTTGTTGTCACTGCTCCCTAACTGTTCACCCACTGAAAGGTCCATCACCTGGCAGGCTCATTATCCAGCACCAGGTCCAGTACAGGCCCCCCTCTCTTCGGAACATCCACATTTTGATTTACAAAACCTTTCTGGGGGGTTTCCGGTGATGTCATCATCGAGAATGGCAGCTTAAGTCACTAGCTCCTCCGGAAAAACGCGTATTAAGCCCCGTTAACCCATCAAACATAATATTTTTCGAAAAATATTTGAACTGAAAAGAGGGGCCAGAATGGGGAAAAGGAATGGAAATTAAAAAAAGCGACTCTGCAGAGCCTGCGTCCGAGAGGAGTGCAGCGAGCAGCTCTCCGACCCGTCTGCGTGCGAGCGAGGCGGGCGCTGGGCCTCGTTCAGACGAAGCGGCGAATATGTTCGAAATCCTGAAAGAAATAATGGAGGTCCAGAAAGATATAAAGCAGCAGCTCCGTGATATTAAGGCAGAGCTCGCCAGTGTTAATCAAAAAATAGCGGTGGCAGAGACTCGCATTGAGAAGGTAGAAGATCGCGTTCAAAACGTGGAACGGATACTGAGCAAGACAATAAAAATCATACATCACCAAGAAGGTAAACTGCTTGACCTGGAGGGAAGATCACGGCAGAAAAATATCAGAATATACAACGATCCCGAAGGAGCGGAGAGCCCGTCTATGACAGAGTTTGTCGGAAAGTTACTGCGGGACGCGCTGGATCTTCCCCCGGCTATGAAGCTGGAAATCGAGAGAAAGCACCGCGTGCTAGTCCCAAAACCTACCCAGGATAGAAAGCCACGATCAATTATAATTAAATTCCTTCAGTACATCACCAAGGCGGAGATTCTACGAAGGGCCTGGGGTAAGAAGAGAGTGTTTTTAGAGGATAAATTAATATATTTCAACCAAGATTATCCCCCCGCGGTCCTCCAGAAATGCAAAGAATACTCCGAAGTAAAGCGAGTACTAAAGCAAAATAAGATTAGATTTCAAACTCCGTACCCTGCTAAACTTCGAGTGTTTTATGACAACGGGACGCGGTTGTACCAGACAGTGGAAGAGGCGACTACAGACATGAAGGCCAGAGGGTTGTCCGTCAGCATGACCAAAACAAAAGAAGGCCTGGCTGAGGAATTGTCTCGCTCGGCTTGGGAAATAGTGCGAGAATCGAGAAGGCAGGAGACGGGAGGAAGCCAAGAGAAACATATCAGGAAGAGACCGGGAGTTTCCCAAAGACAGTCCTCACCCCCTTCAGAAGAGCCATAAGGATTGGCTAACTGTAAAAATGCTGAGAAGCTAAACAGAAGCAAAAGTACACGGTGATATACCTATCTCAAGAAATACTTATTATAATGTGGATTTTATATTACTTAGTTGTTATTCTTTATTCGCTCACTTACTCCTTTTTCCCCACCAAAATGAGAATATATATATATATGTATATGTGTGCATATATGTGTATGTGTGTAATATGTGTGTGTGTGTGTATATATGTGTATATGTGTGTGTATATATGTATGCATATATATATGTATATATAGGAGGAGTACACAGGGAAATCTTTTCTGTGTAATGGAATTGTTCACTGAATTTTATGAATACTGCAATGGGGGCCCTCAACTCACAAATAGGAGGGGTTATCCCCCACAGCTAGACATTTCCTCTAGCTCAACAGAGGGTCATTTACTAGAGACCTCAGCCTTGGAATCACACGTTCATTACCATTTTTGTTATTATTTGAGTTTCTTGGTTCTTATTTGTTCAGGGAGTAGATCTATTAAGTTTTATTCTAATTTCAATGATACATTGACAGATAAATACAGATGGCTAAGGACAAGGTAAAATTCCTTTCTTTTAATGTAAATGGGCCATTAAATCCAATCAAAAGTAAGAGAATTTTATCCGAAATGAAAAAAGAACAAGCCCATGTAGTATATTTACAGGAAACTCATTTAAGTGATAATGAGCATAAAAAGCTAAAGAGAATGGGCTTCACTAATCTGTTTTTCTCCTCATATAAATCAGGACATAGGAGAGGAGTTGCTATTCTTAAGTAAGCTAAATTTTGAAAAAATATTCGAAATGGGAGATAAAGAAGGCAGATATATTCTGGTAAGGGTGAATATAGATGGCAATTCAGTTACTCTATTGAATATATACGCACCCCTGAGAAGTGATATTGGTTTCTTTCAGAAAATTACTGATATTATGGTAACGGAAACAGGTCTCCTGATATGTGGGGGAGACTTAAATTTACAATTACAACCAAACTTAGACTCTTCCAATAGAAAAACCTATGAAACAAAATCTTTACATAAGAAAATTAATACACTTTTTGAGGATGTTGGTTTAATTGATATATGGAGGGACCTTTTCCCCGACAGAAGGGATTACACTCATTATTCTGCTCCCCATTCTGTATATACAAGAATAGACTATTTCATAACATTTGGAAAAGACAAAGACAAAATAAACACCTGTGGAATTGGGACAATAGATGTAAGTGACCATGCACCTATATATTTATCTGTTGATTTTGACCTACAACCAAAGAATACTATTTGGAAACTAAGTTCAAGTCTACTCAATGATCTGTACTTTAAGGAACAAATTAAAAAAGAAATTGGTCTCTACTTAGAATTTAATGATAATGGAGAGGTTTCACCTTCCATTTTATGGGATACTCTGAAGGCGGTCTTAAGAGGGAAAATTATAGCGATATCTTCATATAAGAAAAAAATAAGGAATAAAACATTAGAGGAATTACAAAATAGGCTGAAGGAACTAGAGAAAAAACACAAATTGTATTTGGCACAGGATACATTAGGGGAAATTAAAAGAATTAGGAATGAAATAAATAATTTGGCTATGCAAGAAATCAGGAAAAACTTAATGTTTCTGAAACAGAGACATTATGAAAGTGGATCGAAATCTATGAAAATACTGGCGTGGAAACTGAAAAAAAAAATAGCAGAAAATACAATTCATAGAATTAGGGACCCAAGAACGAAAATGATAAAAAAAATAAGCTAAGTGGAATTCAAGAAGCTTTTGAAGTGTTTTACAAAACGCTATATTCCAAAGTTCCAGGGGGAAGCATAACCCAAATTGACACCTTCTTGAATTCTCTAGAGTTACCCACTTTAAGCAAAGAACAAAATAGAAGGATGACTGCTGACATAACCGAAGTTGAATTAAAAGCTGCAATTAGTAGGCTTAAATTAAGCAAGTCACCAGGATCAGATGGGTATACGGCAGAGTGGTACAAAGAATTTAAAAATGAGTTAATTCCTGTTTTACTCCCCACACTGAACTGGGCTCTAAAAAAGACACAAATGCCACCCAGTTGGAAGGAAGCGATAATCTCAGCTATACCGAAAGAAGGCAAGGATAAAATGGAATGCGGGTCATTTAGACCAATATCCGTTCTTAATGTAGATTATAGGTTATTTAGCTCCATCATGGCCAAACGGTTAGAGGAGTTTCTACCCATACTGATACGTAATGATCAGACAGGTTTTATACGACAATGCCAGACTCAAGACAATATACGAAGGACACTTCACATTATGGATCATATACAAAAAAATAAAATCGAAGCAATAGTGATAAGCATGGACGCTGAAAAAGCATTTGATTCGGTTAATTGGAATTTTCTTTACAGAGTTTTACATAGATTTAGTTTCTAAGACAATTATTAAAACTATACAGACACTATATGACAACCCTACTGCTAGGATTAAAATCAATGGATATTTATCAAATAGTCTTACCCTAGAAAGGGGCACGAGACAGGGTTGTGCGTGGTCACCACTACTCTTCGTGCTATTTCTGGAACCATTAGCTCAATACATCAGGCAAAATGAAGATATCGGGGAATTACTATTAAAGGGACAGAGCATAAATTGGCTTGTTATGCGGATGACATTTTGATCTATCTAGGGCAACCAACATACTCTTTACCTAATTTGATGCAATCCTTTGAACAATATGGTCAATTATCAGGATAAAGATCAACATAGATAAAACCCAATTACTTTCATATTACTGTAGCCCACCAGGAGAAATTGAAAGTCGATACCCCTGGGCATGGCACACAGAGTCTTTCAAATATTTGGGCATCATTATGCCAAAAGATTTGGCAAAATTATCAAAATGTAATTATCAGCCTCTATATAAAAAAATTAAGGAAGATGTGGCAAGATGGAGACTGATTCCTTTTTTCAGTCTCAGTTCAAGGATTGAGTCTATTAAAATGAATATACTGCCCAGACTGTTATATCTCTTTCAGACCCTACCAATCGAGATTAATCAAAATCAATTCAATGAATGGAACAAGATGCTATCAAGGTATATTTGGCAGGGTAAAAGGCCTAGACTTCGTCTCAAAACTTTGCAATTAGCAAAGGAAAAGGGGGGATGGGGCTTGCCTTCTCTTAGAGATTATTATTTTGCAGCACAGTTGAGAGCTGTGATATGTTGGTGCAACCCATCATATGATGCTCAATGGAAAAACATTGAGGAGCGGGTACTTCCCATCCCCATACAAGCAATTTTGGCTGATAACAACCTGCAAAGGTACATAAATACTATTGATAACCCATGGGTGAAATTGACTCTTAAAATATGGAAAACCACTACAATAGAATATAATCTAAAGGGAGATATTGCAATTCTTAAATGGTGTGCATATGACTCGGATTTTACACCAAATAAATTGGATGCTAAATTTAAGGACTGGACAGCTAAAGGAATAACAGTTCTTTGCAACATAATGAAAGAAGGAACACTGTTCAGTTTTGAAATGCTTAAAGAGAAACACGTATTAGAAAAACAAGACTTTTATCAGTATTTACAGATGCAACAATATGTTACTAAGACGCTTAAAAATGTAACCAAGGCAAATACATGCTTGATAGAGCTCTTTAGAAAAGCATATAATTCAGATAATGGTAGTAGAATCATTTCAAGCATGTATAAGGGGTTGTCAAATCTTAAAACACATTCGACTTCATGCTTTAAAACAAACTGGGAGAAGGAAGGAGGGATAATTATATCTGAGGAGGAATGGACAACAATATGGAGATATCAATGGAAGTGTACCAATTCACAGAAATGGAGGGAGTTTGGATGGAAAAACTTGTTAAGATATTTTATTACACCCTCTCAGAAATCCCATTATGATAGTAACCCCTCTGTTTTCTGGAGAAATCGTGGAAATCAAAGTGCAAATCATTATCATATTTTTTGGGACTGCCCTGTTATAGATAGATAGATAGATACTTTATTCATCCCCATGGGGAAATTCAACATTTTTTCCAATGTCCCATACACTTGTTGTAGCAAAAACTCATTACATACAATACTTAACTCAGTAATAATATGATATGCATCTAAATCACTAACTCAAAAAGCATTAATAATAGCTTTAAAAAAGTTCTTAAGTCCTGGCAGTTGAATTGTAAAGCCTAATGGCATTGGGGAGTATTGACCTCTTCATCCTGTCTGAGGAGCATTGCATCAATAGTAACCTGTCGCTGAAATTGCTTTTCTGTCTCTGGATGGTGCTATGTAGAGGATGTTCAGAGTTTTCCTCTCCAGAGTTAAACTCTCCAGTACTTTGCCCACGACAGAGCCCGCCTTCCTTATCAGCTTATTAAGACGTGAGGCGTCCTTCTTCTTAATGCTTCCTCCCCAACACGCCACCACAAAGAAGAGGGCGCTCTCAACAACTGACCTATAGAACATCTTCAGCATCTCACTGCAGACATTGAATGACGCCAACCTTCTAAGGAAGTACAGTCGACTCTGTGCCTTCCTGCACAAGGCATCTGTGTTGGCAGTCCAGTCTAGCTTCTGGTCCAACTGTACTCCCAGATACTTGTAGGTCTTAACCTGCTCCACACATTCTCCATTAATGATCACTGGCTCCATATGAGGCCTAGATCTCCTAAAGTCCACCACCATCTCCTTGGTCTTGGTGACATTGAGACGCAGGTAGTTTGAGTTGCACCATATCACAAAGTCCTGTATCAAAAACTATTGGAGGGGGATACACAATACTCTACAAAACATCTTTAAATGTGAAATACCCTTGGAGAGTAAGACCATATATTTTGGATATATACCTCAAGAATGGTTGAAAAGAGATAAATATTTAATGAATATACTGTTGGTGGCTGGTAAAAAGACTCTTACTAGGAAATGGTTATCACAGGAGAGCCCAACTTTAAATACACGGATGGAAATTACAATGGACATTTACAAAATGGAGCAGATAACAGCATCTGTTAATCATAAGCTGGAACAATTTGATTCATACTGGGAAAAATGGTTTAACTGCATAATGCCTCATAGGCCTGATTTTATTCTCACAAATCAATGAATCTGTTGTAAAAAAAGAAAGATCACTCCCTACTTGTACATAGTTCTTTCCTTTTGCTTGTTTTTTCTTTCCACTCTTTTCTATAAGTGTATACCTCAGATAAATACTTTGTGGGGATTTGTGATATGTATGATTATATGATATATATGTACAATGTCTGAAATACACCTTATGGAAATGTTTGTTTGATGAACTTCAATAAAAAAATAAATTACACAAAAAAAAAGAAGAAACCTTTCTGGGTGCACATAACAGATTCTGGCCCATATAAACAACTTGTACTGAGAAGATCCCATTTTATATTAGAAAAGTTGAAATCCCCCATGACATCAACCCTATTATTTTTACACATTTCCTTAATCTGATTACATATTGGTCGCTCACTGTCCATGAGTCTATCAGTGTGATTGCACCCTTCCTATTCCTGAGTTCTACCCAAGTGGACTCAGTGTCTGACCCCTCCATTATGTATCCCCTGAGTGCAGCTGTGATATTGTCCCTGATCAGTAGTACAACTCCCCCTTCTTTTACCTCCTCCTCAATCTTTTCTAAAACTTCAAAAAACTGGAGTTTTTTTGGCAGGAATCAACCATTCCTGCTGCTGTCTCACCCAAGTTTCAGTAATGGCTACAGCATCGTAGTTCCATGTACTGATCCATGCTCTAAGTTCAGCACCCTTACCCATAATACTCCTAGCATTAAAGTAAACAGACTTCAAACTGTCCAACCCATATCTGTTATTTTGATTTTGCCTTTTAGTACTTTTTCTGACATCTACCTTCTGGTCTGATGCCTCCTTTACTGACCTGGGTCTCTGATTCCCAGCCCCCTGCAAAACTAGTTTAAACTCACCTAAGCAGCATATCAGCCAACCTCTTGGCCAGGATATTGGTTCCCCTCCAGTTCAGCTGCAATCTGTGTCCCTCTCGTACAGGTTCCAATGATCCAGGAACTTCAAACCGTATTCCCTGCACCATCTCCACAGCCACTCATTCATCCGTGCTATCACCCCATTCCTACCTGCACTAGCCTGTAGCACGGGGAGTAATTCAGAGGTTACAGCCTTAACTGTTCTTTTCTTCAGCCTCTTGCCTAACTCTGTATACGCACTACGTACGATCTTTTCCATTTTTCTGCTTATCTCATTGGTGTCAATATGCACCACAACCGCTGGCTGTTCTCCCTCCCCCTTGAGAATATCCTGCAACTGCTCCGGTACATCATGGAACCTAGCACCCGGGAAGCAACACACTATCTTGACATCTCTTCTACGGCCACAGCATCTCCTTTCTGTCCCCCTAACCATAGAGTCTCCTATCACTACCTCACTGTCTGACTTCATCCTTCACTGTTGAGCCAGCGAGCTGAAAACAGTGCCACCAGCCTGGCTGCTGCTGCCGTGATCTGATGGATCAGCCCCCACAGCAGAACCCAAAGAGGTATACTTGGTGCTGAGAGGAATGGTCACAGGGGAACCCTGCACGGACTCCTTAATCTCTTTGCGTCTCCTGGTGGTCAGCCATTTGCTGTCTGGGTGTGACCACCTCCTCAAAAGTCTCGTCTGTAATATCTTCAGCCTCCCAAATGATCCTGAGTACATCCAAAGCCAGCTCCAACTCCTTGACCCAGTCAGTCAGTCGCTGAAGCTGGGTACATTTCCCACTGATGTAGTCATCAGGGAAACTGTCAGGTATCCTGAATTCCCACATTTGACAGGAGGAGCATTCCATCATGACTACTCTATACTAAAAAAAACGGCTTGCCTCTTCTTAACTGTGCCTTCGCCTGTTCATGCCGAATCCTGTTAAGTCAAAGCCTTCACTCTCTGTCACTGGCACACTCTGACAATGACCGCTCCGCGTGAGCCTATCAGCTGAGTTTGGGCTTCTGATGCCGACACTTTCCACACCTGCACACTCCAAAGAGACCGGCCTTGCCCAAACCCTCTCCTTTTATCCTCTCTCTCCCGACTTCCATAGGACTCTGACATCGACATTCTCACTCGTCATGTCTGAGCCGTTGAAAAAAGACCAGCTGAACCAGAGTCTGCTCTTTTCATATTCGCACTCTAAACTTTGATAGGCCTCTGACACTGACACTTTCCGCACCTATGCAGCACAAGAAGACCAGCCTTGCCCGAATCTTTACCTTTTATCCTCTCTCTCTCCCAACACTCACACTTCTCGTTCCCAAGCCGGTGGAGAAATAGTAATACAGGTGTCCCCTGCTTTAAGAATGTTCGCTTTTACAAAAGACCAACGTTAATAACCTGTTTTCGCATTACAAAGAGGATTTTCGCTTTTACAAAAATTTTTCCCATATAAATTAATGGTTCTTCGCTTTATGCCATTTTGGCTTAAGAAAGGTTTCATAGGAACACTCTACCTTTGTAAGGGGGGGGGAGATGCCTGTAATAATTAAAAATAAATTTATTTTGAACTTTGAAATAAGCATCTCAAAGAGGTATACAGGCAGAGGATTGGGTAGTTAATTCTGGAACCAGGAGCTTTGTCAGCTGAAGGATCATGGCTATTGATGGAGGAATTAGATTTGAAGATGAGCAAGACTGGAGATCAGGATTATATCCATCACATCCATCACACCCATCATTATTCGACTAACATCAGGAAACCGTTACAGCTTCAGAAACTCCTCATTTCCCAAGGTAGTAAGAGATCCACCTTGTTATCTTTATAAATGAAAGTTGAAATGATTTGAAATTCAGGCCTTTACCTTCCTTCTCCCCTGCTACATTGTGCAGTCTACTGATTCATTGTCTTTCAGCAAGTCGAAGACATTGCTTCACTGCTGATTTTCATTAAAGTCAAGTCCTTTTGTTTTAATTTGAAAGTCAGTTTTCAGTATCATTCATTCTGGGAAAATATTATCACCCAGTAGCCTACCAAAGCCAGAAATCATCATGGGGCCGGAGGGAAGGGGTTTCTTTTTTTCTCTGGTCTGCTGTTTATTATGACAAGATTTTAAGCCCATCAAGGAATAAAGAATTCAGGTTGAGAGCTGGAACACCAGGGAAAAACAGAGAGGTCTGCATCTCTGCTCACCCTGCCAGGGAATTGAAAGGCTTAAGCTGAGCACAGAACAGATAAACATTCTAAATTTTCCCAGCGGTACATGTGAGCAGTTTTTTACTGAAAGACTGTAAATGAGGTTGTTCATGAAGCAACCTAGTGAATAGTTCCCACGAAGTTGTCTCAAAGTGTAATAGCCTCATTAAGTTCCAGGTTTTCTTTGCTCCGTTCTGCGAAAGAAAAGACTTACATTTATACAGCATCTTTTAAAACCTAAATATGTCACCTGCCACTCTATAGCTAATTGAATAATGCTAAAGTATGGTCACTAGTGTAATATAGGATTACATTGTACACTCCCTGTGAATTCATATTCTGCTCTAACTCATCTCCAAGTTTGCAGTGATACCTTTGTCACGGGCCACAGCTCAAATAATATTCAGACAATATACAGGAGTGAGATAGAGAGTTAAGTGACATGGTGTCATCACAACAATCTTTCTCTCAATATCAACATTACAGAAGAGCTGTGTTATATTTTGTAACTTCAAAATATTACACTAATTCAAAGGAAGACACGGGAGTCCAAAATGCAGGTCTAACTTCATGTTTTACATTAAGCAAGCTGCGTGTATCGTGGTAGCACAAAGTATGAAAATTACTCAAATATTACTGAAATATTAAATATACAACACTTCTCTCTGCATAGCTATAAACTCCAACTCAATATAGAATGCATCTCAACCATATACACAGTATATGATATAATGCAACTACTATACAGACATCCACAGAATAGTAAATTTTAAATTTCCAATTCAGGCCTGAAGTTTTAATCGCTATGTTGGATTTCTTACTGTTGTGTGATAATATCTTCCCTGACAAGGAGGTGTCACTCTTCTTGGCAGGTGAGACTTGTGGCTATGAAACAGTCACAGGTTTTGGGGCCTCCTCCATGGTGGTTGTAGAAGTTGACTCTCAGACTGCAGGAAGTGGTTCTGACAGTGATTCCTCTGAGCAGCGTAGTCCTTCTTTGGTCCAATATAATTTCTAACAAGAGGCACAGAGGATGGCACCAGCATCTGTTTGTCATCTGTTGGAAAACTGTTCATTGTGGAGAGCATGGAGACAGTTGTGGTATCATCTAGGACCTTTCTTCATTCGCTTCCAGTTGACTTTATTGTAGAGTATGTGGGGTGCCAATAGTACATGGATCTCCAATCAGGTTGTAGTTGTCTCAGCCAATCATATCCGCACAATGCTGGTCCTCCTGTTTTTACCACATACGAGCTCAGTGTGGCTTGTTAGTTATTGTATTTTACTATTGCAGATGTCATTCCAACCGGAATTACTTTTTCTCCAATATAAATCCTTGGATGGATATCTGCAGGCTTCAGTTCAGTATCTTTGAAATATTGTTCAAACTCATTGTGTGAAATGACTGAAACAACCAAATCAGTGTCCAATTCCATTTTAATTAATTTGCCGTTCACTTCTGATGTAAACCATGTAACCCCACTTTTTAAAAAAGGAGGGAGAGAAAAACCGGGGAATTACAGACCGGTGAGTTTGACATCAGTGGTGGGGAAAATGCTAGAGTCGGTTATCAAAGATATGATAACAGCACATTTGGAAAGAGGTGAAATCATTGGACAAAGTCAGCATGGATTTGTGAAAGGAAAATCATGTCTGACGAATCTTATAGAATTCTTTGAAGATGTAACTAGTAGAGTGGATAGGGGAGAGCCAGTGGATGTGGTATATTTAGATTTTCAAAAGGCTTTTGACAAGGTCCCACACAGGAGATTAGTGTGCAAACTTAAAGCACACGGTATTGGGGGTATGGTATTGATGTGGATAGAGAATTGGTTGGCAGAGAGGAAGCAAAGAATGAGAGTAAATGGGACCTTTTCAGAATGGCAGGCAGTGACTAGTGGGGTACTGCAAGGCTCAGTGCTGGGACCCCAGTTGTTTACAATATATATTAATGATTTAGACGAGGGAATTAAATGGAGCATCTCCAAGTTTGCGGATGACACAAAGCTGGGCGGCGGTGTTAGCTGTGAGGAGGATGGTAAGAGGATGCAGGGTGACTTGGATAGGTTAGGTGAGTGGGCAAATTCATGGCAGATGCAATTTAATGTGGATAAATGTGAGGTTATCCACTTTGGTTGCAAGAACAGGAAAACAGATTATTATCTGAATGGTGGCCGATTAGGAAAAGGGGAGATGCAATGAGACCTGGGTGTCATTGTACACCAGTCATTGAAGGTGGGCATGCAGGTACAGCAGGCGGTGAAAAAGGCAAATGGTATGTTGGCATTCATAGCAAAAGGATTTGAGTACAGGAGCAGGGAGGTTCTACCGCAGTTGTATAAGGCCTTGGTGAGACCGCACCTAGAATATTGTGTGCAGTTTTGGTCCCCTAATCTGAGGAAAGACATTCTTGCCATAGAGGGAGTACAGAGAAGGTTCACCAGATTGATGGCAGGACTTCCATATGAAGAAAGACTGGATCGACTAGGCTCATACTCACTGGAATTTAGAAGGCTGATGGGAGATCTTATTGAAACGTATAAAATTCTAAAGGGATTGGACAGGCTAGATGCAGGAAGATTGTTTCCGATGTTGGGGAAGTCCAGAACGAGGGGTCATAGTTTAAGGATAAAGGGGAAGCCTTTTAGGACCGAGATGAGGAAAAACTTCTTCACACAGAGAGTGGTGAATCTGTGGAATTCTCTGCCACAGGAAACAGTTGAGGCCGGTTCATTGGCTATATTTAAGAGGAAGTTAGATATGGCCCTCGTGGCTAAAGGGATCAGGGGGTATGGAGAGAAAGCAGGTACAGGGTTTTGAGTTGGATGATCAGCCATGATCATACTGAATGGCGGTGCAGGCTAAAAGGGCCAAATGGCCTACTTCTGCACCTATTTTCTATGTTTCTATGTTTCTGTGTTGCTTTTCTCTTGTTAGTATTCACATTGTAAATCTTAAGGCTTCACAGTCCTGTGTCACTCTTATCATTATCAGATTTTTCATCAACACTTGCAAATTAATGCGCTTTTTATATTTTCTGTGTGCAGTCCATTTATTTTTGTCTGTCTGACTCGCTCTTGGTATGTGTTCTACTTTGTTGCATTTTCTGCAGTTTTTGCCTTTAAAACTGTATTCTTTGGTGTATAAGATTATAAGACAATAAGTTATAGGAGCTGACTTAGGCCATTTGGCCCTTTGAGTCTGAGCTACCATCTTATCATGATTCATTTTTTTCTCTCAGCCTTCTCCCCATATCCCTTCATGCAATGAGTAATCAAGAATCTATCAAGCTCTGCCTTAAATATGCCCGAACACCTGGCCTCCACAAGTGCCTGTGGCAATGAATTCCACAGATACACCACTCTCTAACTAAAGAAATTCCTCCTCTGTTCTAAAAGGAAGCCCCTCTATTCAGAGGCTATGTCCTCTAGTCTTAGACTCTGCAGCAGAGGAAACATCCACTTCACATCTACTTTTTCAAGGATTTTCACTGTTCAATAGGTTTCATTGAGATCACCCCTCATTCTTCTGAATTCTAATGAATTCAGGCCCAGAGCCATCAAACGCTCTTCATATGACAAGCTATTCAATCTTGGAATAATTTTTGTGAACCTCCTTTGAACCCTTTCCAGTGTCAGCACATCCTTTCTAATATAAGGGGCCCAAAACTGCACACAATACTCCAAGTGAGGCCTCACCAGTACGTTATAAAGCCAAAACATTACATTACCGTTTTTATATTCTAGTCCTCTTGAAATGAATGCTAACAATGCATTTGCCCTCCTCACCGCAGACTCAACCTGCAAATTAACCTTTAGGGAATCCTACACAAGGACTCCCAGGTCCCTTT
Organism: Hemitrygon akajei; assembly: GCF_048418815.1. Classification (NCBI taxonomy): domain Eukaryota; kingdom Metazoa; phylum Chordata; class Chondrichthyes; order Myliobatiformes; family Dasyatidae; genus Hemitrygon; species Hemitrygon akajei. The sequence continues at coordinate 154,412,098 of NC_133131.1, forward strand.
GCACCTCAGATTTTTTAATTTTCTCTCTATTTAGACAATAGTCTGCCCTTTTATTTCTTCTATCAAAGTGCATAACCATACACTTCCTGACACTGTATTCTATCTTCTGTTTCTTTGCTCTTTCCCATAATCTGTCTAGGTCCTTCTGTAGCTTCTCTACTTCCTCAAAACTACCGCCCCTCTACCTATCTTCGTCTCATCCACAGACTTCACAACAAAGCCATCAATTCCATTATCCACGCCATTGACATATAATGTAAAAATAATCGGTCCCAACACAGACCCCTTTAGAACACCACTAGTCACCAGCAGCCAACCAGATCAGGCTCCCTTTATTCCTATTCATTCTAGTATCTTTCTTATAATATCATGGGCTCTTAACTTGTTAAACAGCCTGATGTGTGGCACCTTGTCAATGGCCTTCTGAAAATTCAAATACAGGTATTGTACATAACATCAACTGATTCTCCTTTGTCTATTCTGTTGGTTATTTCTTCAAAGAATTCCAATAGATTTGTCAGGCAAGATTTTCCCTTGAGGAAACCATGCTGACTATGGATTATTTTATCATGTTCCTATAAGTACCCCGAAACCACATCCTTAACAATAAACTCCAACATCTTCGCAACCACCGAGGTCAGACTAACTGGCCTTTCTGCTGCCTCTCTTCCTTCTGGAAGAGAGGAGTGACATTTGCAGTTTTCCAGTCTTCTGGAACCATTCCAGAACCTTGTGTTTCTTGAATATCATTACTAAGACTTCCACAAACCCTTTAACCAGCCCTTTCAGAACCTAGTAATGGCAGCTTCACACTCTTCAGACTGTTGACCCTTTAGCACTTCCAGCATACTCCTACTGTCTTCCACAATGAAAACAAATGCAAAATACTTATTCAGTTCATCTATCATTTTATTGACACCATTACTACTTCGCCAGCATCATTTTCCAGTGGTCAAATATCCACTCTCGTCTCTCTTTTACACTTTATGTATCTGAAGAAACTTTTGGTATCCACTTTAATATTATTGGCTAACTTATTTTAATATTCCAACTTTTCCTTCTTAATTACTTTTTCTAGTTGTCTTCTGTTGGTTTTTAAAAGCTTCCCAATCCTCTAACTTCCCACTAAGTTTTGCTCTCTTATATGCCTTCTGTTTGGCTTTTATGCTGGCATTGACTTCTCTTGTTAGCCACGGTTATGTCATCTTCCCTTTAGAATACTTCTTCCTCTTTGGGATATGTACATCCTGTGCCTTCCAAATTGCTATCAGAAATCCCAGCCATTGCTGCTCAACTCCAGTGTTCTTTTCCAATCAATTTTGGTCAACTCCTCTCTCATGCCTCTGTAATTCCCTTTACTCCACTATGGTATTGACACATCTGACTTTAGCTTCTCAAATTTCAGTGTGAATTTGACCACTTTCCCCTGAGGGTTCTTTTACCTTAAGCTCTCTATTCAATTCCAGTTCATTGCTCAACACTCAGTCCAGAATAACTGAACCCCTAGTAGGCTCAACCAACAGCTGTCCTACACAGCCATCTTGTAGGTGTTCTAGAAACTCCCCCTCTTGCAATCCAGCACCTACCTGATTTTTCCAATCTACCAGCATATTGAAATCCTCCAGGACTATTGTGACATTGCCTTTTTGGCATGCATTTTGTATCTCCTATTGTAATTTGTAGACCACATCCTTACTACTGTTAGTGTGTCTGTATACAATACAACTCCTGTCAGGGTCTTTTTACCCTTACATGCACAACGCTGGAAGAACTCAGCAGGTCAGGATGAAGGGTCTCGGCCCGAAACGTTGTCTACTCTTTTCTCACGGATGCTGCCTGACCTGCTGAGTTTTTCCAGCGTTGTGTATATATTCAAACAGAGAGAGGAGAAATGGGTTAAAAATTCTATATCTGAATGCATGAAGTGTCAGGAATAAGGCGGATGAGCTTGAAGCCCAGGTGCAAATGGGTAACTATGATGTTGTTGGGATAACGGAGACATGGCTGCAGGGAGATCAGACCTGGGAAATGAATGTACAAGGGTATACGTGCTATCGTAGGGACAGAAATGTGGGCAGAGGGGGTGGGGTGGGGTGGCCCTGTTGGTGAGGAATGAGATTCAGTCCTTTGCAAGGGGGGACATAGGGTCAGAAGAAGTAGAGTCTGTGTGGATAGAACTGAGGAACAGTAAGGGCAAAAGGACCCAAATGGGTGTTGTCTACAGGCCACCAAACAGTAGCATGGATATTGGGTGCAAGTTGAATAGGGAGTTAACATTGGCATGTGGCAAAGGTAATGTCGCAGTAGTTATGGGGGATTTCAACATGCAGGTGAACTGGGAGAATCAGGTTGGTGCTGGACCACAGGATAGGGAGTTTGTAGAGTGCCTACGGGATGCATTCTTGGAACAACTTGTACGAGAGCCAACCAGGGACAAGACTATTCTGGATTTAGTGTTATGTAATGAACAGGATTTGATAAGCGATCTCGCAGTGAAGGAGCCATTAGGAGGTAGTGATCACAATATGATAAGCTTTTATCTGCAATTTGAGAAGGATAAGGGCAGCTCGGAGTTGTCAGTGTTGCAGATGAACAGGGGAAACTATGGAGCCATGAGGGAGGAGCTGGCCAAAGTTGACTGGACGGATAGCCTAGCAGAAAAGACAGTGGAACAGCAATGGCAGGTATTCTTGGGAATAATGCACAAGGTGTAAAATCAGTTCATCCCCCAGAGAAGGAAGGATTCAAAGGGGGGAAAGGGGCCACAGTGGTTGACAAAGGAAGTCAGAGACTGCATAGCATTAAAAAAAAGGAAATATGACAGAGCTAAGGTGAGTGGGAGGATAGATGATTGGGAAGTTTTTAAGGAACAACAGAACTTAACTAAAAAGGCAATATGGGGAGAAAAAATGAGGTACGAACGCAAGCTAGCCAGGAATAGAAAGGAAGATAGCAAAAGCTTTTTTAGGTATGTCAAGAGAAAGAAGATAGTTAAGAACAATGTTGGGCCCTTGAAGAATGAATTGGGTGAAATTGTTATGGGAAACAGAGAAATGGCAGAAGAATTTAATGAGTACTTTAGATCTGTTTTCACTAAGGAAGACACAAGCAATCTCCCAGATGTATGGATGGGCCAAGGACATAGGGTAATAGAGGAAATGAAACAGATTGACATTCAGAAGGAAACGATGATGAGAAGACTGATGGGACTGAAGGCTGACAAATCCCCAGGTCCAGATGGTCTGCACCCTAGGGTACTAAAGGAGGTGGCTCTGGAAATTGTGGATGCATTGGTAATCATTTTCCAATGTTCCTTAGATTCGGGATCAGTTCCTGAGGATTGGAGAATGGCTAATGTTATCCCACTTTTTAAGAAAGGAGGGAGGGAGAAAACAGAGAACTATCGACCTGTCAGCCTGACATCGGTGGTGGGAAAGATGCTAGAGTCCATTATTAAGGATGAAATAGTGGCATATCTAGATAGCAGTGATAGGATTGGGCCGAGCCAGCATGGATTTACCAAGGGTAAATCATGCTTGACTAATCTGTTGGAGTTTTTCGAGGATGTAACCAGGAAGTTAGACGGGGGAGATCCAGTGGATGTAGTGTACCTCGATTTTCAGAAGGCATATGATAAGGTCCCACATAGAAGATTGGTGGGTAAAATCAAAGCTCAGGGCATCGGGGGGAAGGCATTGACATGGATAGAAAACTGGTTGGCAGATAGAAAGCAAAGGGTAGCGGTGAATGGGTATTTCTCGGAATGGCAGGTGGTGACTAGTGGGGTGCCACAGGGCTTGGTATTGGGACCACAGCTGTTTACCATTTACGTTAATGATTTGGATGAAGGCATAGAAAATAACATCAGCAAATTTGCTGATGATACTAAGCTGGGTGGCAGTGTGACATGTGATGAGGATGTTAGGAGAATTCAGGGTGACTTGGATAGGCTGGGTGAGTGGGCAAATACTTGGCAGATGGTGTTTAATGTGAATAAATATGAGGTTATCCACTTTGGGAGTAAGAACAGGAAGGCAGATTATTATCTGAACGGTGTAGAGTTAGGTAAGGGAGAAATACAAAGAGATCTAGGAGTCCTTGTTCATCAGGTGAATGAGCAAGTGCAGCAGGCAGTGAAGAAGGCTAATGGAATGTTGGCCTTTATTACAAAGGGAATTGAGTACAAGAGCAAGGAAATCCTCTTGCATTTGTACAGAGCCCTGGTGAGACCACACCTGGAGTATTGTGTACAGTTTTGGTCTCCAGGGTTAAGGAAGGACATCCTGGCTGTAGAGGAAGTGCAGCGTAGATTCACGAGGTTAATTCCTGGGATGTCTGGACTGTCTTACGCAGAGAGGTTAGAGAGACTGGGCTTGTATACGCTGGAATTAAGGAGATTAAGAGGGGATCTGATTGAAACATATAAGATTATTAAGGGATTGGACAAGATAGAGGCAGGAAATATGTTCCAGATGCTGGGAGAGTCCAGTACCAGAGGGCATGGTTTGAGAATAAGGGGTAGGTCATTTAGGACAGAGTTAAGGAAAAACTTCTTCTCCCAGAGAGTTGTGGGGGTCTGGAATGCACTGCCTCGGAAGGTAGTGGAGGCCAATTCTCTGGATACTTTCAAGAAGGAGCTAGATAGGTATCTTATGGATAGGGGAATCAAGGGATATGGGGACAAGGCAGGAACCGGGTATTGATAAGGAATTGATCAGTCATGATCTCAAAATGGCGGTGCAGGCTCAAAGGGCCGAATGGTCTACTTCTGCACCTATTGTCTATTGTCTATTTAGTCTATATTCTTTGATCCACAGCATCTGCAGTTGTATTTTTGTTTTTTTACCCTTGCTGTTCCTTAGCTCTACACACAGTGATTAAACACCTTCTGCCCCTATTTCACCTCTTTCTAATAATTTAATTTAATTTTTAAAAACAGAATGATGGCACTCCCTGTACCTGTCCTCCCGATACAATGTGTATCCTGGGACCTTAAGCACCCAGCTATAATCTTCTTTCAGCCATGATTCAGTGATGCTTACAACATCGTACATACCAGTCTGTAACAGTGATACAAGTTCATCTAACTTATTCTGCATACTGCCCGCATTCAAATATTCCCCCACCTTCAGTCCTTTTCGATTTTCGATTCTGTCCACCTTTTGCATTACAACTCACCCCGCTGGCTGCGATTTTGCCCTATTATCATTCTTACCTTGCTAGGAGTCTTGCTGCTCCTGTTTGTAAACCACCTACCTCATCTTCAGCACTATCAGTCCGGTTCCCGTCCCCCTGCCAAATGAGTTTAACCCCTCTTGCGTAACTCTAGCAAACCTGCCCACAAGGCTATTGAACCCCCTTGAATTCAGGCACTCCCTCTGTTAAACATAGAAACATAGGAACATAGAAAATAGGTGCAGGAATAGGCCATTTGGCCCTTCGAGCCTGCACCGCCATTCAGTATGATCATGGCTGATCATCCAACTCAGAACCCTGTACCTGCTTTCTCTCCATACCCCCGATCCCTTTAGCCACAAGGGCCATATCTAACTTCCTCTTAAATATAGACAATGAACCGGCCTCAACTGTTTCCTGTGGCAGAGAATTCCACAGATTCACCACTCTCTGTGTGAAGGAGTTTTTCCTCATCTCGGTCCTAAAAGGCTTCCCCTTTATCCTTAACCCCTTGTTCTGGACTTCCCCAGCATCGGAAACAATCTTCCTGCATCTAGCCTGTCCAATCCCTTTAGAATTTTATACGTTTCAACAAGATCCCCCCCTCAATCTTCTAAATTCCAGTGAGTATAAGCCTAGTCGATCCAGTCTTTCTTCATATGAATGTCCTGCCATCCCAGGAATCAATCTGGTGAACCTTCTTTGTACTCCCTGTATGGCAAGAATGTCTTTCCTCAGATTAGGAGACCAAAACTGCACACAATACTCTAGGTGTGGTCTTACCAAGGCCTTGTACAACTGCAGTAGAACCTCCCTGCTCCTGTACTCGAATCCTCTTGCTATGAATGCCAACATGTTGATTGAGTATCTCTGTGTGAGCCCCTGCCACAATGGTAACACAATTTGCGAGGCCAGACTGGTTTCTGACCACGCTCATTTTCATTCCTCACTGCACCTCAATTGCATCTTTGTCTGCTTTTTCCATGGAAACAGTAATTTCAACTGCTCTTTTAAATGTAAGCTGTACTTCAGTTGGGAGCTGTGTTTGATTGCTTTATTTTAAGATTCCACAAACTAACTAGACAATCTCATTATGTATCATTAAGCCCATTAACAAACTGACAATTCTCAGACAATCTCTTCAATTCAGTCACATACGCTGAAATGCACGTCTGTGCATTCTTTTTGATTCTGCTTAAGAGACCTAAAGCATTCTGCGACCAGCAATGGCTTTGGTTCTAAATGTTCTTGCATTACTTTGACAATATCAGCAAAGCACATCGCTGCCAGTTTGGAAGGAGCAGTTAAACTTCGAAGCAAACTATATGCCTATAAACCCAATGTACTTAGCAACATTGGTACTTGTTTCTCTTTGGCTATTTCATTGTTTCAATTAGCTCAGTATACATATTCCAGTTGTCTGTTGTGGAATCAAATATGTCAATCTTTCCAATGTAGCCAGCCATTTCTGCTTTTTTTTATGAATATTATCACCTGGTACTCACTGTTCATGAACCCCTGAATTCTTCCGTTTTCTAAAGAGCTTGATAGTGTCTCCTCTTCTAAAGAACATGTGCCTCCTGCTTTTTTTAAGTTACCATCTTTGCACATGCTGGGGTGTATTTTCTTTAGTTCAAGCATCTCACAGCTCTTCAGCTGGTCGATAGTCATCTTGTGTTCACTTTAAAAATACTTCATCATCAATGTTATGTATTGTAACTTCAAAATATTACACTAATTCAAAGGAAGACACGGGAGTCTGAAGTGCAGGTCTAACTTCGAATTTTACTGTTAAGCAAGGAGCCACTTAGCACGCGGTAGCGTGATGATGTATGCAAATCACGTATTTATACATATAACCCTTAATGAATTATTAAAATAAACAAGAGTGGTTACTCAAATGATATATTTACAATTTTACTCAAATATTACTGAAATATTAAACACACAACAAGCTGGTCATTGACTTCGAGAATGAAGGTGGTCCTATTTACATCAATAGTTGAGAGCTTCAGTTTCCTGTGTGTAAACATCACTAATAGCCTATCCTGGTCTAACCAAATTGATGTCATGGCCAAGAAAGCTCACCAATACCTCTACTTCCTCAGGAGGTTAAAGAAATTTAGCACGTTCCCATCAATCTGTACCAGTTTTTATCATTGTACACTAAAAGCATTCTGTCTGGATACATAACAAGGCAACTGTTTTGCATTTGACTGCAAAAAACTACGGAGAGTCATTTGTACAACTCAGTACATCGCAGCAAACAGCCTCCCCTCTGTGGACTTTGTCTATACAACAGTCAAAAGATACAAAACCCTGAAAGCACATATGAGGGGTGATTGATAAGTTCATGGCCTAAGGTAGAAGGAGTCAATTTTAGAAAACCTAGCACATTTTTCCTACATTTACACACTTAGTCCAGCGGTTGTGGAGCATACTTCTTTGTAAAAGTTGGCGACTTGGACCTCAAGAAAATGTCCACAGCAGGGGTGATGGATAAGTTTGTGGCCTAAGGAGATAAGTTATTAACTTCAAACTTTCTGCATTTCGCTCCAAGAGTTGAACTGCATGTGCATGTAATGAGAGCTGTAGAACTCATTTCCTTCTACCTTAAGCCACAAACTTATCAATCCCCCCTGCTGTGGACCACCTGGATGTCCAAGATGCTCTCGTTACATGCACATGTAGTTCAACTCTTTGAGTGATAATGCAGAAAGTTTGAAGTTAATAACTCATCTCCTTCTACTTTAGGCCACGAACTTATCAATCACCCCTTGTAATACCAGTCAAGTACAGTTCCTATCCCACTGTTAGTCTACTCTTGAATGGACTTTTTGTACAATAAGATGGCTTCACAATCTACTGTACCTCACTATAATCACCAATATCAATTGAGCTATCCTTCCAGTGAATTTGAAGAATTTTTCAGAGGTGGAGTTGGTCGTATCTTTTCTCTCTTCTGTCCCCATTTGTCTGTGCCTACTGCAGTTAATCCAAGTCTTAGGTGCATAAAAAAAAGTAGAGATCACTTCTATCACAACACCCCTATTTTCTTGAGTAAGATCACGATTGCAGTATCTTGGTTTAATATCCCTTTCCCAGTTGTGGATGTGAAGTTGTGGACTTGTATCTGTGGGGATACGGTCTGCACTCAAGGCCTTTTTTATATTTCATTTGGGTATCGTTTGTATCTATCTCGCTATTCATTTAGCTTTCCAGCAATCTTGACAAATGTGTCCACTCTACTAGCACTCCATCCAGCAGTTATTTCTCTAGATTGTGATGTAGTTCCAAACCTAGGGTACTCCACCAGTAACACCCGTTCCTGCAACCCTTACCACCAGGAAGGACAAAGGCAGCGGGTGCAAAAGAACACCACCATCTTCATGCTTCCCTCCAGTTTTACACATCATCCTGATTAGAAAATATATTACCAGCCCTTTATTATTGTTGGGTTTAAATCTGGGAATCACCTACCAAACAGCACCATGTGAATTCCTTCACCAGAAAGACTAGGTCATTGGAAAAGTTCACTGCCACTATCTTAAAAGCTATTAGTGATAAATAGTGATGTCCATTTCCCATAAATTAAACTGTAAAATTTGTAATATAGGATAAATTCATCCGCAGCAAAATTCTGCAAGCAGTAATATAATTATTAATTTATAAGATTATAAAGAGAATAAATATTGTTCCATAAACAGGAAAGCTAATTTCTTCAAATAATTGACAAAGAATCTTGGTGTTCACCTGAAGAGAGACAGGCTTTGCTTTGCCTTGGGCCCTTCGCTCTCAGTGGAGCACATCCCATCTCCATCGTCCTCTGAAGTTGGCGGTTTGGTTGGAGTTCATCAAAACTTCTGCAAATCTATTGAATCCTCTGTATGGGTGAATTAGCCTATACAGCTTCCCCGAAGCCCTGTTGGCCAGCCTTACCCATTTCTACCTCTTACGATGGGGACGCAGAGTTGGACTTTCAGAGGTGAATGGAGACAGGATTTTACCAACATGCACATAATGCTGGAGGAACTCAGCATGCCAGGCAGCATCTATTGAAAAAAAAGTACAGTTGACATTTTGGGCCGAGACCCTTCGGCAGCATTGGAGAAAATAAGATGAGGAGTAGATTTAAAAGGTGAGGGGAGGAGAGAGAGAAACTCAAGGTGATAGGTGAAACCAGGAGGTGGAGGGATGAAGTAAAGAGCTGGGGAGTTGATTGGTGAAAGAGATACAGGGCTGGAGAAAGGGGAGTCCGACAGGAGAGAACAGACGGCCATGGAGGAAAGAAAAGGGTGGGGGAGGAGCACCAGAGGGAGGCAATGGGCAGGCGAGGAGATAAAGTGAGAGAGGGAAAAGGGGATGGGGTGTGGTGAAGAAGAGGGGGAGGAGGGGCATTACCAGAAGTTTGAGAAGTTGATAATCATGCCATCAGGTTGGAGGCTACCCAGACAGAATAAAAGGTGTTGTTCCTCCAACCTGAGTGTGGCCTCATCATTACAGTAGAGGAGGCCATGGATTGACATGTTGGAATGGGAATGAGAAGTGGAATTAAAATGGGCGGTCACTGGGAGATCCCACTTCTTCTGATGGATGGAGTATAGGTGCTCGGCAAAACAGTCTCCCAATCTACATTGGGTCTCACAAGTATACAGGAGGCCACAGTAGGAGCATCAAACACAGTAAATGACCCCAGTAAACTCAGGTGAAGTGTCGCTGTTTAGGGCCCTGAATAGTAGTGAGGGAGGAGGTGTAGGCCAAGTGTAGCCTGTAAGGATAAGTGCCAGGAGGAAGATCAGTTGGGAGGGATGAATGGACAAGTGAGTCGCATAGGGAGTAATCCCTGCGGAAAGCAGAAAGTAGGGAGGAGGGAAAGATGTGTTTGATGGTGGGACCCCTTGAAGATCACCTCCCTATGGTGCTCCTCCCCGTTTTCTTTCTTTCATGGCCTTCTGTTCTCTCCTATCAGACTCCCTCTTCTCCAGCCCTGTGTCTCTTTCACTAACCAACTTCACAGCTCTTTACTTCATTCCTCCCCCTCCCGGTTTCACCTGTCTCCTTGTGTTTCTCTCCCCCCCCCCCCCCCCCCCCACCTTTTGAATCTACTCCTCACCTTTTTCTCCCCAGTCCTGCCGAAGGGCCTTGGCCCAAAAGGCCGACTGTACTCTTTTCCATAGATGCTGCCTGGCCTGCCGAGTTCCTGCAGCATTTTGTGTGTGTTACTCAGATTTCCAGAATCTGCAGATTTTCTCTTGTTTGGAGACAGGATCTTGATTTAATACTTTCTCTACAAAATAATAACGTTTGATACTGTGTCACTTCCATGATACTGCACTACTTTACCATCTTACTGGTTTTCTGTGTTAGTGATGGAGTGGTTTGAAACCACACTTTGTTGATGCCATAGGCTACTTGTTAATGATAGACTGTCCATGTCTTTGGACACTGCCAACACTTGACTTGATGTGGTTGCAATTTCCATTCATGGGTTTCATAATTTCTGATGTCGGGTGAACATAACAAAACCTGCGGGCTACCTAGCACATCCATATGAGTTTTGGTTGTAAAGACAAATGATGCATTTCACGGTACGTTTTGATGTGCAAGTGATAGATTATTATGAATCTGAATCTGATTCCTTGCAGCAAGATGGTGGCAAAGAAAGCATTTCACACGCCTGCCTTCATCAGTCGGTTGTTGAGTATATAAATCAGGAAGTCATGTTGACCCTGTCTGAATTTTTGTGCACAATTCTGTTTGCCACATTACAGGAGGAATGTGTAAGCTTTTGCGGTTTGCTAAGATGTTGCCTGGATCAGAGGACATTAGCTGTAAGGAGAGGATGAGCAAACTTGGATAGCTCTCTTTAGAGTATAAGTGGCTGAGAAGCAAGTGGATAGAAGTCTATAAAGCTATGAGAGGCAGGAATAGAGTCATAGAGAGCTACAGCACAGAAAAAGGCCCTTCAGCCCATTTAGTCCTTGCCAGACTATTACTCTGCCTAAGCCCATCAACCTGCACCTGGACCATAGGCTTCCATACCCCTCCCATCCATATACTTACCTAAACTTCTCTTAAATGTTGAAATCAAACCTGCATCCACCACTTCTGTTGGCAGCTCATTCCACATTCTCGCCACCCTCTGAGTAAAGAAGTTCTCCCTTATATTTTACCTTTCAACCTTAAAATGACCTCTAGTTCTAGTCTCACCAAACAGCAATGGAAAAGGCTTGCTTGCATTTGCTCTGTCTATACAGCTCATAATTTTGTATACCTCTATCAAGTCCCCTTATTCTCCTAAGCTCCAGGGAATAAAGTCCCAACCTGTTCAACCAGTCCCTATATCTCAGGTCTTCATATCCCAGCAACATCCTTGTAAATTTTCTCTGTACTCTTTCAGTAGGGGAGATAGTCAAAAGTATTTTTTTCAGGGTGGAGAAGCTAAATACTGGAGGGCATCATGTGAGAGGAGGAAAGTTTAGGGACGATTATGTGACTTTTTTTTTACACAGCTGTTGCCTTCAAAGAGGTGGTACAAGAAGTGGGAGATGCAGATATGATAATGGAGAAATACAGACCATGTGCAGGCAGATGGGATTAGTTTCGATTGACTTAGTAGGTGGCACATCATGGGCTGAAGGGCCTGTTCTTGCGCCATATTGTTTTATGTTCCGTGGAGGATAATTGAAGTCTTTCCACATGTGTAATCGAATTTGAAGTAAAAGCTTTCAACAACAGTTAGGAATCTGTGCAGTCCAACCATGACCATAAACATGGTCAATCCATGTAGCATGCTGCTCTCACACCCTCTCAAACCTTTCAGTTTCTCTGCAGCCATTTCTCTTTATGTACGCCAACTGTCAGCCTTGGCCAGAGTTTAGTATGCTTTGGCCTCTATTCACAATCAACCCAGGTCTACCCTGCTGAGCCAGGATCTGCTTAATGGCTCCACATTGTGTATAGGCATTTCTCATTACTTGCATCATTTCTGTTAATGATAATGCCATGAGTACAGTGGAACTTCAAAATATCCCTTAAGGTCAATTGAGAGAGCTACTTTAATGTATTTCTCAACGTGGCATCTCAACTGGTCAACCAACATACTGATTAATAAAATTATTGCAGCACTGAAGGAGGGTATTAGGCCTATTAAGTTCATACTAGTTCTCAGTGCAAAGTTCGTTTGGGAGTTTGGGAGAGCAGTTTTTCATGTAAGACCATAGTTGATGGATGTGTTTGAAGAGTTGAAATATTCAGAATAAACTGATTTTGATATTCAATTGGATTAATTAGAGGAAGCTGATACTCATGTCATATTTTCCTAGTTTGTTTTTCTTTTGTTTAAGTAGAAGTTAGAGTCATAGAGCACTACAGCACAGAAACAGGCCTTCGGCCCATCTAATCTTTGCCAAGCTGGTGTTCTGTCTAGTCCCATCGAACCCGCACCTAGAGATAGCCATTCATACCACTCCCATCCATGTACTTACAGTATTAAAACTTCTCTTAAATGTTGCAGTCGAACCCACGTCCACCACTTCCACTGGCAGCTCATTCTACACTCTCACCGCCTCAGGTTCACCTTTCACCCATAACCTATGACCTCCAGTTATAATAATATAAGAGATGACCAAATTGATGCTAAGCATTTATTTCTCCAATACTTTCTTCTGATTCATCTTCATCCATGCCTTCTCTTTGTTAGTCCTTTGTTTCAGGCACCCTGCTGTGTTTGCATTGTCACGAAAAAAAGTGCAACGTAAGCATTCCTGTTAGAATTGATTACTACAGAGAATGACAGGTAGGCTGGAAATAAATAAACTGGAAGTCACCTGTCAGCTTTTCAAGTGCTAATCAGCATTTGTGGATTACAGTCAGTGAAGCCAGGGATTTTTGCCAAATTCCATTTGACGGGTATACATCAGTGTGTTTGAGCAAAGTCACCAGAGGAGTCTTGTCAGCTGGCTAGATCTGTTTATTAGTTGAACTATTTAATATTTATAGATACAGTTACTTCACCTGAAGCTCAATTGTGGTGCCTGCCAAGCTTAGACAAGACTATGTCACCCAAATATTTGTTCAGTTTATTCATCTGGGGATTTGCACAGTCAATCAAGCAGTTAATTAAGTTATTTCACTGTATTGTCAGCCATATTCTTATATGGCCTCTTTAGTTCTCCTCCCTGTCATTAAATTCCACCCATGGCACTGAGACTCTTCTAAAGCCTTTGGTTAAAGAAAAGGTGAAATTTGCGACTACAAATGGAACATGGTGGCATCTGCACTCTGCTTCCAAAATTTTTCTCGACTTGGAGATTTTCAGAAGTTGGGGTGAAGTACAGCCTGTAGCAATGCCGTATGTTTAACACAAGCTTCTGAGGATGAATTTTTGCCCTCTGTGGAAGCACATCTTTAACTTCTTGTTTTCTGTGGAATTCTCTGCCCAGGGAAGCAGTTGAGGCTTCTTCACTTAATATATTTAAGATACAGTTAGATAGGTTTTTACATAGTAGGGGAATTAAGGGTTATGGGGAAAAGGCAGGTCGATGGAGCTGAGTTTATGGACAGATCAGCCATGATCTTATTGAATGGCGGGGCAGGCTCAATGGGCCGGATGGCCTACTCCTGCTCCTATTTCTAATGTTCTTTGTTCTTATCCCCAATTGCTTTCAATCCTAGGCTGACTTCCTCATCATTATTATTGATGTTTGCACTCCTTTAGTTGGAAATTTCCTTCAAGTGGTGTGGCTCGTGACCCCATGCATTGTCACCATGAACTAGAACTGAGCAATGGCAGAACTGTCTATTCACGAAAGCTCGTGCAAAATTTTAATGTAATTTCTGACGGAAAAAAAATCATATTCAGCAGGGATGTGCGGTTGTTAGCTTAGCAGTCAGCAAGCATTCTACTTGCCAAGAAGGCCCACCAGTGCCTTTACTTCCTGAGAAAGCTGAAGAAATTTGGCCTGTCCCCTAAAACCCTCACTAATTTTTATAGATGCACCATAGAAAGCATTCTTCTAGGGTGCATCACAACCTGGTATGGAAGTTGTCCTGTCCAAGACCGGAAGAAGCTGCAGAAGATCGTGAACACAGCCCAGCACATCACAAAAAACAAACTTCCATCCTTGGACAACACACACAAAATGCTGGTGGAACACAGCAGGCCAGGCAGCATCTATAGGGAGAAGCGCTGTCGATGTTTCGGGCCAAGACCCGAAAACGTCCTGACGAAGGGTCTCGGCCCGAAGCGTCGACAGTGCTTCTCCTTATAGATGCTGCCTGGCCTGCTGTGTTGCACCAGCATTTTGTGTGTGTTGTTTGAATTTCCAGCATCTGCAGATTTCCTCGTGTTTGCTCTTCCATCCTTGGACTCACTTTACACCGCACGCTGTCGGAGCAGTGCTGCCAGGATAATCAAGGACACGACCCACCCAGCCAACACACTTTTTGTCCCACTTCCCTCCTGGAGAAGGTTCAGGAGCTTGAAGATTCGTATGGCCAGATTTGGGAACAGCTTCTTTCTAACTGTGATAAGACTGCTGAACAGATCCTGACCCAGATCTGGGCCGTACCTTCCAAATATCCGGACCTGACTTGCACTACCTTACTTTCCCTTTTCTATTTTCTAATTATGATTTATAATTTTAATTTTTATTATATTTACTTCCATTTGTACTTCAGGGAGCACGAAGCGCAGAAACAAATATCACTGTGATGATTGTACGCTCTAGTATCAATTGTTTGGTGACAATAAAGTAAAGTAAAGCTAGGTATAAGATGCTTCAATTTTAAAACACCAGTGTTCACCATGAAAGGATTTGCTTCTTGGAAACCCACTTGTACTGGGAGTAAAAGTGAGTCATCCTCAACCCTGAGGGACTGATGAAGAAGAAGAGGAAGAGTCTTGTGATGATGAAAGATAATAATAAACCTTTGGAGTCTGGATTACTTCTCTGTACGGTGACTACAGTCAGATTTCCTCAACTGAAATTATAGAATCTTAGGGGTCCAAGTAGCCTTGAACATTTGGGCATCGCATTCATTCCTGCTCCGCTCATTGTTCCAAAACCTTTTCACCATGCTCTATGTCATTAAATCGCTCCCACCTTCCACTGTCACGGATCTTTTAGCTCTCTCCAGCCCTTTCTTCCTCCTCTTCTCAGCATCTTAAAACCAGTGACCTTTCCCATTTCCGATTAAATGTTATTTCCATCTCTCTATAGATGCTGCCCGTTGATTATCACTGGCATTTTCTGTTTTCATTTGAGCACTTTCAAATCGCTAGTCAATCGACAGCCACCTCAAGCCCGACCACCCAACTCACAACTGCCTCACACACAAAATGCTGGAGCAATTCAGAAGGTCAAGGCAGTATTAATGGAAATAAATGAAGAGTCGATGTTTTGGACTGCGATCCTTCTTCAGGACTGGGAAGGATATGGGGAGATGTCAAGATAAAAAGCTGGGGGGAGGAGAAGAAGGAATAGTGAGGTGATATGTGAAGCCAGGTAAAGGGCAGGAGAGGAAGGAATCTGATAGGAGAGGAGAGTGGACCATGGGAGAAAGGGAGGAAGGAGGGGCACCAAGGGGGAAGTGATAGGCAGGTGAGGAGAAGAGGTAAGAGGCAAGAGTGGGGAATATAAGAAGAGGGAAGAGGAGAGGAAAAAAATTACCAGAAGGTGAAATCAATATTCATGCATCAGATTAGAGGTTGCCTAGACGGAATATGAGGTACTGCCCCTCCACCCGGAGAGTGGCCTCATCGTGGCAAAAGAGGAGGCCATGGTCTGACATGTTGGAATGCAAATAGGGATGTTAATTAAAATGGCTAGCCACTGGGAAATACCACTTTGGGTGGGTGGAGCAGATGTGCTCGACAAAGCTGTCCCCTATTTCCGTTGGGTCTCACCAAAGTAGAGGAGGCCGCATTGGGAGTACTGGAAACGATACACGACCCCAACAGATTTGCAGGTGAAGTGCTCCCTCATCTGGGAAGACTGTCTGGGGCCCTGAATAGAGGTAATGGAGGAGGTGAATGGGCAGTTGTAACATTTCTGTCGCTTGTAGGTGTATGTGCCAGGAGGGATTAGTGGGGAGGGACAGGTGTTCTGTGTGTTTACTACTTCAGTAATATTTATATAATCTTGTTTGATAATGCATTCTTGTTTAAATAATTCATTACGGGTTATCTGTATAAATACGTGAATTGCATATGTCGTCACGCTACCACATGATACGTGCGCACCTCACTTAAAGTAAACACGGAGTTAGACTCACATTTTGGACTCGTGTCTCCCTTTGAGTTAGTTTAATGTTTTGAAGCTACAAAACATAATGGAGTGGACAAGGGAAACATGGAGGGAAGGAGTCTTGCAGAAAGCAGAGCGTGGTGGGGGAGGGAGGTAAAGATGTGTCTGGTAGTAAGATCCTGTTGAACACGGTGGATGCTGCGTAGAATGATGTGTTGGATGCAGAGACTCATGGGGTAGTAGGTGAGGACAAGTGGAACTTTATACCTCATAAGGCAGTGGGAGGATGGGGAGAGCATGGATGTTTGGGAAATGGAGGAGATGCAAGTGAGGGCAACAACAGTGGTGGAGGGAGGGAAACCTCATTCTTTGAAAATGGAGGACATCACTGATATCCTGGAACTGAAAGCCTTGTCCAGGGAACAGATGCAGTGGAGACAAAAAAAAACTGAGAAAAGGGCATTTTTAAAGGAGACAGGGTGGGAGGAGATCTGGTCAAGATAGCCTTGAAAATTGACAGGTTTGTAAAAGATGTTGATAGACAATTTGTCTCCAGAGATAGACACAGAGAAATCAAGGGCAGGATGGAAGTTGAAGACAAAGCAGATGAAATTGACGAGTTCAGCAGGGATGCATGAAGCAGCACGAA
This sequence comes from Hemitrygon akajei, assembly GCF_048418815.1. Taxonomy (NCBI): domain Eukaryota; kingdom Metazoa; phylum Chordata; class Chondrichthyes; order Myliobatiformes; family Dasyatidae; genus Hemitrygon; species Hemitrygon akajei. Next base: position 154,429,171 of record NC_133131.1, read on the forward strand.
TGTGGTGCAGGAAGAGTTGGCGAGCTTTACCAGGGAAGGCTTGGAAAATGGACTGCTCTAAGTAGCCAGCGAAAAGCCAAGTATAGCTGGGGCCCATCCGGGTGTTCATGGCTACCCCTTGGGTTTGGAAAAAAGAGCGATGAGCTAAAGAGAAATTATTGAGGGAGAGGACGAGTTCTGTCAAATGGAGGAAGGTGATGGTGAAGGGGGCCTGGATGGGTCTTCTGATGAGAAAAAAGCAGAGAGCTTTAAGGCCTGAAGTGTATAGGGATTGGACATCGATGGTTAAAATGAGATGTTCTGAGAAATGGAGGATGGTGATGGTGGAGGGGCACTGCTATAGTCTTTCATTGAGAAAGAGGTGGAGAGCTTTAAGGCCTTCTTGATGGGCAGTAGAAGTGTGTAGGGATTGGCCCCTGCCTGAAGTCAGTTCTGCAGCTAAGAAATCTTGATGCACAATCCTTCCCACTTTCCTGCTGTATCACTCTATCCGTAAATAGTTTTCCTTTTCAAGTATTTATCTAAATTCCTCTTAGGTGTTGTGAATACCTGAGTTTTGACAGCCATTTGTGCTTAATGTACTTCTTACTCTGATCACACTTTAAAATCGAAAGATTATACAACCATTCTTCATTGATTCTCTCTTTAATCCAAGAAAGTAATTGTAAATTATATGTTATATTAAAACTCAGTTAAGTATTATTTTGGAAATGATGCACCATCAATAACTCACGCCGAGACTTAGGTAGTGAGATATCGGCTTTTATTGACTGAAGAACAACACTACATCCTGGGAAAATGAGGGAGAGCAGCAGGCCACAATCGCCTTTATACAGGGGTCTGTGGGAGGAACCACAGGGGCAGTCAGCAGGGTCTGTGGGAGGAGCCACAGGAGCAGTCAGACAGGTATATCTAGTTCACCACAGGAAAATTAGAACACTTCCATTGGAATAACTTTGAACTTTCCTCCTTTAATAAATATATTGCATGCTTTTATAACTCCAATTCCTTGTGTGGTGAGGTGGAGATACATCTCTACCAAAGGAGGGGTAAGGAGCTCCTTCTCTCCGAATAGCCTGCAGGTCACCTTTGGGCAAGGTGTAGCACCTCCTTAGCCTCCTGATCAGGGTCTCATGAAGCCAAGGGAGCAGGTGGTGGATGGTTGTATGAGCAGCTGGTGCATATCACAAGTCCTGGTTATGCAACCACTGATGCTACAGAGACAATCTCCGAAGAGTATTGTTAGGTCCCCCATCTTGTAACGACATTGCCCAGAAGAAGGCAATGGCAAACCACTTCTGTAGAAAAATTTACCAAGAACTATCATAGTCATGAAAAGACCATGATCGCCTGTGTCATAAGACATAGCACATAACGAACGATTGATTCCTTGGACCACCCTAGTAAATACACTCAGTGGGCCGCTTTATTAGAGATGGGAGAGGAACCAGGTGCGGTCTTTTTCAAGGTTCATTTCAAGAATTTCATTTGAAACCATCCATTTCAAGGTTCGACATGTTGTACGTTCAGAGGTGTGCTTCTGCATGGTTATTTGAGTTACTGTCGCCTTCCTGTCAGCCATTCTCCTTTGTCCTCTCTCATCAACAAAGTGTTTTTGCCCACAGAACTGCTGTTCACAGGATGTTTCTTGTTTATTGCACCATTTTCTGTTGTGCATGAAAATTCCAGGAGATCAGCAATTTCTAAGATACTCAAATTACCCCCTCTGGCACCAACAATCCTTCCACGATCAAAGTCACTTACATCACATTTCTTCCCCATCCTGATGTTTGGTCTGAACAACAACTGAACGAAGCGCTTGACCACATCTACATACCTTTATGCATTGAGTTGCTGCTATGTGGTTGTTTGATATTTGCTTTAATGAGCAAGTGCACAGGTACTGAGTGTAAATGTGGAATGATTTCAATAGAATCACAGAATCACATAAAAGGAGGCTATCAACTCCATGTTTACACTTAGTGAAGAAAATCCATCCAGGTAATAGCCCTTGCTTTCCCTTCCAAATTATTTTCACTCACTTGCCCATCCAATTCCCTGTGACAGGTCAGGTGGAATTACCTCCTTTTCCACTATGTGAGTTCCAGGCCAGCTTGAAAGTCGAATTTATCGCCAGATGCAGAAGTAGATGCATGCACATTTGAAAGAAAAACTTACTTGCAGCAGCAACACAGTTACATAAAATTATATAGGTAGAAAACATAAATAAAATGTTTTACAAGGATGCACACAATCAGAACAAAAAAGAGCGGACAATCCATTTTAATTTGAAGTGGTCAAAGTGGTCATAATATTGCTGAACTGTAATGCTTAGGGTTTTGCCAGAGGGTTCATGAACTGAATGGTTGAAGGGAAGTAGCTATTCTTGGACCTGGCACTGTGAGACTTCAGGCTTCTGTACCCTCTGCCCAATGGTAGCTGCGAGAAGATGCCTCCCTTAGCGTGGTGGATCCTATCTATCCTCTTTGTCCCTCTAGATTAGGGGTTCCCAGCCTTTTTTGTGCCATGGACCAATACTATTAAGTAAGGAGTCCATGGACCCCAGGTTGGGAACCCCTGCTCTAGATTCTTTCATCCAGAATTTTAAATATGTCTTCCCCCGATCTTGAACTATCTATCAAAAGTTGATAGCTAATTATCCATGAATCAATTTAATATTCCCCTGAAGGTAGAGGGGGAACCTGACAGAAGTTTATAAAATTATAAGAGGCATAGACAGAATTAGCCAGCCGGTGGTGTAGTGGCATCTGCACCGGATTTCGAGCTGAATGATCCTGAGTTCAAATTTGGCTGGCTCCTCGCACACTTTCCGTCTGTACTAGGTTGAGCATTGAGCTAGCAACTTGGCCTCATAAAAAACAAACGCTATGCAAATAGCCAAAATGCTGTCCGATGTGCCACAGGGCATGAAAAAGGACAGAATAGGCCTAAGAAATAGGCATTCTATCCTTTTACTGGTATCTTATTTCTAATACAAACTGGGAGGAGAAATTTCAAAAGAGATGTGCAAGGCAGTTTGATTTTTCACATAGAGACTGATGGGTGCCTAGAATGCACTGGCAGGGGTGGTCATGGAGACAGATGGAATAGAGGTGTTTAAGGATATACAGTAGGCACAGGCAGAAAGGTTTATATATCATTTGCTCAGTTAGTTCAGCACAACATTGTTGGAATGAAGGTCTTGTTCATGTGCTGCACCATTCCATGTTCTATTAAAGGGGTACAACTTTCCCAGAGTTTATCTGGTCTAAAGTACTCATAGTCTGACTGCAGAGAGTTTTCTTTTCTCAGAATATTGAAACTGCAGCTGCGAATTACCTCCAGTGGCTGTTCCACTTCCTTACGTTTTTCTCTGTGCTCAATATGTAGTGGCCCTATCACTTATTGGCCAGCAGTGGTTACCATGGGCACAATAGGGCTCTTTAGAGGGCAGTTAGAAGTCAGCCACATTGTCAAATGCACTAAGATAGGAGAAATGCAGCATTGCCCAATAATGAATTAGCAGACATTTCTGGGAAGCCAACATCTTTATAGAAACTGCTCTCAATACAGTTCAAGCTTCATACATTCAGACGTTTAAGTGCAAATCCACATTCTCATTTGAACTCAAGTAGCATTAGCTGTGCTCTTCCCTACCCTTTTATGTACTTACATAAATTCAGGTTCAGTTTTGCAGTTAATTCTTTAGTGACTCTTTCACATTTTCATTTCAAATATGCTTGCACGTTAAGAGTTATATATATTTGGTGAATTTTCAAACTGAGCGTTCAACTTCTTCTTGGGCACTCTCCCAGGTTTGGGGATGGCTTGTAATCACTCCCAGATTGTGGATTCCTTGGTGGCTGTTGAGGCCAGAAGAAGACCAACGTGCTCTATCCAGATCTTTGTATTCGATGAGTTTCAGTGAGATCTCCCCTCAGGGAGAAGAGAACATTAGGAGGCTACAAAAGGGATATTGAGAGTTAAGTGAGTGGGGAAAGGTCTGGTAAATGTGCTAAAATGCCAAGTTATTAATTTTGATAGGAAAAGTCAATATGAAACATGTTAATTAAATGGTGAGAGATTACAGCCCTGAAACAGAGAGGGAACTGGGTGTCCTAGTGAATGACTCACAAAGGCTGTTGTGCAAGTACAAGTAATTAGAAAGTTGGTGGTGTATTCCTGCTCCTAACTCAAACATCTGTACGTTCTCATTTGGTTCGAGGTCAGCTGGTGTGCTCTGAAAGCATTTTAGAATAGGATTTCATTTGTACATGAAAATGTCAGTGTGTGAGGATTACTGGAGTTTCATGTGTGTAAGTCATGCATTTTCCCATCACATCCATACTTGAACACAACTGCTTAACTTTTGAAAAAAACCTTGAGTGGAAACACAAACAAAATGCTGGAAGAACTCAGCAAGTCAGGAGGCATCAATGGAGGGGAATAAACAGGCCGAGACCCTTCATCAGGACAGGAAAAGAAGGGAGAAGAAGCCATTTTGGGAAAAAAAACCTTTATTCACAGTCTGAAGATAAATTGTATCCTATCACAAGTTCATTGTCATTCAGAAGAGGAGGAAAAAGTACTATTTTGAAGTTTCTGGTGCCTTTGGAATAACTGACCACATAAATGCTTTCAGAATATATTTTTAAAATTTTCTTACCTCTGTGTAAAGAATGCTGTTTCAATTTTGTTGCAAAGGTGACAAACAACATATCTGTCACACCTTGCCTCTTGAATATTGAAAGGCTTAGATAGAATGGATGTGGAGGAGTCACTACACTGGACGTGCCCTCTGCATATTACATTCCATTAAGTGCACACATACTATTTGCCACATACCTCTTGGTAGCCACTGCTTCTTTAAACACACTTCTGAACAGGAATTCTTAATTACTATCAACCTTACATGAACTTGCACTTGTTTGGGATTTTACTAGTGCTCTTCTTTCAAAACTTTTATTAATCTTAAAGACTGAGCTCAACTTTTGGTTGTCAATTCTCTGGAGAACAAACCCAGAGCATTTAATCGATAGAACCGTAGAATCATAGAACATTACAGCACAGAAACAGGCCTTTTGGCCCTTCTTGGCTGTGCCGAACCATTTTTCCGCCTAGTCCCACTGACGTGCACCTGGACCATATCCCTTCATACCCCTCTCATCCATGTACCTGTCCAGGTTTTTTTTAAATGCTAAAAGTGAGCCTACATTTACCACTTCATCTGGCAGCTCATGTCTGGCTTAACCCATTTCCTCTGGTTTTTTTCTCCCCTAGCCTCAGTGGAAAAAGCCTGCTTGCATTCACTCTATCTATACCCATCATAATTTTATATACCTCTATCAAATCTCCCCTCATTCTTCTATGCTCCAGGGAATAAAGTCCTAACCTATTCAACCTTTCTCTATAACTCAGTTTCTCAAGTCCCAGCAACATCTTTGTAAACCTTCTCTGCACTCTTTCAAACTTATTAATATCCTTCCTGTAATTAGGTGACCAAAACTGCACACAATACTCCAAATTCGACCTCACCAATGCCTTATACAACTTCACCATAACGTTCCAACTCTTATACTCAATACTTTGATTTATAAAGGCCAATGTACCAAAAGCTCTCTTTATGACCCTATCTACCTGTGACACCACTTTTAGGGAATTATGTATCTGTATTCCCAGATCCCTCTGTTCTACTGCACTCCTCAGTGTCCTACCATTTACATTGTATGTTCTACCTTGGTTTGTCCTTCCAAAGTGCAATACCTCACATTTGTCTGCATTAAACTCCATCTGCCATTTGTCAGCCCATTTTTCCAGCTGGTCCAAATCCATCTGCAAGCTTTGAAAACCTTCCTCACTGCCCACTACACCTCCAATCTTTGTATCATCAGCAAATTTGCTGATCCAATTTACCACATTATCATCCAGATCATTGATATAGATGACAAGTAACAATGGACCCAGCACTGATCCCTGTGGCACACCATCGCTCCTATAATTATAATTTCTTACTTTTGCTTTCATCCTTTTACATCTTTTTTGCAACCACTTTTTGTCTCCTTTATTTTTATCATGAAATAGACCCCCTATAGGTTCTTAGCATGTAATTGGATGAATGGTGTCCACAAGCAGTAGATGTTAATTTAGACGCTATGGTACAATAAGTCAGCCTTGATTGTATTGAGTTGCTGATCAGGTTTGGAGGGCTGTTGTTCTTCTCCTGGTATGATATGGCATTGTAGCATAGTTGGCATAATGCTACTACGGTGCCAGCAACCTTGGTTTAATTCCATTGTTGTCTGTAAGGAACTTGTATATTTTCTTCTTGAGCAGATTTCCTCCGGGTGCTCTGGTTTCCTCCCACATTCCACAGACATGCAGTTTAGGATTAGTAACTTATTGGCATGCTCGGTTGATGCCGGATGCACGGCAACATTTGTGGGCTGCCCCAGTACGTCCTCGTACTGCGTTGATTGCTGACATAAATGACGCATTTCACTGTGGCTGTGACAAATAAAGCTAATCTTTATCTTTATCCTGTGCCTAATATGTATGTATTAATGTACAGAAGACATTAGAAATGAGATCCATCCTTTAAATCAAAGATTTAAAAAAATACTGTAGATGCTTGTAATCTGAAATAAATGCAGAAAATTTTGGAAGCATTGAGTGGAACAGGTAGCATCTGCAGAAAGAGCATGTTAAGAATTTAGGTCAAAATTCCTTCTACAGAACTAGAGAAGTAAAAAAAATGGTTTAATTTAAATTGCAGGAAAGATGTGGGAGGCATGGACTGGACAAAGGGAATATTGCTGAGAAGGTGAGATTAAGTTTACCATAGGGATAAGCTACAGACGATGTCATCGGGTTGATGGAGTGCAGCTTCAGTCCTTATAGAAATCCCAGCCTCGTCACCACAGAGATTCTTTGCCCTATCCATCCCTGTCCCACCCTCCCCACAACTTAAAGCTGACTTGTTTTGTCTCTTTTGTAGGGACCTCAACCTGAAGTGTCTTCTCTACTATCTTTCCACAGATGCTGACTGACCTGCTTGGTTTTTCCAGCATTTTCTTTTGTTTTCAACTCCATCTTTTTCGGTTTGCTAACATTAAATCTCACTGCTACTTTTAATGATTTTAACTATCAATTGTCTCGCATCAACTGCTTTGGCTTTTACAGTGATCTGTGGGAGCAACTTAGAGATCGAGTCTTACAGCATTTAATTTAAAAATCTCCACCATCCATTGCATGCTGGAAAAAAACTGCCAGGGAAGCAACTTGCTTCTTTATTAAAAAAAAAGTTTTGCCTCATGAAAACAAAATGGCTGAATTGGACGTCGGAGCCACAGGATTGACCGTAGAGTTTCCTACCCTCACAAAGTTCCCATTGCCCATTCTCTGACTAGTGCCTGCATATGTCTGCCTAAGTGCCTTCAGATCATATTGAACGTCTAGGATATTCATGCAACCAGATTGAAAACTAAAACGTTGAACCACAAGTTAAATTAATGCAAGTGCGAATGAGAAAAGTATCTAATTAAAATAATTTGAAAAATGGTTTTAAAATTGGTCTTGACACCAACATTTACCAAGCTGTCATCAGTTCCACAGCAAGCCACACATTCAGATCAAGCGTTTAGAAACAAGCAGTGTGTTTTCCTTTAAGCTGGGAACTAATATTGACAAGCTGCTAATAGGCATATACACAGGACTGAAAATGCTTACCCTACTTGGCTGATTACCACTGCTCTGCTGTGGAACGGTATATTCTGTGGAACTCCCAGCATGCAGCTTGGTAAAGGGGGGAAAAAAAGCCATTAATTTCTCCTTATTGTAATCTAGATCAGAGTTGAGACATACACAGTTCCTTTCAGGGTAGAATAACTGCTATTAGCAGCATTGGCAAGATTATTTCTCTGAAGCTGCATGCTTAATTACATAGAATACTGCATAAATTGTCAAGTGCAAAGAATAATTTTGATAAATTAAAATACTAATTAAATAGGCCTTTGCAGAATTTTGAGAACATTATAGGGTTCAGCTCTTCCAGCTTATTTGCATATCCTTCATCTGGGGAGTTTTATTTTTTTTTAAAAGGCCCTTTTTTTGTTCATGGGCATCATTCATGAAAGATTTGCAGACAATAATTTGGTTGAAGCTCTAGTAATGTGCCGTTTCTACTTACTAGCCTTCATCTCCCCCTATTCCTTGCTTCTCTAATTGTCTTGTTTTGAAAGGACTGTGTGATTAATTAGCAGACCAGGTCTAATATGTATCAGACAATCACCTCCATTTTAATTACATGCAGCAAAATGCATTAAGTTTAGAAACTCTCCGTCTCATTTATGGTGTGTTAGCATAATTCTAGGCATTAAAAGAAGCAATATTTAATTTAAATCTCTCCTGTCCCAAGTGCATATTGGTGTTGCCTATTTTAAAAACACTGGTATGTTCAGAATTTAGTGCAGAGTTGGGCTGTGAAATTTAAAAGGGGAAACTTCTTTAAAATTCAAATACCCTACAGAGGATTGAAACTGCCCTGTTCAATTTGATAGAGGTGTACAAGACCATGACAAGTTTAGACAGGGTAATTAGACAGGAGCTGTTTCTGACCAGTGAATATTTCAATGACCAGACAGGCAGATGTTCAAAGAGAGAAAAAAATACACAGAGGCATTGTGAGGGTTTTTTCATATATAGAGCATGGTTGAGCCTGTGAAGGAGGTGGAAACAGAGACACTGGGGTGCTCATAAGAGAATTGGATGGAGATTTTGAGGGAAAACGATCTGTAGAACTACAAGGAAAGAGCAGGGAAATGGGAATGAAGAGTTAAAATGGACTCAGCTGAGTGGCCATCTCCCTGTTGTCATGGTTCGATATGTTTCTCAAACACTTATGTACTTGTATTAAAGATCCTTATTGTTGTTCAGTCGTTAAGTCGAGTCTGACTCTTCGTGGACCACAGGGTCCATAGGGTTTTCATGACAAGATACGGAAGTAGATTGCCAGGCCTTTCTTCCACGCAGATACTGCTGCTGCCCAGGTTGGGACCTGGCTGGGTTTAAACTCAGGACCATCTGCCTTGAAGTCCATTGCTGATGCCACTACACCACCAGCTGGCCCTAAAGATCCATACCCAGGACAATTGTTACAATGGCATAAGAATTCCGATATCCTATTGTTCTACAGTTTCCATTGAAAGATCACACAACAGTTTTGAATGAAGGAGTTCCTTTAATCTCCTTTGGTTTTTATTCTTACAGCATATCATTCATTCAGTCTTCATGCGGGGAATTTAACATCGGTCCACTCCATTCATTAATCATTGCGTTCCTCTGCATTTGACATGGCTTTGTTTCACAAACCTAAAAAGAGTATAGCAGATGAAGAAGAATTCTCACTCCATGTCTCTCCTTCCATTACCTATCAGTATACCCGGCCAGCTGGAGAGCTAACTCCTCAGTGGTGTGAATTGCATTATCACCAGTGACTGTGGGTATGGTGCTGGTTCAGAGATTAATCTAAACTATCGATCTATGGACATGATTTCAAATCTCACTATAGTGGCTGTGTCTAAAATTCAAAGTACAAAGTAAATTTTATTTTAACGTACATATATGTCACCAAATATAAGCTTTAGATATATTTTCTTGTGGGCGTACTCAAAAAATCTATAGAATAATAACCATACCAGAATCAATGAAAGACCACACAACTACGGCATTCAACCAGAGTGCAGAAGACAACAAACTGTGCAAATGCAAAAAGAAGAAATAATAATAATAATAAATAAATAAGCAATAAATATCATGAATATGTGATGAAGAGTCCTTAAAAGAGAACCCATTGATTGTGGGAACATTTCAATGATGTGGCAAGTGAAGTTGAATGAAGTTATCCCCTCTGGTTCATGAGCCCGATGGCTGAGGTGTAATAACTGTGATGGTGTGAGTCCTGAGGCTCCTGTACCTGCTCCCTGATGGCATCAGGATGGTGGGCATATCTGATGAGGGATACTGCTTTCCTGCAAAAGTGTTTCATATAGATGACCGTAACATTGGTGGTTGTCCATCATGTCTGATGATGACAGGAACAGTGGGCAGGATAGTTTTAAAGTGGAAAAGCTGTTGCACTGGGGCATTTCCACTCTCTCAATCTCAGAAGTTCAGGTCCAGTGGTATGAACATGCGTCACAAACCAGGGCCTTCCTTGGTTACAGTAGATGATCATGATGTCTTCTGTACCTTGTCATGCCCTTTACTCTCAATGGAGATTTGCAGTACCATCTTTCTGCCCTTTGGATCTCACTGTAGATCTTATTTGTCCAGTCTGCTGGAGCTGAATTCATGTTTTTGGACAGCCATGTCCCTATCTCACAGGGCTATAAGGCTGGAGGTTGCCTCTTCTGGTTTAGCCCACCTGTCAAAGTGGTGTATTGGGGAGTGACTGCTGTTGCATGTGAACAGCCACTTGGAGCCACTGATGACAGCTGAGCATCCAGTAAGGACCAAAAATGAGTGAGCAGCCCAGAAATGGACACGACAAGCCCCTTCACCAGAGATGCTACCACTCTCGGACACCCCATATACCCCAACCAAATCATTACATTACTGGATTGCTCTTAACAAATCTGCAGCCCTTCCTAGCCTGGCCAAAATGTGACTCAAGACCCACACGTGTTTGACTGTGAAATGGTGCAGCAAGTCCAACTCACGGTAATTAGAGTTGAGCAATAAGTGAGCAATGCCTAAATCCTAAAATAAAGAAAGAAGTTTGCTCCGTGCTGTATCTGCTAGGTGAAATAAAAATGTCCGTGTTCACACTCATAGCAAAATCATGCAGGTGTGTGGAGACACGAGCCTGCAGATACCGGAATCTGGAACAACAAATGCTTTGTTTTGTTATTTATTGAGACACACCATGGAATAGGCCCTTCCAGCCATTTTTGGACTATGGGAGGAAACCTGAGCACCCAGAGGAAACCCATGCGGTCATGGGGAGAACAGACAAACTCCTTTTAGACAGCGGTTGGAATTTAACCCAGGTTGCTAGTACTGTACAGCACTGTGCTAATCACTACGCCACCATGCCACCCCCATCTGCTGGAGGAACAGGTCAGGCAGCATCTGTGGAGGGAAATGGATAGTTAATGTTTCCAAAGTTCAAAGTACATACAAGTTACCAAATACTACCTCATGATTCATTTCCTTGCAGGTATTCCCAGGAAAGTAGAAATACGATAGAATTTTACAAAAATAACGCGCACAAAGACTGACCAGTAGTCAATGTGCAAAAGAAGACAATTTGCAAATGAAAATTCAATAATACTGAGAGCATGGGTTGTAAAGAATCCTTGTAGGTCGAGTTCCTTCTTTTCTGGAGAAAAATCGGAGTGCAGAGAGCCAGTATAACAAGGTGTGGAGAAGGGGTGGAACAAGTGCTGGCAGGTGAAAGGTGGATCCAGGTTAGGAGGGGTAGTAGCAGATGAAGGAGGGAACAGTGGACATAGGGACAGTGGCTGGAAGGTGATAGAGGGGGCAAAAAAAGGACTGCAGGTAATGGAATCTGATAGGAGAAGAAAGTAGAGCAGAGAACCAAGTAAAGGAGGTGTGGTGAAGAGATGGGACCAGTAGAGGGAAGGGAAACAGAAGGAGTGTGCAGGTGATGGGCAGATGGATTGGGTGGAAATAGGGAAATAAACAGTTAAGTGGGACTGGGGTGGGCGTAGGGGGAACTGGGTGCTGCTGTGATGTGGAAACTGCTGTCTTTGGGTCCCATTGCTAGTTCCAGCAGACTGCTGGATGTAGGCATCCACTGGGAGGCCAGGGCCCAATTCACGAAGAAGACTCAGGCTGTGCCGGGCCTGCATAAGAGGATGACTGCACTCCCTGGATGGCTTCAGCAGCCAGCAAGTCCCCAGGCTCACCAGCTGTTACTGAAATTAAAGATTAAAAACATACAGGAGGTGTTAAAGAAGAAATAAAAATCCTTAAGATCAGTAACTTAAAAATAAAATTTAAAAGTATGCAAAGTTAAAAGGCATTGCTAACTGAAATAAATTAATCAGTCTCTGAGAACTTCTCATCCACAGTTATCTTTCTCATTGATTAAAAATGAAATATCTTATTTAGAACAAATATAAAATAGGAGGGCGCAAGGAAGAGGCCCTTCAGCCCACAAAGTCTGTGCTGACAACTTGTGCCAGGCCTAAACTGGCTCAGGTTGTGGGCAGATTTCCAGGCTGAAGATTCCCGTAGTGCATCTGAAGTCTGCGGCTGCTTTCATGTGCAGGACATCCCCCGAGGAGAGGGCCGAGTCCTGGCAGAGGTGTAGATGGCAGATGTACCCCATTACCTTTTAAAAATAAATAAAAAAGCAGATTCTGGAAATCTAAAACAAAAACAGAAAATGCTGGGAACATTTAGCATGTCCGGCAGCATCAAAGGGAAGATAAACAGGGTTAAAGTTTTAGGGCAAAGACTCTTTGTCAGATCTAACTCCTCTGATAAAGATCTCCATGTAAGAAGTTAACTCTGTTTCCCTTCCTAATAATACTCCCTGACCTGCTGAATGCTTCTAGCATTTTCTATTGTCTCATCACTTCTTGCTTCCTTGAAGTAGGTTACTACTGGAGACTCTGAATCAATTGTAGTTTTGACAATGCATGTACAATATTCTTCCATTTTCTCTATGGTGTCCTTCCCAGTGTATCACTTCATTTCATCCACAGACTTCCTCTTCCGCTCCTCCCAAATACTGCCAGCTCAATATCTCTTTTCCCTCATGTACTTCAACTTCCCTTTCAGTGTGCCCGTAAAATTCCCATCTTCTCTCTTGTGCAATATACAAATAGTTGAGGCAAATTGCCTCAGTCTCTGTCATTGCTCTTTGAAATAAATTGCCATGATAAAGGTAAACAAAAAGACCTAACTCGGAGCTTTTGCTTTTAGCCATTACTGAGTTTTACTTCAAAACAGCGTGTAATGAATTGATTGTGGGAACAGTATGCAAGACTAGCTTTACATTGTACCTTGATACATGTGACAATGTTAAACCAATTCCAATTGATTATACAACTATAATGATGAAAACTTAAAAGTATGTTAATGTACCAGTAGGAACAATATTCTGTGGTTTGAGAAATCTGGGATTTGACACCACCAGACTCTGGAGGATGTTGGATTATTGTTTTATTGTATTGAGCTAAGCTGCAAGATATACAAAATTATGAGGGGTATAGATATGTGCACAGTCTTTTTCTCAGGTCTGGGGAATCAAGAACTACAGGGTCTAAGGTGAGAGGGCATAGATACCATAGGAACGTGAGGGGCATCTATTTCACCCAGATGATGGCCCATATAAGAAATGAGCTGCTAGAGGAACTGGTTGAGGCGCATATATTAACAACTTTTAAAAGGCACTTAGACAGATTTATTGGTAAGAAAGGTATAGAGGGATACTTGCAGGCAAATGAGGCTAGCTTAGATGAGAATCTTGGCTGGCATGGACCAGTGTGGCCAATGGCCCTGTTTCTGTGTTGTATGATTCCGTGACTCTCAAATTGTTACTATTTTATAGTAAATACAATAACAACCTGTTATTGTATTAGTGGGCCAAAGTTTCGGCTGCTCAAATTCATGTGAGCATAGGGTGTGCTGAGACTTTATTTCTTTGTGTGCTGTTCTCACGCTGAATTACCAAAAATGAAGTCAGCCCAAATGATCCCTGCTGCTGTGAATTCTCCTTTTCATCTGTCCTCAGTCAGCTCTGCATTAACCTTCTTTTCCATGCTGCCTCGCAATTGTCTAACTTTCCCAACTCAGGCAGGTACATTTCTGCCAGCAGAAAAGCCCTCATAGGAATCCATCAAGTTTCTTTGTGCATGAACTTTGAAAACCAGTGGATTTCCAAAAGCAAGATTTAATAGAATTTCCAAAAGAGAATCACCCGCAGCTTTTCAGGACCATATATAACCATATAACAATTACAGCACTGAAACAGGCCATCTTGGCCCTTCTAGTCCATGCCGAACGCTTACTCTCACTTAGTCCCACCGACCTGCACTCAGCCCATAACCCTCCATTCCTTTCCTGTCCATATACCTATCCAATTTTACTTTAAATGACAATATCGAACCTGCCTCTACTACTTCTACTGGAAGCTCGTTCCACACAGTTACCACTGTCTGAGTAAAGAAGTTCCCCCTCGTGTTACCCCTAAACTTTTGCCCCTTAACCCTCAACTCATGTCCTCTTGTTAGGGCCCAGTTGTACCAAACCATATCTTGCTCTTAAAAATTAGGCTCAGCACTTTGTCTCCCCACTGAAAGTAAGCCCGGTCTGAGGGTCAGGCAGGTTGACGTGCCCAAAGGTTCTGACACTGCTAGCGTCTTCTTTGCCAGTGTGTTGCTTCACAGTTTTGGTTTGCAGTTCTCTGCACATCTGGCCCCAATCTAAGCTGTTTCACTTTTGTTTTCTTTTCAGTGGCCAACAAAGAAAAACTGGAAAAGGAAACAGGATTGAAAATCTTACAAACAGGCATGGGTGAGGTAAGCTGCAGCTGCCAGGTATTCTCGTTCTCTAACCTGAATCACTACCAATTTATGATACTGTTGGACATCTACAAGTACAATTTATTTCCTGGTTTTAAGTGATGGCACGAGAGAATTTGTACATACCCTTCTGGAAAAAAAAATCTTTTTTTATGCTCAGGAAGGAAGTAATTGATCTGTAGATCAGTAGCACCAGACGCGCGTTATTGTTGTATCTTCATATTGTACCCTGCCTATAAATGACGGTGGGATCAACGTCTATGGAGCAGACTGGCCAAGTGCCACTATCTCGCAGGTTCAGCACTAAGATGAAATTCAGTGTGTTATTCATCACCCAGTTATATACTCAAGTAATGCTGATGAAATTTGATTTTACCTTTGCAGACTGGACAGTCCAGCCACCAAAATGGCAAACAGAACTACTGATCAATATAGCACACAAGGAGGTCATTTGCTTAAACTGAATGTCCCACAATTTGCTTTCCACGCCAGCCTCCTCCTGTCCAACCCATCATCAGAGTCAGGTGTATTATCACTGACATATATTGTGAAATCTGTTATTTTAAATTAATGTATTTATTTATTGACATGCAGCCCTTCTGTCCCCTTAAGCTGTGCCATTCAGCAATCCCCCCCGGTTTAATCCTAGCCTACAACGACTACTTAACCTACCAACCGCTACGTCTTTGGACTGTGGGAGGGAACACAGGGAAAATCTACAAACTCCTTCCAGGCAGTGGCGGGAATTGAACCTGGGTCGCTGGCACTGTAAAACGTTGTGCTAACCACTACGCTACCATGCTGCAATACAGCGCAATACATAAAAATACTATAAATTGCAATCAAAGACAAATATTAAAATTAAATTAACCAAGTAGTACAAAAAGAAAACAAAAATAGTGAGGTTGTATTCCCCATTACTTTGTCTGTTATACAAATTAATTTAACGGGAAACTACTATTATAAGTAGAAGTCTCTGGGGCATTCCATCCCCTTTAGCATACAAAGATGCAGTAATAGCTACCTGTGAGCTGCAAAGCAAATCTAAGCTGATAAACCACAAGTCTAAAAGCCATTCACTTGATTGATGGTAAGTGGTCTTCTTGGTGCTGTTTAATCAAAATTGTTAGGTGGACAAATGCAATAATTTGCTTGTATGATTTTAACATAGCCCAGTAGCAGTTATTGATCTGATGATTGATTGCCCAGCACTAACAGGTTGGGAATCCTTCTGGGAATCCTCAGATTGCATACGTTGTTTCTGATGTGATGTCCTGGAGATTATTTTCAGCTGTGTATTACATCTCCCTCAAAGTCCGTCACAGGCACGTCAGTATGCTGCACAAGAGCGTACCAGAGCACGACACAAACACAGAACTGATGACACATTGGTGCAGCTAGTAGAGCTATTGCCCCACACACCGGTAATCCAGGTTCAATCCTGGTCTCCGGTGCTGTCCTTGTGGAGTTTGCTCACTCTCCCTGTGAGCGGATGAGTTCCCTCCAGGTGCTCTGCTTTCTTCCCACATCCCAAAGATGTGAGTTGTAAGTTAATTGGCCACTATAAATTGGTGAGTGGGAAGTTATTGGAGAATGTGAGAAAGATAAAATGTGATTAAGGCATGACTGGTGTAAATTCGTGTTCATTGGTCTCAGAGGACCAAAGGGTCTGTTTTTGCATTGTATGTCTCTCTGAGAACAGAGACATTTCATTTTATTTGGTATTGGTTTATTAGTGTCACATGTTCCAAGATACAGTAAAAAGATTCTCTTGCATACTGATTATACAGATCAAATCTTTACATAGTACATGGAGGTAAAATGAGGTAAAAGAATAAAATTACAAAATAAAATGTAAAAGTTACTGAAAAGTGCAGTGCAAGTAAGAGATAAAGTGCAAGATCGCAAAGAGGGAAATTGTAGGTTTGTGCAAGAGGACCTTTCAAGATTCTGATAACCGTGGTGTTGAAGATGTCCTTGAGCCTCGTGGTACGTGCTTGTATCTTCTGCCCAATGGGAGAGCAGAGAGCATCCGGGGAGGGTGGAGTTGGGTTATGCTAGCTGCTGTAACGAGGCAGCAAAACGTATGAGAAGTATAATCAGAGTCCATTGAACGGAGGCTGTTTCCCATGATGTGCTGAGCTGTGTCCACGACTCTCTGCAGTTTCTGGCAGTTTAGGCTTGAAACCTGAAACAGCTTTTCATTCTCGTTGACTCCACCAATTGTCGGTGCACAGAGACATTCTGGAAGTGAGAGCGCTCAGGCAAGTGGTCCAATGAGTCACAGAGCCTCAGGTGCCACTTTATAAGGTATACCTGTACATCTGCTCGTTAATGTAAATGTATAATCAACCTACGATATGGCAGCAACTCAGTGCATAAATGCATTCAGACACGGTCAAGAGATTCAGTTGGTATTCAAACTGAACAGCGGAGTGAGGAAAAAATGTGATCTCAGTGACTTATACTGTGGAACGATTGTTGGTGCCAGATGGGTTGGCTGAGTATCTCAGAAACTACTGATCTCCTGGGATTTTCATGCTCAAGTCTCTAGAATTTACGGAGACTGGTGTGAAAAGCAAAAAAAAACATCCAGTGAGTGGCACTGGATGAAAATGTGTTGTGGAAAAGGTCAGTAAAAGTTTTTTCAAGTATGTTAAAAATAAAAGAGAAATGAGAGTGGATATAGGACTGCTAGAAAATGAGGCAGGAGAAGTAATAACAGGGGGCAAGGAGCTGGCTGCTGAATTGAATAATTTGCGTCAGTCTTCGTTGTGGAAGACACTAGCAGCATGCCTGATGTTGTAGAGTGTGAAGGAAGAGACCATTGAAACATAGAAAACCTACAGCACAATACAGGCACTTCGACCCACAAAGCTGTGCCGAACATGTCCTTACCTTAGAACTACCTAGGCTTTACCCATAGCCCTCTATTTTTCTAAGCTCCATGTTGCCATCCTGGAGTCTCTTAAAAGACCCCATCGTTTCCGCCTCCAGCATCACTGCTGGCAGCCATTCCACACACTCACCCCTCACTGCGTAAAAAAACTTACCCCGACATCTCCTCTGTACCTACTTCCAAGCACCTTAAAACTGTGCCCTCTTGTGCTAGTAATTTCAGTCCTGGGGAAAAGCCTCTGTCTATCCACATGATCAATGCCTCTCATTATCTTGTACACATCTATCAAGTCACCTCATCCTCCGTCACTCCAAGGAGAAAAGGCCGAGTTCACTCAGCCTATTCTCATAAGGCATGCTCCCCAATCCAGGCAACATCCTTGTAAATCTCCTCTGCACCCTTTCTATGGCTTCCACATCCTTCCTGTAGTGAGGCGACCAGAAATGAGCACAGTACTCCAAGTGGGGTCTGACCACGGTCCTATATAGCTGTAACATTACCTCTCTGCTCCTAAACTCAATCCCACAATCGATGAAGGCCAATGCACCGAATGCCTTCTTAACCACAGAGTCAATCTGCGCAGCTGCTTTGAGTGTCCTATGGACTCGGACCACAAGATCCCTCTGATCCTCTACACTTCCAAGAGTCTTACCATTAATACTACATTCTGCCATCATATTTGACCTACCAAGATGAACCACTTCACACTTATCTGGGTTGAACTCCATCTGCCACTTCTCAGCCCAGTTTTGCATCCTATCAATATCCCACTGTAACCTCTGACAGCCCTCCACAATATCCACAACACCTCTAACCTTTGTGTCATCAGCAAACTTTCTAACCCATCCCTCCACTTCCTCATCCAGGTCATTTATAAAAATCACGAAGAGTAAGGGTCCCAGAACAGATCCCTGAGGCACTCCACTGGTGACCGACCTCCATGCAGAATATGGCCCGTCTACAACCACTCTTTGCATTCTGTGTCAAGCCAGTTTTGGATCCACAAAGCAATGTTCCCTTGGATCCCATGCTTCCTTACTTTCTCGATAAGCCTTGCATGGGGTACCTTATCAAATGCCTTGCTAAAATCCATATACACTACATCTACTGCTCTACCTTCATCAATGTGTTTAGTCACATTCTCAAAAAATTCAGTCAGGCTCATAAGGCACGACCTGTGTTTGACAAAGCCATACTGACTATTCCTAATCATATTATGCCTCTCCAAATGTTCATAAATCATGCCTCTCAGGATCTTCTCCATCAACTTACCAACCATTGAAGTAAGATTCACTGGTCGATAATTTCCTGGGCTATCTCTACTCCCTTTCTTTAATAAGGAAACAACATCCACAACCCTCAAATCCTCCGGAACCTGTCCCGTCCTCATTGATGATGCAAAGATCATTGTCAGAGGCTCAGCAATCTCCTCCCTCGCTTCCCACAGTAGCCTGGGGTACATACTGTCCAGTCCCGGTGACGTATCCAACTTGATGCTTTCCAAAAGTTCCAGCACATCCTCTTTCTTAGCATCTACATTCTCAAGCTTTTCAGTCCACTGTAAGTCATCCCTACAATCGCCAAGATCCTTTTCCGAAGTGAATACTGAAGCAATGTATTCATTAAGTACCTCTACTATTTCCTCCGGTTCCATACACACTTTTCCATTGTCACACTTGATTGGTCTTATTCTTTCACGTCTTATCCTCTTGCTCTTCTACTGGGTGCAGTACACGAAAGAAGATGCTCAAAAATTTGAAAGACCTAAAGGTGCATAAGTCACCCGGACCAGAGGAACTGCATCCTAGGTTTCTGGAAGAGGTAGTATTAGAGATTGTAGTGGCATTAGAAATGATCTTTCAAAAATCATTGGACACTGGCATGGTGCCAGAGGACTGGAAAATTGCAATGAATTACTCCACTCTTTAAGAAAGAAGGAAGGCAGTAGAAAGGAAATTATAGACCAGTTAGCCTGACTTCAGTGGTTGGGAAGATGTTAAAGATGTTGGAGTCAATTGTTAAGGATGATGTGATGGATTACTTGGTGAACAGGACAAGGTAGTACAAAGTCAGCCTAGTTTCCTTCAGGGAAAATCTTGCCTGACGAACCTGTTGGAATTCTTTGAGGAGATTACAAGTAGGATAGATAAAGGGGATGCAGTGGATGTTGTATATTTGGACTTTCAGAAGGCCTTTGACAAGGTGCCACACATGAGGCTGCTTCCCAAGTTAAGGGCACATGGTGTTACAGGAAAGTTACTAACATGGTTGGCTGCTAGTGACTAGTGGTGTTCTGCAGGGGTCGGTGATTTTTTTATGCTGTATATAAATGATTTAGATGATGGAATAGATGGCTTTGTTGCCAAATTTGTAGATGATATGAAGATTGGTGGAGGGGCAGGTAGTGTTGAGGAAAAAGGTAGGATGCAGAAGGACTTATACAGATTAGGAGAATGGGCAAGAAAGTGGCAAATGAAATACAGTGTTGGAAAATGCATGGTCATGCACTTCGGTAGTAGAAATAAACATGCAGACTATTTTCTATACGGGGAAAAAATACAGGAATCTGAGATGCAGAGGGACTTGGAAGTCCTTGTGCAGAATACCCTGACGGTTAACTTGCAGGCTTAGTCGGTGGTGAGGAAGGCAAATGCCATGTTAGCATTCATTTCAAGAGGTCTAGGATACAAGAGCACGGATGTGATGCTGAGGCTTTATGAGGCACTGGTGAGGCCTCACCTTGAGTATTGTGAACAGTTTTGGGCCCATCATCATGTGCTGGAATTGGAGTGGGTCCAGGGAAGGTTCACAAGGATGATTCCAGGAACTAAAAGGGTTATCATACAAGGAATATTTGATGACTCTGGTCTGTACTCGCTAGAATTCAGAAGGATAAGGGGCGATCTCATTGAAACCTTTGGAATGTTGAAAGACCGAGACAGAGTAGGATGTTTCCCATGGTGGGAGAGTCTAGGACAAGAGGGCATAGCCTCAGGATAGAAAGGTGCCTTTTCAAAACAGAGATGTGGAGAAATTTCTTTAGCCAAAGGGTGATGAATTTGTGGAAGTTGTTGCCACATGCAGCTGTGGAGGCCAAATTGTTGGGTGTGTTTAAGGCACAGATTGATAGGTTCTTGATTGGACATGGCATGAAAGGGTTACGGGATGAAGGCCAGGAACTGGGGTTGAGGGGGAGATAGAAAAATGGATCAGCCATGATTGAATGGTCGAGCAGACTTGAAGGGCCAGATGGCCTAATTCTGCTCCTATGTCTTATGGTCTGTGGTCAGACTGGTTCAAGCTGACAGGAAGCTGATCTTAACTCAAGTCATCATGCATTACAACAGTGATGTGCAGGAGAGCATCTCTGAATGCACAACATGTCGAACCTTGAAGTGGATGGGCTACAACAGCAGAAGAGAATGAATGTACATTCAGTGGCCATTTTATTAGTACAGAATGTACCTTATAAAGTGGCCACTGAGTCTAGTTCAATAAAAAATTAGGAAACACCATTAAATGCTCACCTTGCTTGTTATGCTGACCTCCTATAATTAATTTCTCACTGAACCTACTAGGATAAACATATCTTTTTTCTCCAGTCCTGCCAAAGGGTCTCGGCCCAAAATGTTGACTGTATTCTTTCCCATAGATGCTGCCTGACCTGCTGAGTTCCTCCAGCATTTTGTGTGTGTTGCTTGGATTTCCAGCATCTGAAGAGTTTCTTATGTTTGCTTGATATGTGCCATGTAATACGATGTAGGCGAACATGGTCTTTCCATGAGCACGATTGCTCTTGTCAAATGTTTCTACAGAAGTGGTTTGCCATTGCCGCCTGCTGGGCAGTGTCTTTACAAGGGAGGTGATCCCTAGCCATTATCAATACTCCTCAGAGATTGTCTGCCTGGTGTCAGAGGTCGCATCACCAAGACTTGTGATTTGCACCGGCTGCTCATACGACCATCCACCGCCTGCTCCCATGGCTTGACATTACCCTGATTGAGGGGGGCTAAGCAGGTGCTACACATTGCCCAAGGGTGACCTGCAGGCTAGTGGAGAGAAGCAACGCCCTTCACCTTCTTTGGTAGGGACATAACTCCATCCTGTCACCCTAAGGATAAACCGCCCAACAATTTAACATTACAATGATATCAGCACTGCCAGGGGCGGTGGTAGAGTCAGATACATTAGGAACACTTAAGACACTCTTAGATAGGCACACAGATAAAGGAAAAATGGAGGGTTCTGTGGCAGGGAAGAATCGGATTGATCTTGGTGTCAGTCAAAACGTTGGCACAACATCATGGGCTGAAAGGGTTGCACTGTTCCATGTTCTCTACGTTCAGACAAGAGTTGCTTATACCTGAAGCAGGAAAGTAGCCCAGCGAGCAAGCAGGTGATTGAGCCCTTACAGGATGTCAATAATCAAACTTTATGCGAAACTGCTTGTGCTATGCTCAGGTGGTTTTCATCTTATCCTGCGAGGCCTCAGTAAATTACTTTTGTTAACTTCTGCCAAGAAATCTATGGCATCTAATGGATCAGGCTCTAAACTTAAAAGTGGTCAATATCAGACAGAGTGCTCTGATTCTTCTAGGGTTCAAGCACATTGACATTGTGGTGAAGTTATGGATCTAACACTCTTCGAAAGCTGCACAAGTGGGAGGTCAATCCCAACTATGTGGCTAGAAAATTTAAAATTTATTAACTAATTGCTAGAATTGCTAGTCCTCAACTTGCCTGCTATGCTCACCTGCTGTGATTAATTTCTCACTGGACCTACTGGGGACAGATAGCCTAACAACTTAATATCAATTACATTGACTTCTGAATAAGTAAAGACTGTTCCACTAACATTGCATCAACAACAGGGAGTCGTGATTTTGTACAAAATTCTATATAAGTGAGATGGGAGGTTGGGAGGTGCATGAAAATTAGTGAGTGATGCAGGCATTCTTCTAAAATAACTCTTTGAAGCAGGAAAGTTCACAAGATAAGACCATCGTGTTGTCAGTTTCTGAAGCAGAACCTCTACAACGGGCTACCCTGTACCATTTCTCTCTATGGCTGATGGCTGTCACGGCTTGGATGAGATGAGATTTGTGTTTCACCCATCAATCACTAAGGCCAAGATAAGGCACCAAGTTAAAACTTCAATCCGCAGTGCTTTCTGTTTGAATGGTTGGATTGCCTTTATTTGAAACAAGAATGTTTGCTTGTTGACTAATGGAGTTGGGATTTCTTCTGCCTAGTGCAAAGGGCAAAATATTAAAAAGCAAGGCATTGTCTGTGAAGCTTTAAAGTCTCTGTTTACTTCAAAATGAGTGGGCTTAAATGAAAGAAATCCCATGGGTATAAACAGTGGATTTGGTAATAAGTGTTTAAACTTTCAGAGCATATCCAGGCCTATTCTGTTCACCTCAAATCTAAACAGAGAAATACACTTCATAATCTATTCTGCAGAGCTGTTCTTAAATTAAGAAGGTGTGTCCAGAATCTATTATAACCTTCTTCATTGTCAGCATGGTTTTGGCATCCGTCGGTCTCGAGAGACCATGGATCTGCGCCTGGAGTTTCCAGGGCACAGGCCTGGGCAGGGTTGTGTGGGAGACCGGCAGTTGCCCAAGCTGCAGGCCTTCCCCTCTCCACGCCACCGATGTTGTCCAAGGGAAGGGCACTAGGACCCATGCAGCTTGGCACCGGTGACGTCTCAGAGCAATGTGTTGTTAAGTGCCTTGCTCAAGGACACAAACACGCTGCCTCAGCTGAGGCTCGAACCAGAGACCTTCAGGTTACTAGTCTGATGCCTTGCCCACTAGGCCACGTGTCAACAACACTTCCTAATTTCATGTAATCTGCAAATTTATTGATCAAGCATTGTGCATTCACATCTAGATCATTCATACAAATAATGGAAAACAAGAATCCCAATATTGACTTTTGCGGTGCATCACTAATCATTGGCTTCCATTCTGAGAAGCAATCTTCAACCAGCACCCTCAGCTACCTACCTCTGAGCCAATTTTTACCCTACCTACCTATCTCTCCCTGGATTCCATGGGATGTTACCTACCAGATCAGTTTAGCATATGGTACTTTGTCAAAGGCCATGCTAAAATCCAGATAGACAACGTTCACTGCTTACCATCATATACCCTTCTGGTTATCTCTTCAAAAACCTCGAAAATGTTTGTTAAGCATGCCCTTCCACTCACAGAGCCATGGTGACTCCTCCTATGCAGATTATATCTGTCCAAATGCTGGTACACCCCTTCCCCTGGAATTCCCTCCAGTAACTTCCCTACCACTGACGTCAGGCTAACACAAGGAAATCTGCAGATGCTGGAAATTCAAGCAACACACACAAAATGCTGGTGGAATGCAGCAGGCCAGGCAGCATCTATAAGGAGAAGCACTGTCGACGTTTCAGGCCGAGACCCTTCGTCAGGACAGAAGAGTCTGACGAAGGGTCTCGGCCCGAAACGTCGACAGTGCTTCTCCCTATAGATGCTGCCTGGCCTGCTGCATACCACCAGCATACTGATGTCAGGCTGACCAGTTGTAGTTCTTTGGCCTATCTTTGCTCCCCTTCTTAAACAACAGAATGACACTAGCCACCTTCTAGAACTTCACCAGTGACTAACAATGAAGAAAATATCTCAGCAAAGGCCTCCACAATTTCTTGTTCGGCCTCCCACAAAATCTGAGCATGCACTTGGTCAGGACCTGGGGATTTACAGAGTCTGCCTTAATCCACTGTAAAGCTTCAATATCTCTTCTCTGGTAATATGAATATTTCCCAAAATATCTCCACTTTTTTCACATCTCTTGAGCAACCATTATTTTCTCCTCAGTAAACACCAAAGAGAAATACTCATTAAAATTCCCACCCATCTCTTGTTGCTTGAGACATAGGTGGCCCTGCCTGTCTCCAAGGTGAGCTCGCCATCCTTTTACTTTTAATATAGCTGTGGAACAGCTTGTGATTTCTCTTAACCTTGCCTGCCATTCCATCTCATACTCTTTCTTTGTCCTCCTGATTTCCCTCTTAAGTGTATTCATCAAGGACTTCACTCAGCTCTGACCTCCTAATCCCAGTGTATACTTCTTGATTCTTGACCACAGTATCAATATCATGGTTCCCAAAACATGCCATGTTTATCCTTCACCCTAATTTATCACTCTCTTAAAGCCTCTGACTTGCCATTCATTCCTTTTCCTTCGGTCAGGCTCATCTAATCAATCTCTGCTGGATCCTGCCTAACTCCCCCTGATTTCAATAGGTTTCAATAGGTACATTTAATGTCAGAGAAATGTATACAATATACATCCTGAATTTCTTTTTCTTCGCAAACATCCACAAAACCAGAGGTGCCCTAAAGAATGAATTACAGTTAAATGTTAGAACCCCCAAAGTCCCCCACAACTCCCCCCTCCGATGCATGAGCAGCAGAAAGGCAACGACCCCCACCAGCAAAAAGCATCAGTACCCCCCACTGAGCACTCAAGTGTGCAGCAAAGCATCAATAAAGAAACAGACTTGTAGTACCTCAAAGGCTACTTGTGAACCTGGTAATTTGACATACCACAGGCTCCCTCGCTCTCTAATAAAGGAAAAAGAAGTGTTCCCATTTCACTGCGAGATGGGAGACATAACAAAACAACTTGCTGGTTTATGGGGTTAGAAGTCTGTTGTGTTGCTTTTCCAAGCTCTGTGCCCAAAGAACTCTGGTCTCTGGGCACACAGCAGTCATCTCACTGCTTTCAATCTTTCGTGTGACTCCCACAACGCATCAGGCGGCAGTGGCACCGAATCCCACCCACCTCCAGAGCCATGAAAATCCAGCACCCTGAAGGAGTGCTAGTCTTCCAGGCCGCATCCTTGGCATATTGAAAAGCGGCTGGTCGTGAGGCCCTGAGTGCGGGTCCCACTTCCGCAAAGAACCGAAGTCAGCGTGTAACTCTGGGTCACGGTCTTCAAAAGAACCCTGAAAAGAAAAAAAAGAGATATTAAAGATAGAAATAGAGCTGTTTCCGAAGATGCAAGCAAAGGAGTCGCCTTTAGGTGCATCATCCTAAGCTCTGCCCTCTGCACAGACCCTAACCTGTGGACCTGTCCTCTCCTTTTGCATTGCTATCTTAAAATTCATGGAATCATGGTCATTAGAGCCAAAGTGCTCTCCGATTAACACTTCAGTTACTTGCTCTACCTCCCTCTCAAAGAAGAGGCCCAATTTTGCCCTATCCCAAGCAGGACCCTCTGTATGTTGACTCAGCAAGATTCCTGGACACTTCACAAATTCCACACCACCATGCCCTTAACACTCAAGATTGAAGTTTCAAGATTGATTAATGTCATTCCCTGCACACAAGAATAAAGGAAAATAACATAATTGTTACTCCAGATCTGATGCAGCACAAAAAAACACAAAAGATAATAAGAACACATTAATAATTTAAAAAACACAATAAACATAAATACATCAGATAGCTTGGATATGGTGATTGATTGAATGACACTAAAGTGATGCTAGGCTGTGCAGAAGGTGACTGACAGGAAAAGATAAAGTAGTGGTGGAGTTACTGAGTGGAGGTGTTGACCGGAGTTACTGGTTGGAGGAAAAGAACTGTTTTTGAGTCTGCTGGTCCTGGTGTGGATGCCATGTATCCACACGGAAGAAAATGGCAGCAGTAAAAAACACAACCAAGGGCGACATCCTCCGGATGGTTCACCAAACTACTTTCACTTCTGTTATGTCTTCTTTTTCTTTCAAATGTGTTTCTGCCATGGTTGAGACTCTGGATCTACATTTTGGTGCTGTGTTTTTAGGCTGACTGAGCAATCTGGTGCTTTGCTGTCCCTGAGGCTATTCCGTGAAACTCTAAGTGAAGTGTCTGGCCTCATGGCCAAGAAGCCTGGAAGAGAGGCGCGAGCCCATAACTGATTCCGTTTCTCACCGATCTCATCAGTTAAAGTGCCGAAGAAGATTGAAACCACCGAGATGGGTGCTGAAGACTAGCGGGTGTTCGGTGCCATCTACCAGCCTCTCACTTGCTGCTGCCAGACAAGCGTGCCTCTGTGTGACCATCTCTCTCGCTCTCACTTGCTTGCTGTTCCTGAAGGAAGGTCCCTGTGTTTGAGTGGTCTCCCTCTCTCTCCCTCAATGACGTTGGAGGATGGTGTAGATTTCTGGCCTTGGTCAAGATTTCATCAATGCGGTTTCTGGATTGGAGTCTGTAGTTCACCTTGTCATGTGTTTCTGGTTTCTAGTCACTCCTTTTCCTGTTGCTGTTTTGGGCGACTTTGAATCAGGGTAGCCTGCAGATAATGAACATTGAGTTGAACTGAATATACCTGGACTCTTTTGATTTTGTGTTTTATATTCTGTGTTTTTTGCTCAGTTTTTTTGTTGTCGATTTGCACAATTTGTTTTTTTTTTGCACGCGAGCTTTGGGGGGGGGGTGATGTTTTACTCTGAATGGGTTCCATGGTTTTCGAACAAATAGACTGAGGAACAGCTTCTACCCCAGAGCTGCGGCCTCCATCACACCACTCCCACAGAACAATGACTGAAACTGTGAGCACACACAAGGACTCAAATACTTGCACTAACGGCACTTTGTGCATTACTGTGATATTCTGGTGCTGCTACAACTTATTTTCTGCTGCTTATCTATTTAATACTGTTTTCCTATTACTGTCTTGTTTTTATCTACCGCTTTGTTTAATTGCCTGAGAGGAAGCCAAACAGAGTTTCATTGTATCTATGTATAATGACAATAAAGATCATAAAAATGTGGATAAATGTGAGGTTATCCACTTTGGTGGCAAGAACAGGAAGGCAGATTACTATCTGAATGGAGTCAAGTTAGGAAAAGGGGAAGTACAATGAGATCTAGTTGTTCTTGTACATCAGTCAATGAAAGCAAGCATATAGGTACAGCAGGCAATGAAGAAAGCTAATGGCATGCTGGCTTTTATAACAAGAGGAATTGAGTATAGGAGTAAAGAGGTCCTTCTGCAGCTGTACAGAGCCCTGGTGAGACACCACCTGGAGTATTGAGTGCAGTTTTGGTCTCCAAATTTGAGGAAGGACATTCTTGCTATTGAGGGAGTGCAGCGTAGGTTCACAAGGTTAATTCCCGGAATGGCGGGACTGTCATATGTTGAAAGATTGGAGCGACTGGGCTTGTATACACTGGAATTTAGAAGGATGAGAGGGGAACTGATTGAAACATATAAGATTATTAAGGGATTGGACACACTGGAGGCAGGAAGTATGTTCACACTGATGGGTGAGTCCAGAACTAGAGGCCACAGTTTAAGAATAAGGGGTAGGCCATTTAGAACAGAGATGCGGAAAAACTTTTTCACCCAGAGAGTGGTGGATATGTGGAATGCTCTGCCCCAGAAGACAGTGGAGGCCAAGTCTCTGGATGCATTCAAGAGAGAGTTAGATAGAGCTCTTAAAGATAGCAGGGTCAAGGGATATGGGGAGAGGGCAGGAACGGGGTACTGATTGTGTATGATCAGCCATGATCACAGTGAATGGCGGTGCTGGCTAGAAGGGCCGAATGGCCTACTCCTGCACCTACTGTCTATTGTCTATATTGTCTATTCATCATCCATTCACCATTGCTATCTACGAGGGAGATGAAATTCAGTGTTGTATATCTGCATACGTACTTTGATAATGTAGCATCCCGGAAATGGTTTCACTGCGAATGTAATGGTTTTCCTGTAGCAGCGGTGTTTGACTGGAGATAACGGGGGCTTTGGAATGTGCGCTGTCCAGTGAAGGGAGCGTTTTTTTCTTGTGTGCCTGAGAGTGAGGTGTCCTCGGTCTGTTGTTCAGCGAGAGATGAAGAGAGAAGACGTGAGAAAGGAGAGATCATAGAATCACAGGGCAAAGTGGACTTGGGGTGAGGGGCCAGGAGTCGACAACGCCCAGGGGAAATTAATGGAGGACTAACGGACGGGAAACCGTGAGCTCCAACATGCACATTGGGCTTTCATTAAAATGGACCCTTTTCTTTCTGTCTTTCTTTACAAACCCCTAGTCAAATTAAGAATTTTAAAGCTAAATCGTTTAATTGCATATGGTGTGCTGTCTGTTATTTCGTGGTACTGATTTGTAACGGGAAAACATCACGCAGCATCCACACAAACAAGGCATTTTGCACCTCAGATTTCACACGTTTGGCAGGGCTGGTGACTATCTTCCCTAGACTGACCCTGCCAGCCAAACTGGAGGTTTACATAAACGTACTTTGAATCTTTGAATGTAGCCTCCTCCTTGAGAGTGGGACAGACAGTCATGGTAGGACCCTTCATGATGTTACTGGCACTTTTCCAGCACCTTTCTCTATATATATGTCCTTGATGGTAGGTAGGCTAGTGCCAGTGATGCGTTGGGCAGTGAGGCAGCTTGCTTTGAGGCTCTCCAGTCTTCACATCTTCAGCATGACGATGTGTGAAGTCCAGCTTTCTTGAGATTCCTCAGAAAGTAGAGCTGTTGTTGAGCTTTCTTGACTGTGTGGGATGTGTTCTGGGGAAATGAGAGGTTGCGTTTGATGTGCACTTGCAGGAGTTTAAAACCGTTTGCAGGTTTCACTGTTGTGCCACTGATGTAAATTGGGGTGTGTGGTGAACTACATATACCTGTCTGGACTGCTCCTGTGGCTCCTCCCACAGACCCCTGCTGACTGCTCCTGTGGCTCCTCCCACAGACCCCCTGCTGACTGCTTCTGTGGCTCCTCCCACAGACCCCTGTATAAAGGCGATTGAGGCCTGATGCCCGGCCTCATTCTCCAGGATGTAGTGTTGTTCATTCTTCCAGTCAATAAAAGCCAATACCTCGCTTCTTACGTCTCAGAGTGAGTTATTGATGGTGCATCAGGGTGTGAGTTGTGCAGGTTCTCCTGAAGTTGATAACTATCTCTTAAGTCTTGTTGACATTACGGAAGAGGTTAGTTGCCTTGTACCAGTCCTCTTGCGAGCTGCCCCAGCCCACCCTCGGGTGTGTTGATTGTTAACACAAGTGGCTCATTTTACTGTCTGTTTTGATCTACACATGATAAGTAATCTTGAATTTTCAACCTTGAAGCGTGGTCTCTAACCTCTGCCCTTACATCTTCCCTTATCAAAAAGGCAACACACCCCAGCACTTGCTTACCCCTAACCCTGCTATGAAGAGTCATTGATTTGAGTTAATGCTTCAGGTCAATGACTGTTTGTTGACACGTGAGACTGCAGATGCTGGAGTAACTCAGTGGGTCAGGCAGCATCTGTGATGAGAAATGCATGGTCGACATTTTGGGTCAAGACGTTGACCAATCATGTTGCTTCATAGATGTTGCCTGACCCATCAAGTTCCTCTGGCACTTTTGTGTGTTGCAATGATATTTTTTGAATCATTGGAGCTTTGCCATATTAGGCAAATATGGCAGATTGTGTGATAATGGGGAAATGGGAACTCATTAAACTGCAAGCAAGTAGAACATTTTGAAGGCACATTAGAACTTACAAAAACTAAAGCAGTCAATTCCTCTGGACAGTTAAGGGGTTGTTGCATTCTCGGATTATCCCCCACAAAATTGCTTCCTCAAATAGCTCCAACTTGTGAACAAAAAATATTCAGTAACAGTTTCAAAAAAGAATCGACACTTTGTACTAGATTTCACTGGTTTTGTTGATCATGCAGACGTTGTTGCAATGCTCTTAATAAGCAATAGTAGATCAGCACTCAGGTTGTCTCGATAATTACGTAGGGACTTCCCTGGAACAGACCTATCTTTCTGTTCAGTTATGTATTTAATGCATTTGCTGTAGAAATTACAAGGATATAGCAATTTCTTGCCATTACCCACTGGTAGACCAACAAATCCAGCTTTACTTGTAAAAATATTGGGTGAAGGGATGATATTGGAAATGGTATCATAATTGACAGCTATTTCCATTTGTGGAGAGGCTCTGTAAACAACTCTGGGCAAAGTATCAGCAATAGCTTGTCATCAGAAAGGAATTATTGGAGATGCAAGCAATACACACAAAATGCTGGAGGAACTCAGCAGGTCAGGCAGCATCTATGGAAAAGAGTGAACAGTTGACATTTCAGGCTAAGACCCTTTAGCAGGACCTGTTGCTTGGATTTCCGCCATCAGCAGATTTTCTCTTGTTTGTTATTGGATATGTACTTGGAGAGGAGGAAAATTGACAAAGTATGGGAACAGGACTAACTTTTCCAACAATGCTGGTGCTTGTATAATGGGCCAAATTGTGAATGATTCACTTCCAACTGGTGCTGTTAACACAAGGCTCTTACTATATCCTTCATCCAAAACATGTCTATTACATTAATTATGTCTTATTTTACCTTCTAGCACCATTTTCCTCCAACTCCCTTTCACACTGCTGTGGTATCAGGATGGCTCACATCAATGGGTGTGGCAGTGTGGTTAACTGAATACCAGCCAGTGTTCTGGACCATTGATCCAGAGACAGGAATTTGACTCCCAGCATGGCAGAAAGGGAACTTAAGTTCAAATAATTAAATGAAAAAAAATCCTAGCCTCAGAAAACAACGACCTTAAAGCTACTGAATTGTTGTAAAAGTCCTTGAGAGAAGGAAATCTGCCACCCTTTCATGTCTTTCTGTAATCCCAGATCCCAAACAGAGCTGACTTTAACGTGACTCCTTAGCCAGAGATGATTCGGAATGGACACATCCCATAAAGTAAAAAACCTCCGAATTCTACAAAAGGTGGAGATTTTTTCCAGCCTTATCTAGCCTTCTCTCTCATAATTTCAGAATATCAGAATAAAGAGCATCTTGCACTTAGACTTACTAATAGATTATTTTTCAAAAACGTAGTGCCTTCATCCCTGTGGTAAGCAGCTAATTTCTAGTGAGCTTTGATCAGTGACCAATCCGGATATCGGAAGTTTGAAAAGAGGAAATTTCACTTGGGTCCACTGCCTAAGTTGAAAAAGGGAACAGAGGGTTGTGGCAGCTTAATAGAGCTTTGACCAGTGACCAATCTGGACATTGGGGGGTTTGAGAGTAGGGGATTTCACAAAGGTCCACTGTCCGAATAGAAAAAAGGAGCAGCAGGTTGCGACAGTGTAAATTGAGCTTTGACCAGTTACTAATGCACGTTTAAAAATTGATTAGCAAGAGCAAAATTGAAGGAAGGAAGGGGTAAGCATAGCAGCTACTATCGTAGCAGTCATCGTCTGAGTGGATAGAGTCAGAATGGTTTTCCTGATGCTTTAGCTCTTCGAGGCTTCAGCGAAGAGAGGCTTCAGTCAGAGAAAATGAAGGAAGGAAAAAATCTAGGTTAAGTTTTTTTTCTCCTTCCCTTACTTATATCTGCTCAGTTAGGACAGTAGAGGTGCCAGGCAGGATAGTGGAATGAATGCTGCTCTTGCGGGATGTGTGAAGTTTAGGAAGCCTCCTGTGTCCCTGATGACTACAACTGTGAGAAGTGCATCCAGGTGCAGCTTCTAACAAGGAATTGAAGCTGGAACTAGATGAACTCCTGATTATTTGGAAGTCTGAGGCGGTGATAGATAGGACATATAGAGGAGTAGTTACACCCAAGGCATAGGACACAGGAAATTGTGTGACTGGCTGACAGTCAGGAAGCAGAAAGGGGTTAAGGAGCTAGTGCAGAGTATTCTCTGTGGCCACCACCCTCATCAACAGGTATATCACTTTGGATACTGTTGGGGGAGAGGGTTGACCTAACAGAGGAAAGTCACAGTGGTCAGGTCTCTGGCTTGAGTCCGACTCTGACTCAGAAGGGAAGTGGTGGGGGAGGCATGTTGTGGTGATAAGGAATTCATTAGTTAGAGGAAAGGACAGGAGGTTCTGTGGGTGAGAACGAGATTCTTGGATAGTATGGGTATGGGACACCTTGGATTGAGTCCTCAGCATTCTTATGTGGGAGTGTGAACAGCTAGAGTTCGTGGTCCATGTGGATACCAATGTCATGGACAGGACGGATGAGAGACAAAGCAAGTTCAGGGAGTTGGATGCTAAGTTAAAGGACAGGACCTCCAGAGCTGTGATCTCAGGATTGCTACCTGTGCCATGTGCTAGTGAGTCAAAACTAGATTAATAAAGCTAAATATAAAGTAAAATTGGATAGGCATATGGACAGGAAAGGAATGGAGGGTTATGGGCTGGGTGCGGGTCAGTTGGATTAGGTGAGAGTAAACGTTCGGCACGGACTAGAAGGGCCAAGATGGCCTGTTTCCGTGCTGTAATTGTTATATGGTTATAATATGTGGCTAAGGAATTGGTGTAAGAGGGGGGGCATAAGATTTTTGGATTGTTTCCAGGGAAGGTGGGACCTACTCTGAAGGGACAGTTTGCACCTGAACTGGAAGGGGACTAATATCTTAGCAGAGAAGTTTGTTAATGCTGCATGGTGGGGAGATTGTGCAGGCAGATGTTGGTAAGATCTCAAACAAAGTTAGGAATCAATAAGTTGAGCATGGTGCGACTAGTGTCCTGAGCTGTGTGTATTCCAATACAAGAAGTATCGTAGGAAAGGGGGATGATAGTGTCGAAGATGAGAGAGCTGGTTTTCAACAGAGACCATGTGAAGTGAGGAGAGGCTGTAGCTGAGGCAAAATTGCAGTCAACAGGATGAGTTGCAATGGATAAAATCGAGAAGGGTGAATACAGGACTGAAGGCGTTATATTGGAACGTGGAACAAGGTAGACAAACTTGTAGATCTTGCAGATTTGACAGGTATGATGTTGCAGACATCACTGAATCATGGCTGAAAGATGAGTATAATTGATAGCTTAATGTCCAAGGATACATATTGCATTGAAATGATAGGCAGGACGGCAGAGGGGACAGCATTGCTCTGTTGGTAAAAAAAAAAGAAATCAAATCGTTAGAAAGGGGTGACATAGGGCCAGAAAGTGTTGAATCATTGTGGATAGAGCTAAGAATCTGCAAGAGTATACAGATCCCCAAACAGTTGTAAGGATTTGTTATACAAATTACAGCAGGAGATAGAAAATGCATGCCAAAAGGTCAATGTTACTGTCATCACAGGGGATTTCAATATGAAGGTAGACTGGGAAAATCAGGTTGGTGCTGGATTCCAAGGTGCAATTTTTAGAAAGCCTATGAGATGGCTTTTTAGGGTAGCTCTTGGTTGAACCCACGAAGAGGTCAGCTATTTTGATTTGGGTGTTGCACAAAGAACCAGAATTGATTAGAGGGTTTAATGCAAAAGTACCCTGAGGTGAAGTGATCATAATATGATCAAATTCACACTGAAATTTGAGAAGCTAACGTCAGATGTATCAGTATTACAGTGGAGTAAAGGGAATTACAGAGGCATGAGAGAGGAGTTGGCCAGAATTGGTTGGAAAAAAACACTGGCAGGGAAGATGGCTGACCAGCAGTGGCTGGAATTTCTGAAAGCAATTCAGAAATCACAGGATATGTACATCCCAAAGAGGAAGAAGTATTCTAAAGGAAAGATGACACAGCCATGGCTAACAAGAGAAGTGAAAGCCAACATAAAAGCCAAAGAGAGGGCATATAATAAAGAAAAGATTAAGGAGAAGTTAAAGGATTGAGAAGCTTGTAAAAATCAACAGAAGGCAACTATAAAACATTAAGAAGGTAAAGATGGAATATGAAAGTAAGCTAGCCAATAATATTAAAGAGGATACCAATAGTTTCTTCAGATACATAAAGTGTAAAAGAGAGATGAGAGTGGATATTGGATCACTGGAAAATGATGCTGGAGAGGTAGTAATTTGGACAACAAAATGGTGGATGACCTGAATAAGTATTTTGCATCAATCTTCATGGTGGAAGACACTAGCAGTATGGTGGAAATTCCAGGTGTCTGAGGTCATGAAATGTGTGAAGTTACCTTTACTAGAGAGAAAGTTCTTGGGAAACGGAAAGGTCTGAAGATAGTTAAGTCACAAAGATAAGATGGTGTACACCCCAGATTTCTGAAGGAGGTGGCTGAAGAGGTTGTGGAGGCATTAGTAATGATCTTTTAAGAATCACTAGATTCTGGAATGGTTCCAGAGGACAGGAAAATTGCAAATGTCACTCCACTCCTGAAGAAGGGAGAGAGGCAGAAGAAAGGAAACTATAGGCCAGTTAGTCTGATCTTGGTAGTTGGGAAGATGTTGGAGTCAATTATTAAGGATGAGATCTCAGGGTACTTGGAAGCACATGATAAAATAGGCCATAGTCAGCATAGTTTCCTCAAGGGAAAATCTTGCCTGACAAATCTCTTGTAATTCTTTGAAGAAGTAACAAGCAGGGTAGACAAAGGAGAAACAATTGATGTTGTGTACTTGGATTTTCAGAAGGCCTTTGACATGGTGTCACACATGAGGCTGCTTAATAAGCTATGAGCTCATGGTATTACAGGAAAGATTCTAATATAGATAAAGCAGTGGTTGATTGGCAGGAAGCAAAGAGTGGGAATAAAAGGAGCCTTTTCTGGTTGACTGCTGGTGACTACGGTTGTTCCATAGGGGTCTGTGTTGGGACCGATTGTTTTTATGTTATATGTCAATGATTTGGATGATGGAATTGAAGGCTTTGTTGCAAAATTTGCAGACAATATGAAGATAGGTGGTGGGGCAGGTAGTTTTAAGGAAATAGAAATGCTACAAAAGGACTTAGAGAGATTAGGATAATGGGCAAAGAAATGGCAGATGGAATGCAGTATCACAAAGTTCATGGTCATGCACTTTGGTAGAAGAAATGAAGGGGTTGACTTTTATCTAAATGGAGAGAAAATACAAAAATATTAGGTGCAAAGGGACTTGGAAGTCCTTGTGCAGGATTCCCTAGAGGTTAATTTACAGGTTGAGTCTCTGGTGAGGAAGGCAAATGTGATGTTAGCATTCATTTCAAGAGGAATAGAATATAAAAGCAAAGATGTAATGTTGAAACTTTATAAAGCATTGGAGAGGCTTCACTTGGAGTGTTATGAGCAGTTTTGAGCCCCTTAAAGGATGTGCTGAAACTGGAGAGGGTTCAAAGGAGGTTCACAAAACTTACTCCAGAATAGAACACCTTGTCATATAAAGAGTGGTTGATGGCTCAGGCCTGTACTCACTAGAATTCAGAAGAATTGGAACCTATTGAATGGCGAAAGGTCTTGATTGAGTGGATGTGGAGAGGCTATTTCCTATGGTGGGAGAGTCTAAGACCAGAGGACACAGCCTCAGAATAGAGGGTTATCTATCTGGAATGGAGAAGAGGAGGACTTTCTTTAACCAGGGTGGTGAATTGTTGGAATTCTTTGCCACAGGTAGTCTTTATGTATTTTTAAAGCAGAGATTGATAGTTTCTTGATTGGTCAGGGTATGAAGGGATACAGGGAGATGGAAGAAGATTGGGGCTGAGAGGAAAATTGGATCAGCCATGGTGAAATGGTGGAGCAGACTCGATGGGCCAAATGGCCTAACTCTGCTCCTATATTTTATGGTCTAATGGTCAGATGATGCTGCACTCTTATTTAACCAACTCTCACATGATTCATATACTACAAAAATAGACCCTTTGGCCCATCGTGTTCATAACAACAGTCAAGAATCCACCATTTTTTCTATGGTTATCCTCTCTCACTTTAAGTATTGTTCTTTAAATGATTCAGCTCTTTTTTGCCCCTCTGGCACAATCTGCTTAAGAAAATTATTGTAAGGTCGATGCATAGGATATCTTCATGAGCTGATTCTGTAATGTGGTGCTTAGAGCAATAACGTCTCTCGAGATGCTGGTCTGCTTGATTAATATTAATTTGGACTACTCATAAAATGATGGCAGGCAACAGGAGTTCTAGCCCGTGGTCAGAAATGATGTTTTCCTGAGGAGAGAGTGGCTTCATTGCGTGTCTCTGAAACATGCTTTCAGAAACTGCGCAGAAAATGAACGGTGCAGGTAAGAATAAGCTTACAGCTCACTTCTCGCAGGAGTGAATATTGTGCATAAATCGAAGTGGGTTAGAAGGACAAACGTTATTAGAATTCATGAAGAACGAATGTATCAGTGGCGATTTGCTGACCGTTAGTGAACAAAGTGCAAAGAGTGAAGGTAAACGGATCATTCTCAGATTAAAAGGGTGTGTACCACAAGGATTGGTGTTTGCCCCGTCTAGTCCCTGAGGGGACCAAATGCAATATTTCCAAGTTTGTCAAGGTGATACTAAACTAAAAGGGATTGTGAGCACTGAGGAGGATTTAAAGAGGATTCAAGTGGATATGGACATGCTGACTGAGAGTTTGAGAGCACGGCAGATGAAGTATAATGTGGAAAAATGTGAAGTTAGGCAAATGTGGAATTTGGAGCAAAAATAGAAGAAACTACTGGAAAATCTCAATGGGTCAGTCTGCCTCTGTGGAGGGGAATGTATAGTCAATGTTTTGGGTCAAGAATCTTCATCTGGGCCGAAATAATGAGGAGAGGTAGCCAGTACAAAGAGGTGAGAAGGAAGTGGGGCAAGAGCTAAATATATTTATACTAAGAACAAATGCTCATAGGTAAGTTCACACATGTTAGTGATAAACTTGTTCAGAATGCTGTCAACACACATACATATATACAATATCAGCTTGTAATATTACAGATTTCTCAATCCTCTGAAATTTTCCCTACATCTGTCCTGGATGTTAGTGGTGTTGAAGTGTAATCATCAACTTGCTTCCTGTTCTACAAGGACCATTCCCTCAGGATTCTCATATAACTTGTATGTCTGATCATTATCAGTTCCACATTGATTGACATTTCATTCCCTTGGACTATTGCTTCCTCAAGTTTGCACTTTGCCATCCCACGTAGTGCTTTCCACCGTGACTGGACTGGACAGTTTTCCTATTGTCACACCCTCCTCTGCTGTTGCTTCTAATCCTCCCAGGGTCTGTCCATTTAAATCTGCACCTTTGATACTCCTGAATGCCTGTCTCTTCCCACTGTTCCACTGAGCTAAACCAGAATCAGAACATGGGATTCTGGAGGGAGCAGGGACCCCTCCTTCTCTCTATCCCTCATTATCGTCTAATGCACGAGGCTCAAACAGAATGCACTTGCCTCAGGTACTTCTATCCACTTTCGCAGCCTATTGATTCACTTTCACGAACAATAAAAGCTCATGTTCTCAGTATTATTTACTAATTTTTCATAAACTTTGTGGTATTTCTGTATTGTCCTGTAAATGCCTGCAAGAAAACAAATCTCAGGAGAGTATATGGTGACAAGTACATACTTTGATAATATATTTACTTTGAACTTTGATCCATCACTGATTTTCAGATAATTCACATTGATTACGGGCTTCCAGTCCCTCTGGTATCTCAAGAATCTCTCTGAACATTCACAGCACTGACAGATACTGCTCCTGATCAGTGGGACCAGAGGGTTCTTGCATTATTACTCCAAGATCTGCTGCTACATATCGAAATGCTTCGCACCACTCTGACCGTTTATCTTAACTGTAGTTTAACTTAATCTACCCCTTTATCTTCATCACTCTGACACTAAAACAACAGAAACGCTGCACAGGAAAGATATCAATAAGATTCAGAGAGTACAGAGAAAATTTATAAAGGTCTTGAGAACCTGAGCTACGGATAAATGCTGAACAAATTCAGACTTTATTCCCTGAAGTGTAGGAGAATGAGGCGAGATTTGATAGAAATATACACAATTATGAGGGGTATAGAGAGGGAAAATGCAAACAGGCTTTTTCTACTGAGCAAACACGAGGAAATCTGCGGATGCTGGAAATTCAAGCAACACACACAAAATGCTGGTGGAACACAGCAGGCCAGGCAGCATCTATAGGGAGAAGCGCTGTCAACATTTCGAGCCGAGACCCTTCGTCAGGACTAACTGAAAAGAAAGATAGTAAGAGATTTGAAAGTAGGAGGGGGAGGGGGAGGGGGAAATGCAAAATGATAGGAGAAGACCGGAGGGGGTGGGGTGAAGCCAAGAGCCGGAAAGGTGATTGGCAAAAGGGATACAGAGCTGGAGAAGGGGAAAGGATCATGGGACGGCAGGTCTAGGGAGAAAGAAAGGGGGAGGGGAGCACCAGAGGGAGATGGAGAACAGGCAGAGTGGTGGGCAGAGAGAGAGGAAAAAAAAGAGGAGGGGGAAAAAACTAAATAAATCAGGGATGGGGTAAGAAGGGGAAGAGGGGCATTAACGGAAGTTAGAGAAGTCAATGTTCATGCCATCAGGTTGGAGGCTACCCAGCCGGTATTTAAGGTGTTGTTCCTCCAACCTGAGTGTGGCTTCATCTTGACAGTTTCTCAGTATTCGTATTTCCCCCTCCCCCCTCCTACTTCCCAGTCTCTTACTATCTTTCTTTTCAGTTAGTCCCGGTGAAGGGTCTCGACCCGAAACGTCGACAGTGCTTCTTCCTGTAGATGCTGCCTGGCCTGCTGTGTTCCACCAGCATTTTGTGTGTGTGTTTTTCTACTGAGGTTGGGTGAGACTAAAACTACCGGTAGTTATGGTTGAAAGGTGAAATTTTTAAGGGGAACATGAGGGGGAACTACTTCTTTCAGAGGGCGAATAGAGTTTGAGAGTGTGGAATGAGCTGCCAGTGGAAGTTCTGGGTGTGGGGTTGATTTCAACACTAAAGAGAAGTTTGAATAAGTACATGCAATGCAACGTTAGCATTCATTTCAAGAGCTCTAGAATACAAGAGCAGGGATGTGATGCTGAGGCTTTATAAGGCACTGGTGAGGCCTCACCTTGAGTATTGTGAACAGTTTTGGGCTTTTTATCTAAGAAAAGATGTGCTGGCATTGAAGAGGGTTCAGAGTAGGTGCAGAAGAATGATCCCAGGAATGAAAGGGTTGCCATACAAGGAACGTTTGATAGCTATGGGTCTGTACTTGCTGGAATTCAGAAAGATGAGGGGGGGATCTCTTTGAAACCTTCCGAATGTTGAAAGGCCTAGACAGAGTAGATGTGGAAAGGACGTTTCCCTTGGTGGGGGAGTCTCGAATAAGAGGGCACAGCCTGAGGATAGAGGGGCATCCATTTAAAACAGATGCGGAGAAATTTCTTTAGCCAGAAGGTGGTGAATTTGGGGAAGTTGTTACCACAGGCAGTTGTGGAGGCCAGCTCATTGGGTGTATTTAAGGTAGAGATTGATAGGTTCTTGATTGGCCACAACATCAAAGATTATGGGGAGAGGGCTGGGGTGTGGAGCTGAGGAGGGAATATAAAAGATCAGCCATGATTGAATGGTGGAACAGATTCGATGGGCCAAATGGCCTAATTCTGCTCCTATGTCTAATTCTACACCCTGAGCCAATAGGCTGGTCCTGGACTTATTTCCACTTGGCATGATTAACATTATTTAATTATTTATGGTTTCATATTGCTATATTTCTTCACTATTCTTGGTTGGTGCGGCTGTAACAAAACCCAATTTCCCTCAGGATCAATAAAGTACGTCTGTCTGTCTGTCTGTCTTATGGTCTATAGTCTACATAGATGGAAGGGGAATGGAGGGATATGGGCCAGGTACATGCCAATGGGAATAGGCAAATTATAGCCTGCCATGGACTAGATGGTCCTGTTTCTGTGCTGTGCTGCTCTGTGACTCTAAGAATATCAATGTTGAAGGTCTAAAGGATATTACAAAGAAAGCTCTCTTCAGACAAAGCCTCATTGACAAACTGGCAACTTCTGAGCAATTGGAGCCTCAGATAGCCCTGAAGTTCATCATAACACTAGAAACCATAACAAAGGGATCTAGGCGTTCTAGGGTATGATTTGTACAAAGCAAGCAGGCATGGGCAACAAATAGTTAAGAAGGCACAAGTAGAATTTTGACCATCATTGCAGGAGGGGTTTGAAGTTTAAATGTGGGAGGTTTAGTTGCAATTCTTACAGTGTATTGGTGAGGCATCACCTTCAATACTACATTCTGCTTTGTCTGCTTACCTAAGAAATAAAGATATAGTAATGCTGGAGCCAGTGCAATGCAGATTCACTAGACTTATTCCTGGTATATGATGATTGTCCTACCAAGAGAGTCCAAATAGGTTGGGTTGATATTCTGTGTTCAGAAGAATGAGAAGTGACTTTATTGAAATGTATAAGATCCGAATAGGGTGGATGCCAAAATGCTTTCACTAGCGAAAGAGTCTTGAACAATGAGACATAGGAGCTAGATAAAGGAGGTATGTAGTAATTTCTTCTCACAGAGGATGGTGAATCTCTGGAATTCTCTGCTTCGGTAGATGGTGGAAACTGGTATTGATCATTGTATTGGTGAGGTGGGCTTGAGGGTCCTGTTCATTTCCTCCTGCTTTTGTTTTCGAGTGTCATTACCCAGAGGGATGTCTGGATATGGAATGAACTGCAGGGAGAGTAGTTAAGGCAGGCACGTTAAGGTGTGAAGAGAATCCTGGCTTTTAGATCAGAAAATACCAGGAGTGATTTGATGAGACTGACTAGGAGATCCATGGCTAAATAAATGCAAACAGAGGGAATTCTTGAATTGGAACTTCACCATTCCTGAAGTGTAAAGCTTCATCTCTACAAGACTTTGGAAGGCCAAGGTACAACAGGAATCTCCTGCATGAGAGAATAGATCAAGGGGTAAGTACTGGAGATCCAGCAACTTACTGTATCATAAGAACTTGCGAAACATGAGTAGGCCCTTCTGCCCCTCACATTCATTCTGGCATTCAGTGAGATTACAGGTGACTTTTGAACTACATTCCTGCACTAACACCATCATCCCCAATTCCTATAATATCAAAAATATAATTTTGTGATGTAAATTTAGTCCACAATTGATCCCCACAGACATCTTAGGCAGAGAACCCTGAAAATTCACTCTCCTGAAAACCCCCTTACCTTGATACTGTGATCCCTGGTGTTTGGTGAAATCAGGCTTGCAAGTTCAGTGAGTGGAGACAGAAGACACACACTACCGTTAAGTAAGTTAATGATTTATTTATAGGTCATGACAGACAATATACATTCAATAAACCCTTCAAGTTACACACAATTACGAACTTATCTAAACTGAGTGCACAAAGTGGCAGGACAAAACAGGCATTAAACATACACACAGTGGCAAATCCTTATCTTCAGTGCATCACACTCACTGTTTACCATCTCCATGCCACGTTGACCATGGCAACCAGAGAGTGTAGAGACAGCATGGTTACTGTGCACTAGGTTTAAACTAAAATGTCATCAGCTAGTGGGAGTGTCTTCAATGCTCCTTACATGAACCAACCCCTAGCTAGCATGTGGCAGGGGCTTCCGGTGAACAGATTGGATTGACA
Source organism: Hemitrygon akajei (assembly GCF_048418815.1). Taxonomy (NCBI): domain Eukaryota; kingdom Metazoa; phylum Chordata; class Chondrichthyes; order Myliobatiformes; family Dasyatidae; genus Hemitrygon; species Hemitrygon akajei. The sequence goes on from NC_133131.1 coordinate 154,470,945, forward strand.
CTTACTGCCATACCTGGCTTGAGTCAGAGTCATGCAACCAAGCACTGTCTGCCCCTCACCACCTCCTCCTGTTCCCCAAGGGGCAGGATCCTAGCTCTCTGATTCCCAGGCTGAAGCCCCCACCCCTTATTTGAGGCACTTCTCAACGTTCCTGAAGATTAGCCTCTGACCCTCTGATACCATAGCCTGAAACCATGGCCATCCTCCAACATCAAACCATTTGATTCTCTTAGCGATCAGTCATGGTATTTTACAGAGGTCCCATCTCCACACCACCACTCCCCTCACATTTATATTGATGCCTTCAAAAGCACCCGCCCTCCACACCATCCCATTAACATTTCTCATTGACATGATCTCAGGCCCTCACACTCAGCCAGGTACTCATTCCACCTAACACATCCCACCCCATCCTCTGACTGCTGAAAACAATGGGTAGAATCAAGCTACAGTGACTATTTTAGCATTTTATAAGCAACATATAGTACTGGGCATTGAGAATGGGCTATTCAGTGGTATCGTGGTTAGTACTGAGAATGGTTCGTTCAGTGGTATGGTGATCAGTATTGAGAATGGGTCGTTCAGTGGTATAGTGATCAGTATTGAGAATGGGTCGTTCAGTGGTATAGTGATCAGTATTGAGAATGGTTCGTTCATTGGTATAGTGATCAGTATTGAGAATGGGTCGTTCAGTGGTATAGTGATCAGTATTGAGAATGGTTCGTTCAGTGGTATACTGATCAGTATTGAGAATGATTCGTTCAGTGGTATAGTGATTAGTATTGAGAATGGTTCGTTCAGTGGTATAGTGATCAGTATTGAGAATGGTTCGTTCAGTGGTATCGTGATCAGTATTGAGAATGAGTCGTTCAGTGGTATCGTGGTTAGTATTGAGAATGGCTCGTTCAGTGGTATAGTGATCAGTATTGAGAATGAGTCGTTCAGTGGTATCGTGGTTAGTATTGAGAATGGCTCGTTCAGTGGTATAGTGATCAGTATTGAGAATGGCTCGTTCAGTGGTATAGTGATCAGTATTGAGAATGGCTCGTTCAGTGGTATAGTGATCAGTATTGAGAATGGGTCGTTCAGTGGTATAGTGATCAGTATTGAGAATGGGTCGTTCAGAGGTATCGTGGTTAGTATTGAGAATGGGTTGTTCAGAGGTATAGCGATTAGTATTGAGAATGGTTCGTTCAGTGGTATAGTGATCAGTATTGAGAATGGTTCGTTCAGTGGTATCGTGATCAGTATTGAGAATGGTTCGTTCAGTGGTATAGTGATCAGTATTGAGAATGGTTCGTTCAGTGGTATCGTGATCAGTATTGAGAATGAGTCGTTCAGTGGTATCGTGGTTAGTATTGAGAATGGCTCGTTCAGTGGTATAGTGATCAGTATTGACAATGGCTCATTCAGTGGTATAGTGATCAGTATTGAGAATGGCTCGTTCAGTGGTATAGTGATCAGTATTGAGAATGGGTCGTTCAGTGGTATAGTGATCAGTATTGAGAATGGGTCGTTCAGTGGTATAGTGATCTGTATTGAGAATGGTTCATTCAGTGGTATAGTGATTAGTATTGAGAATGGGTTGTTCAGTGGTATAGTGATTAGTATTGAGAATGGGTTGTTCAGAGGTATCGTGGTTAGTATTGAGAATGGGTCGTTCAGTGGTTTCAGGGTTAGTATTGGAAATGAGTCATTCAGTGCTGTTGTGGAGAGCATTGAGAATAGGTTCTTCAGCGGTATAGTGGTTAGCATTACTGCCTCACGTACATTCCTGACCTCTAGCGCTGTCTGTGTGAAATTTGGAATTGAAATTGAAATTGGTTTATTATTGACAGGTGTATCGAGATACAGTGAACAGCTTGTCTTGCATTCTGATCAGATTATTACACAGTACATTGAGGTAGAACAATAAAAGAATGCAGAATAAAGTAGGATGCAGAGAAAGTGGCGAGCAGCTGAACAATAAGGTACCAAATCATAACAATGCAGGTTGTGTGGTCAAGGGTCCAACTTTTCATACAAGAGAGCTATTTACTAGTCTTATAACAGCAGGGTAGAAGCTATCCATGAAGCTGGTAGTATGTACTTTCATGCTTTTGTGCCTTTTGCGCAGTGGTAGAGGGGAGAAGAAAGAATCTTTAGGATGGATGAGGTCTTTGACGTAGCAAGAAGTGTCGATGGAGGCTATAGAGGTGAGTGTGGTTCCTGTGATGTGCTGACCTGTGCCCAGAACAGAACTTCTTGTCGTCTCATGCAGATCACATGCTATACCAAGCATCCAGATAGAATACTTTTCATTGTATATCAATAAAAAATTGCACATTTTCTTTGTGACCATGTATGCGTCCTGAAGATATGCTGGTTGATAATTTAGCTGGCCACTGTAAATTGTCTCTTGTGTGTGGCATGAGTGGGTCCTATTGCACTTTAGTGAGCTGAACTAGGGCAGGGCTTTCACAGTGAACAGTAGAGCCCTGAGGCAGGTTGTAGAAAAGAGAAATCATGGGATGCAGGTGCATAGTTCCTTGACAGTGGCAGTGCAGGCTGACAGGTTGACGAAGAAGGCATTGGGTATGCTTGTCTTCATAGGTCAGGCTGTTGAGTTCATGGGTTGGAGTATCATGTTGCAGCTATACAAGATGCTTCTGTATAAGTCTGATTATCAATTGAGGTGTTTGAAACTTAGTATATATTGGGCAGTATTCTGTTCCAGATCAGAAAGTCTTTGAGAGCTTCCCCCTTTTCATAGTCAATTATTTTTTACTCATTACATGACACTTCATGCAATCATATTTGCAGAACAGAAGTGCAAAAGAAATCAGGGGAGCTGACCAAAACCAGTGAAGGGGAGGACTGGGGCGGCAATGTGCTAAAGGTTTGTGGAAAAAATCCAAGATGTAGGAGGGAAAAGTCACAGGCAGGAAGGAGTGCAGGACACGCTGTGGGTCAAATTTGGAGAAGTAGAAGGAGATCAGAACCAGGGTAGAAAGAGACTAATAGAATTCCATGGAAATGTGTAGCACTGTCGGAGGGCATTACGGTACAATTGATTCTGTATGCACACTGTGACTGACGGATTTCAGAGGGTGTGTTGCTTTTATTCCTATTACTGTTATTACTTATGGTGAAGGTCAAGTTGCTCGTGAATAATTTAAATCAGATTACCAGTTGTTCACCCATGAACCTCACTCCAGTCGGTGGGTGTGGTAACTGCTTTTCCATGAAACATTGCAATCAGAGGACGGTCTCTAGGGTGGAGGTCTCAAGCAGCCAGTTTCTGGCTCTCAGCCACATGATGCCATTCAGAAGTTAATTATGGACAGTTTTTGTTCCCTTTCGGATTTACTACAGGTAAGCCTTTTGACTTCTACATTTTATTCTCACTGCACTTACAAAAAAGTGATGAATGCAGGTTTTCTGACCTGTACTGCTTTAACTGCAGCCTTGACAGAGTACGACTGAAACTCAGTCAAGGCTGGACTGAGTTGATTCATTGTTCCATAATGACTGTTTGGCACTTTGTTATCTCAGGGAAAAGGGGACCTCCCAATAGATTCCGGAGATGAACACTCACAAACAAGAGTATGGTTTTGTTTCACACAAATATAGCACATGTCAACTTTATTAATTTAGTCACAGAGTGGTGATGGTATTCAGTTTGCTGACCGCAAAGTTCCAAACTCAAACAAAGACCTTAAGCCCTGTTGGATATAAATAGCTATGATTATTGTCACTAAAGGGAGGTTGTACTGTAACTACCCAATCTTCAAAGACTATTTCACTTCACTGCTATTCTCTACAGCAAATTTAGCTGCCTATACCCACTATTTGAGTGGTGGCTCCACACTCCCTACAGAGGAGGAGATACATCCAGTTAACAAAGAAAATAGTATAAATACAATTCATTTATTTTTGCTGATACATGTTTGAATCTATACGAAAGTTTTAAAACACATTTAAGAGGATTTTCTATCTTTAAAGCATTTTCAAGTTACAAATCGTTTCTAAAGCACAAATGATTTCTAAGATACAGGTAAAATTCCTATAACCTAAAAAGACATACTGACAAAATGGACGGCTCATCACAGATATCAAAGGTAGAGCAATGGACTCTAGTTCACCCCGTGGTGCTTTCATACTACTTGATGTTCATTACCCTATACCTAATAAGCCTGAGCTGCTGTCTTATTCTGGCATTTGGGTGATTTCACACAAACACGATATTCTTTCAGGTACCTTTTAACACAAATGGTCTAAAAGCTTCTTGGAAACACAGATCCCAGGTACCCACAACAAATACTGTGAATCTGCCTCCCTGAGTATATAAACTTTCCAATGTATTACCGTAGATGCCGGATTATAAGCCGCTACTTTTTTCCCACGCTTTGAACAGCTTTGAACACTGCGGCCTTTACTACGGTGCGGCTAATGCATGGTTTTTTTTCATGCCGCCAAAAACATTTTGCCTCGTAACAGTAGACCAATAAAATTGATGAGTAGTTCACAGAGGTCCAATGAAATTGTACGATAAATCAAGCGCACTTTCACAATTAAATTATTGTAAATCAGTCATTTGTACTCGCCCTCATCAACATGGAAAACACTCGAAGAAAAGCATTGTGCTGCCTTTATGGCAGTTATTTAGTTTTGTAATATTTTCGCTTAGTAATTCATTTGTTAGTATTTTCTAGTTAAAGTTAGAAGTGTTTTAAATATATTTGTTTTCTGTACTACATCCCGGGATACTATGACGTCACATCCGGTTTCGCCGCGTCTTGTAGGAAATACCGGTTTGCGATAAACGGGAAGGTGGGGGCGAGCGGCATTAGACCCGAGCGAAAACACTGCTTTTAAGTTAAAGGCGATCAATAACTTTTCCTGGTAGGCCGCAGTATATATTTTTTTACCAGTTGTTAGGAGATATTGGAATGTTGTTCGTGCACTGTTCAGTAAAAAAGTATACGCAACGTAATTTGTGTGTTACCGATACGTATGTATATTTAAAAGTAGCCGTGTTACAGGCACGGTTCGAAAAAAAGCATTTGCAATATGTATTTGTTTATGTTACCATACGGATTTAATTAAAAGTTAAAAAATCCTCACGTGTAATATCTTTCTGTGTAAATATCTCATATTACAACGTGGGACACCTGCGGCCTAAAATCCGGTGCGGCTTGTACAAGTACAAAATTGATTTTCTTTCTAAAATTAGAGCCTGTGGCTTTTAATCAGGTGCGCTCTGTAGTGCGAAATCTACGGTAATTAATCAGCCATTGATGTGCTAAGTGACTGTCTCCAAGCTGGTCTGCAAGTTTCCATGAGCTAAACAACTTAGCCAATGTCGTCTGTTTGAAAACAAGCCAAATTAAATAACCCATTGTCTTACACTGCACCTTTTGAGGAGCAATAAGCAAAGTACACTGACCCAAAATCCTGCTTTCTACAAATGATACATCTGTTCACAAAGCTACCCTTCCAACTTCAAATTGATTATTGATTACCATTTACATGTAGAACTGAATACTGGCTCCCCTTTATGATTAGAAGCTTAACAAAGAATATAGTTGGAAATTTAACTTACAACAATTTGTGGCAGCAACTTTACAAGTGTGTTTAGAAACCTGGGCTTGGCAAAAAGAAGATGTTCCTTCACCCAGGAAATGAATATCTATCACAAAATAAAATCAGCTTGGGACTTTTTAATTGCAGTTGGTGTGGGGGAGAGGGTTGCAGTTCGGTCATAGTCAACTGTTTATGATATATCATTGCAAATAAAGGCTAAAATAATCACAGTCACAATAGCTTCAGAAATTCTCCAAGTGCAGGTCCATGTCCTCTAGTATCTGAACTGTAGTTTTCCAATTTAGACAGTTCCCATACTATGCAGCCAGTCACTATTCCCATAGTGATGCAGCCAGTCAGGATGCTCTCAGTTTTGCCCCTGTAGAAAGGATTTGGGGGTCCATACCAAACTTCCTCAGCTGTCTGAGGTAAAAGAGATGCTGTTGTACCTTTTTCACCACACAACTGGTGTGTACAGACCACGTGAGGACCTCGGTGATGTGGGTGCCGAGGAACTTGAAGCTGTTCACCCTCTCAACCCCAGATCCATTGATGTCAATAGGGGTTAACCTGTCTCCATTCTTCCCGTAATCCACAACCAGCTCCTTTGTTTTTGCAACTTTGAGGGAGAGGTTGTTTTCCTGACACCACTGTGTCAGAGAGATGACTTCTTCCCTGTAGGCCACCTCGTTATTGTTTGGGATAAGGTAGGATCACAGCAAACTTAATTCGCAAAGCAGAGCTGTGGGTGGCGACACAAGGAGTAAAGGAGGGGACTCAGTATGCAGCCCTGAGGGGCTCCGGTATTTAGAGTCAGAGGGTTGGAGGTGCACTACACTTTTTCAGTAGCTTCTTAATTTTTTTCTGCATTGTTATTGTTCTACAGTATTCTAGCTTAATGCATGGTGTAACAATATGATCTGTATGAATAGCATGCAGGACAAGCTTTTCACTATATCTTGGTACATGTGACACTAATAAACCAATTTAGCCACGGTCAACTGGTTGTGCTATACCAAAGGCTAAAATAATGGGCTAAAGAAAGATCTCGGCCCAAAACATCGAGTGTTACTCTTTTCCATATATGCTGCCTAACCTGCTGAGTTTCTCCAACATTTAGATAGATAGATAGATAGATAGATAGATAGATACTTTATTCATCCCCATGGGGAAATTCAACTTTTTTTTTCCAATGTTCCATACACTTGTTGTAGCAAAACTAATTACATACAATACTTAACTCAGTAAAAAAAAATATGATATGCATCTAAATCACTATCTCAAAAAGCATTAATAATAGCTTTTAAAAAGTTCTTAAGTCCTGGCGGTTGAATTGTAAAGCCTAATGGCATTGGGGAGTATTGACCTCTTCATCCTGTCTGAGGAGCATTGCATCGATAGTAACCTGTCGCTGAAACTGCTTCTCTGTCTCTGGATGGTGCTATGTAGAGGATGTTCAGAGTTTTCCATAATTGACCGTAGCCTACTCAGCGCCCTTCGCTCAGCTACCGATATTAAACTCTCCAGCACTTTGCCCACGACAGAGCCCGCCTTCCTTACCAGCTTATTAAGACGTGAGGTGTCCCTCTTCTTAATGCTTCCTCCCCAACACGCCACCACAAAGAAGAGGGCGCTCTCCACAACTGACCTATAGAACATCTTCAGCATCTCACTACAGACATTGAATGACGCCAACCTTCTAAGGAAGTACAGTCGACTCTGTGCCTTCCTGCACAAGGCATCTGTGTTGGCAGTCCAGTCTAGCTTCTCGTCTAACTGTACTCCCAGATACTTGTAGGTCTTAACCTGCTCCACACATTCTCCATTAATGATCACTGGCTCCATATGAGGCCTAGATCTCCTAAAGTCCACCACCATCTCCTTGGTCTTGGTGATATTGAGACGCAGGTAGTTTGAGTTGCACCATATCACAAAGTCCTGTATCAGTTTCCTATACTCCTCCTCCTGTCCATTCCTGACACACCCCACTATGGCCGTGTCATCAGCGAACTTCTGCACATGGCAGGACTCCAAGTTATATTGGAAGTCTGATGTGTACAGGGTGAACAGGACCGGAGAGAGTACGGTTCCCTGCGGTGCTCCTGTGCTGCTGACCACCGTGTCAGACCTACAGTCTCCCAACCGCACATACTGAGGTCTATCTGTCAAGTAGTCCACTATCCAATCCACCATGTGAGAGTCTACTCCCATCTCCATTAGTTTGTGCCTTAAGATCTTGGGCTGGATGGTGTTAAAGGCACTAGAGAAGTCAAGGAATGTAATCCTCACAGCACAACTGACCCCATCTAGGTGAGAGAGTGATTTGTGCAGCAAATACGTGATAGCATCCTCCACTCCCACCTTCTCCTTATACGCAAACTGAAGAGGATCCTGGGCGTGCCTGGTTTGTGGCCTCAGATTCTGTATTATCAGCTGCTCCATGGTCTTCATCACGTGCACATCATTTTGTGTGTGTCACTTAAAATGGTAACAGTTACCGTAGCTTCATAATTTCACAAGTATTTCATATTCATTAGTATCAGAATTATAGCCTTTCAGTTTCAACACGGTAAACCTTAATATGACAGTAACTCCATATATGTAAAGTTGTTTCATCTTTGTCCTCCTGAAGTTTTGTGTCAAATTCTTCTTATGTGGTACAGAGAGAGTGCCACGCTATCAAAGGCAACATCTTCAAAATCAGTGATTAAACTGAGCCTCTTCTGATTGGCTTTTTAAAAAAGCAATACTCTTTCAAAGAAAAGATTTGGAATTCTCTCAGTGTTTGTCTCGTAACCAGCATCATTGAACTTGATTATTGGATAATGACGACAGCACTGTTCAAAGGGACTGGAGGCTATGTACCTTACCATATCACAAGAGTGCTGATGCTTCAAATAGTATCTTGTTCTATGGAGACATCTAGTTGTTGTGAATGTCTTTTTTTTAAATTTCTGTGCCTAGATAAATTCATTGCTGGGCTGCAGATCTTTTGTCTCAGGGTAAATACATCCCTCAATCCAAAATCAAGGAGGTCAGAGTACAGCTATCCTTAAGGTATTCCAGTGTACTATTGGAGCCAACCAAAGACATACACCAAGAAATTAACTAATGAATGTATATCCACACACTCTCCCATCGAGGGGTCCAGTGCAATATTTGTTTCAGTTTTGAATAGGTGGCGCTATAAAAAAGAAGGAAGTTAAGTTTCAAGGATGCATTATATGTAACATATGGTAGTGTTCTATCCACCCCAGTCTGATGCATTAATATTTATAACATCAAACAGTTGTCCAAGTAGCAGCCCTTGTATTGCTCCACTGTTTGCTTCACTCTGAGAAATAACCATTCATTGCTACACTACTCCCAACTTCTTGTCCAATTTTCTGTCCAATGCAACTATTACCTCTTTTATTCAATCCTGAAACTCAGATTCAGATTAGTGTATCTTCATGTACACCAGGTTGCAATGAAATTCCTTGCTCTCAGAGCAAACATGGCTGTAATAAACACAGCAATGAGTGCAAAACAATAGAATGGGTGCAAAGATTGTAGTGCAATCTGGAGCAATGTTAAAAGAAGGGTCTCGGCCAGAAATGTATATATTTATCCCTCTCGGTAGATACTGCCTGACCTGCTGAGTTCCTCCTGTATTTTATGTTTGTTGCTAATGTAAAAAGAAATGCAGAAGAGTCAATAACAGAAAAACCAGGAGAGGTAGAATGAAGAATCCGAGATTGTGGTAGCACCACCCAGAAAGGGAGTGTGGGTCAGGTGATTGGTTTATAAGTCTGATAGCAAATGAGGTGGAGCTGTTCTTAAGCCTGGCCATCCAGGTTTTCAAGCCCCCGTATCTTCTCCCAAAAGGTAGAATGGAGAATAGCCAGGTTGGTAGGCATCCTTGATGATACTGTTAGCCTTCCTGAAGCAAAGGGCCATGAAGATGGACTGGATGGAAGAAAGTGATGAGCCTATGATGGATTGGGCTATGTTTACCTCTTTCTGAAAATTACCTGGATCCAGAACAGACAGTTACTATACCAGGTTGTGACTGATTTTGAATGGAAGTTGGTGTCTTTTTCATGACCACTTTAAAGCTTTATGTCACATTTTTATCCCTTTACACACTTTTTGATAAATGCCTGCTCAGAAATTGAATAACTTAGCAAATCAAAACGTAATAAGTCTTAAGTAAGATGTAAAGACAAATTGGAGATGCTGCAAGCTGCATGAAGTCTGCTCTTTCCTTTCCCAATCCTCCGTGCATCTGACATGCCACACCAGAGGAGTTGATATGCACTGGTTTATAAGGATATGGGCCAATCACTACCTGAGGTAGATAACCTGGTCAGTATGGACCAGATGGGTCAAAGGCTCTGTTTCAGTGCTGTATGAATCTACGGCGGCTCCATTGTTATAAAAGTGGACCTCTGCTTGGAGCCACTTTAATAATATACAGATGCTATCTTATCATTGAATGCTTCCAATGCAAGGATAGTTCTTTTCCTTGAGTTGATACTTATCTGATACATGAACTAATAAAATTTGTAGTTAACATTGTCAACTGCAACTTGTTTTATTCATAAAGTCATACATCACAGAATTAGGCTCTTCCACCCACTAAGGTTGTGCATCCATTTAGAGTGCATTATCCCTGTGTTTGCTCTCCCAAATTTCAATTACGTTTTATCACTTGCCTACACTCTAGGAGTCAATTTACAGTGGCCAGTTAGCCTACCAATCTGTACGCCTTTGGGCTATGTGGCAAAACCTGAGCACCCGAGCAAAACTCACTTGGTCACAGGAGGAACGTGTGAACTCCACTTAAGAGTGAGCTCGCTGACACTATGAGGTAGCAGCTGTACCATTGTGCCAATATGATCACGACATCGCTAAACAGAGAAGCTATCTATCACTGAGCGGAAAGAACAGATTATGCCGGGAACAATCAAAGGATGTGCTGTCACCTCCATAGAGGATCAGGTCTGTGCTCCTTCCTATATGGAGATCGGATGGAGGGCTAACCTTTGGATGGAGAAAACTTGCATTCAGTCTGCGATTATTACTCGGTAATTATCCACCTTTTAGTACCGGCCAATAAATGAAAATGTTGCCATCAAATAAATGCAAATATATTCCAGCTATTAAAGTTGGTCTTTTGTACATGTTCTGCTTTAATTTACAAAAGATCTTAAGATTTAGGTTTTAGAGATGGAAAACAATGTTTGAGGTCTTGTTATCACATGAATAAACGGGAAGCTATCATTTCAATATGATAAAAAAATAGGATTATCTGAAGCGCTGTCAGTTTGTGTGCAAACATTCTTTTGCCTACATTTTCATAAAATTAGTGGTGAAAAATATTCGGTATCAGTGTGATGAAAGGGAGAAGATCAGCATTCTTGGTAATAAATATTCATATTTGACTGGATCGTCTGCTCTGGAGATGAAATCTAATCAAGGGGCTATTGAAGCGACGGCTTCTTTTTAACCAAGAACATCTCATCTAAATTGGGTTTGATATGGAAATTAGTTTCACTCCAAGTCCTTCAGGCCACAATCATGCTGAGACAACACTAGAGGTGCCCAGCTCATCAGATGTTGCTACCAGCATCTGTGGCCGCACTCGATAGAAAAAGCTGCCTAGAAATGCCTTGCCAGCCAATTCTTCCGGTGTTACATTTTCGTGAGTTTGAATGACCCAGGTGAAATCTAACCAGCTGTAAAATTTGCCACCCATTTTCATGCCACAGTAAGTGAATAAGTGAAGAAGAAAAATCGACTCCTTTTGTCTAGCGGTGAATAAAAATAAATTGCCTCCAGCTTAGCTTCAAACAGTGTGATGCTCACTGTTTAGAAAGGAGATTATAATAGGCTGTCAGCTTTGATATATTTTTGCAATAAATGTTTATCACAGCAAATTTGATACCTCAACAATTTGTGTATAATTTGATAGGTTTACATTATCTTTTAGGATGATTAAATAAATGAAAAATTTGCAAGTTGCTCCAAATTCTGGGTTAAGGTTTCTGGGTACTCTTCGGCATTTCTTTGCTATTAGCAAAAAATATGAATAACTGGTTAAGTTAATGTACATGTGACAATAGCTTCAGTTTCTTTCAGAATCATTATCAGGTTTATTATCTTTGATATACGTCATGAAATTTGTTTTTTGTGGCACCATTGCAGTGCAAAACATAAAATATACTAAAAAATTTGAATAAGAAAAAATGCAAAAAGAGAGCAGAAATAGTGAGGTCGTGGCCATGGATTTGTGTGTTTAGTTTGTGTGCCGTATGTTTTAAACCAGAAGAGTGATGAAACTGAATGTAAGTCCATAATGCTCCTCTTGTAATTTGGCATAATGGCAAATCATCACTTTTTCGCATTATACTAGAACAGCCTCATTACGCAAAAGTAAATCCCTAACCACTTTAAAATATACTCTGAGTTTCATTATGAATTCTCACCATTTGGAATATTGTAAATTTTCACCCTCAAATTATGTTTTCCCAGTATCTGCAAGGAATACACTGTCTTCTTAAGCAGGTAGGGTATTTAAAGAGGCTAAAATAAAAGAATAATCATTAAAGCTATCAAGGAGACATGCAGATGAATCATGCCTGATCCTAAATTCCAGGATGTGTTCCTGATAGGTTTTCAGACACCATGTTAATGGGAAATCTATCGATCACGGCCTTAAATATACTGCATTTGGATATTCAGTATATTCTGGGCTGCGATTGATAGGTATCCCACTTTTCTGGGATATAGGAACATTTGCAGCTGTTGGTAATATTGCTTGAATCGTCCTCTATCCCACCATCCCACCTCCCCTCAGCCACTTTGCCACATCTAATGGTAAACTAAACTGAAATTGGGAGAGCCCCCACCCCCACCCTGATCACACTGACTCCCACACGCTTACAGGGCAAACATTATGAATTGTTAAGATTGTTTACAAGAAAGACAGACTTCTGTAACATTTATAGAAAGATCCTATATTCACTCCAGGAGCAGATTTCATATACTTTGCAGAAAAAGTCAGACCAATCATCTCAGCAGGGGTGTAACATCCTTAAAGAAGACACGAGCTGCTTGCCAGAAAATAGAGGTTTTTAAATATTAAGGGTTTCTATAGAACTTTTGAGTTATGTTTAGACTGACGGCCCAGCACAGTACCTAGGGAGGACAGCACAACCAAAGGTGTTGACTTTTTGGAATGGAGTGTTAAACAGAGGCCACAGCAGTGCTCTTTGAATGATAAAACTGGACTTTTGGGGAAGAATACAAGAATTCTCCTTCCCAGTCGTTCAAAAGCTGGGTGATACTAAGCTGGGTGGCAATGTGACATGTGATGAGGATGTTAGGAGAATTCAGGGTGACTTGGATAGGCTGGGTGAGTGGGCAGATACTTGGCAGATGATGTTTAATGTGAATAAGTGTGAGGTTATCCACTTTGGGAGTAAGAACAGGAAGGCAGATTATTATCTGAACGGTGTAGAGTTAGGTAAGGGAGAAATACAAAGAGATCTAGGAGTCCTTGTTCATCAGGTGAATGAGCAAGTGCAGCAGGCAGTGAAGAAGGCTAATGGAATGTTGGCCTTTATTACAAAGGGAATTGAGTACAAGAGCAAGGAAATCCTCTTGCATTTATACAGAGCCCTGGTGAGACCACACCTGGAGTATTGTGTACAGTTTTGGTCTCCAGGGTTAAGGAAGGACATCCTGGCTGTAGAGGAAGTGTAGCGTAGATTCACGAGGTTAATTCCTGGGATGTCTGGACTGTCTTACGCAGAGAGGTTAGAGAGACTGGGCTTGTATACGCTGGAATTAAGGAGATTGAGAGGGGATCTGATTGAAACATATAAGATTATTAAGGGATTGGACAAGATAGAGGCAGGAAATATGTTCCAGATGCTGGGAGAATCCAGTACCAGAGGGCATGGTTTGAGAATAAGGGGTAGGTCATTTAGGACAGAGTTAAGGAGAAACTTCTTCTCCCAGAGAGTTGTGGGGGTCTGGAATGCACTGCCTCGGACGGTAGTGGAGGCCAATTCTCTGGATGCTTTCAAGAAGGAGCTAGGTAGGTATCTTATGGATAGGGGAATCAAGGGATATGGGGACAAGGCAGGAACCGGGTATTGATAGTAGTTGATCAGCCATGATCTCAAAATGGCGGTGCAGGCTCGAAGGGCCGAATGGTCTACTTCTGCGCCTATTGTCTATAAAATACCTTCCTAATATTTGCCCATTTATGGAGCCTCGCTTCATATGAAATGACTACTCTGGTTTAGCCTCATTACAACAGCACTGAAGTGAGATAAGATTAGCTTTATCTCACACATCTACTGTACATCAGAACATACAGTGAAATGCATCATTTTGCATCAGAGCAAATCAGCCAGGATTGTGCTGAGCAGCCATTGTCACCATACTCCCTGCTCCAGCATGGCATGCCCACAACTTACGAACCCTAAAGCACATGTCTTTGGAATGTGAGAGGAACTTGGAGCACCCAGAGGAAATCCACGTGGTCATGCAGAGAACCTGCTGTTCTGACTGTGATCAAAGTCACTTGAGAGACACTGAAGCTGGTGATATAGAAGTCTTTATTCATCACGACAAGCAGGCATTCTGCTGGAGTCACTCTCAGTAGAGTCTCTCAAACTCAAAGTACATAACATTTTTACACACTTAAAATCAATGATTCATTCATTGATTGAAAGGTCTTTCAATACAGTTCCAATAGTTACAATTACCGTAGATTCCGGATTTTAAGCCGCTACTTTTTCCCCACATTTTGAACAGCTTTGAACTTTGCGGCCTTTAAAACGGAGCGGCTAATACATGATTTTTTTCATGCCGCCTCGTAAACATTTTGCCTCATAACAGTAGACCAATAAAATTGATGAGTAGTTCACAGAGGTCCAATGAAATTGTACGATAAATCAAGCGCACTTTCACAATTAAATTATTGTAAATCAGTCATTTGTATTCACCCTCATCAACGTGGAAAACACTCGAAGAAAAGCATTGTGCTGCCTTTATGGCAGTTATTTAGTTTATAATATTTTCGCTTAGTAATTCATTTTCTAGTTAAAGTTAGAAGAGTTTTAACTATATTTGTTTTCTGTACTACATCGCGGGATGCTATGACGTCACACCCGGTTTCGCCGTGTCTTGTGGGAAAAATGCCGTTTGCGATAAACGGAAAGGAGGGGGGGGAGCGCATTACGTGAGCGGCATTGGATCTGAGCGAACACTGCTTTTAAGTTAAAGGCGATCAATAACTTTTCCTGGTAGGCTGCAGTATATATATTTTTTACCAGTTGTTAGGAGATATTGGAATGTTGTTCAGTAAAGAAGTATACGCAACGTATATTTAAAAGTAGCCGCGTTACGGGCACGGTTCGAAAAAAAGCATTTGCAATATGTATTTGTTTTTGTTACCATATGGATTTAATTAAAAGTTAAAAAATCCTCACGTGTAATATCTTTCTGTGTAAATATCTCATATTACAACGTGGGACACCTGCGGCCGAAAATTCGGTGCGGCCTAAAATCCGGTGCGGCCTTTACAAGTAAAAAATTGATTTTATTTCTAAAATTAGAGCCAGCGGCTTTTAATCAGGTGCGCTCTGTAGTCCGGAATCTACGGTATATTGTTTACTTCAGTACTTTGGGATTGACAATGCTTCCTTTTGAAACATTATTATTTTTTTCTCCTTCTTCTAGATTATGTATTGCATTGAACTGCTGCTGCTAAATTTCACGACACATGCTGATGATAATAATCCTGATTCCGATTCTGATTCTGAATTGCATATCGCAATGGGAGACACCTCTGAATATTCAAATACTTTGCTGAGACAAACTAACTGCAAACTTCCCTGAACTTACCCAATGTTACAATGAGGATATAAGGGGACATACAGGGAAATAAGTCAGGCAACAGACTGATGGGAATATACAGAAACATTCATTTCAATTATTGAGGAAACTAGCTTATAACTTGCCACCTTTGCCTCTTACCCTTATAGTGACACGCTAACTCTGAACTCTTACTATCTTGCTTTTAAACTCTTTGCTCAGGTAAAGACCAAGCCTATTCACAATATGCAACTTCACTAGGCCTCATATAACTTAAGCAAGATGTTTCTACTTTTAAAATGTACCCAGATGGGCATTTGAAGAGCCATAAACTGTTAAGAGAAGGGAGGGCATTTGAAAAAGAGTTGGAAGGAATGGGGAGCTCATGTTACTGGTGTTTAAAAAAAATCTGCCATTAGTGCTCAGCTTTATATATTGATTGCATGGGAGACATCCAATACTATGCTAGAATCTGCTGTACTGTGCAAAAGTCTGAGGCACATGTATATAGCTAGGGTGCCTAAGAATTTTGCACAGTATTGTATTTGTCAAAATGCAGCGCATTTGTAAATCTGACAGGAGTAAAAGATATTGGGTATGGTGAGAGTGGAGTGGCGCAGGAGGGGTAGGGGACAGTTGGCAGAGGAGGAGTGCCGGGGCAAGGGTGGTAAAGGAGCAGACACACCCAGCCTTAGAACAGCAGGCAGGGTCATTTGATTCCAAACAATTGGTTTATTGATCATTACTGAGTACATTTTTGAATGTACTTAAGGCAGAGATAGATAGGTTCTTGATTAGCCATGGCATCAAAGGGTATGGGGTGAAGGCAGGGCAGTGGGGATGTGGAAGAATTGGATCAGCCCATGATTGAATGGCAGAGCAGACTTGATGGGCTGAATGGCCTACTTCTGCTCCTATATCTTTTGCTCTTATTACAGACTGTCTCTCTGGTGCTTCCCACTCCTTCCCCTCTCCCTTCCCCTTTTCCCAATTATGATCCCCCTCTCCCTGCCCCCTTCCCACTCTCAGTCCGTAATAGAGACCCATATCAGAATCAGGTTTATCATCACTCACCTGTCATGAATTTTTTGTTTCGTGGCAGAGTACAATGCAATACATAAAATCACTACAGTACTGTGTAAAAGTCTTAGGCACCCTAGCTATATATACGAGGGGTGATTGATATCTTCGTGGCCTAAGGTAAAAGGAGTCAATTTTAGAGAACCTAGTATATTTGTTTTTCAATATAGTCCCCTCTTACATTTACACACTTTATCCAGCGGTCGTGGAGCATACGGATCTCGGACCTCCGGAAAGTGTCCACAGCAGGTGTTATTGATAAGTTTGTGGCCTAAGGTAGAAGGAGATGAGTTATACATCTCTTGTTATATGCACATGCAGGTCAACACTCTGAATGATTATGCAGAAAGTTTGAAGTTAATAACTCATCAGGGGTGATTGATAAGTTTGTGGCCTAAGGTAGAAGGAGATGAGTTACTAACTTCAAACTTTCTGCATTATCACTCAAAGAGTTGAACTGCATGTGCATGTAACAAGAGCTGTATAACTCATCTCCTTCTACCTTAGACCACGAAATTATCAATCACCCATCTGTGGACACTCTCTGGAGGTCCAAGATCCATATTGTCCACGACCACTAGACTAAGTACATAAATGTAGGAGGGGACTATTGTGAGTGTTACTCTGTTTATCAATAATTTGGCTGAGGACACCAAATGGTATATTAGACAGAACTAGATGGGATTGTGGAGGATTAAAAAGAACCTTCAGAAATTATGGAATGGCTGACTGAGTGGGCAAAAATTTGGCGTATTAAATATAATGTGAAAAAAATAGTAAGATCCTCTTTGGTTCCTTGCTGGACCAAAAAACTAGTTTTCCAACAGACAAACCAAAAAACTATATTTTTTTTTATTAATAGTGACAGATAGTCAAAAGGACATGGATGTCCTTGTAAATTAATCATTTAAAACAAAAGGCTGATACATCAGACAGGTAGGAGGGCAAATATTTGACTTTTGTAATGAGAGGATTTGAGCACAGGGGTAAAGAGATTTTATGACAGCTGTGTAGGACATTGGTGAAACTGCACCTGGAATATTGAGTCAGAAATGCCATTTAGTTCTGAAATGAAGAAAACAAAATCAGAATTATTTACTTAGAAGGGCTATGGTGGCTCACTCATGCCAATCATTCAAAGCAGAGGCCAAATTGTTTATTGATAAGGGAATTGCAATATATGAGGAGGAAAACAGAGCTATGCTGGAAGGTCATCCATGTTCCTGACACATGGTGGAGCAAGCAAAAGGGTTATCTGTCCTGTTCCATTTCTGTTCTTGTAAAATGACCTTGCATAATGACAAAGATTATTTCTGAAGCTTAGCAAAGCAAGGAGACACAAGAGACTGGAATCTGGAGCAAAAGGCAAACTATTGGAGATACTTTGTAGTCAAGCAGCATCTGAGGAGGCAAGAGGATGTTTGACCTTTTTGGCCGAGACCCTGCATCCGGACAAGTGTACTTGCGATGTTTGGAAGGCCATGTGTGCACTCCATATGAAGGGCCCATTGCACCTTTGAGCATATTAAAACTCTGTACGCTGCAGCTGCTGGCAAGCTCCCTGCATGAGCAGCTGGAGATTTTGATGTAATGAGAGTCTTGAGGGTGTTCTCAGGTATCCTTCATTTTCCATTTGGAGCTCAGCACGATAAATATAGAAAATCAAAGATCTGATTTGATTTTGCTCAGAGAATGCAGGATGTTTCTGAAGCCTGATCTGATCACTCCTGTGCAAAATCACTTTGCTTTAAGTGTTCTCTGTTTATGGAGAAGATTGTATTGCCTAATGGCTGATTAAATGGGCCGTAGCACAATGGTTTACCAATCGTGCTTCTTCTTATCTCCCGTATGTCAAAATTGGAAGGTAGGTATATCAACAGAACACGGGAATTCAAGAAGTGGGAGAAAAGTTATTTGGCCCATAGCACAAGCCTTGCCCGGTTCTTCCCCAGCATGCCAAGGGGCAGCAGAGTGGTGTAGTGATTAGCACAATGCTTTACAGTGCCAGAACCCTGCCAGGAAGAGTCCCAAGCCCAGCTGCAAAATCAAGAGGGTTGGGCATGGGGCTAGCAACCCCATCCCAGAGCTACTCAAACACCAACAGAGGCTCCAGAGGCCTTATGCTTGGGAGGGGGAAGATCTTCTTTTAGAAGGTGTAGAGGGTGCGCTGCACCTGGGGGGCAGCTTGAAGGACTGGCCCGGGGCAGAGGATTCTGGCGAGCTGCTCCCGGCGGCCTATGCTCCAGCAGGGGTGATGGGCTTAATGATTGAATGACATTACAGCACCAGCTATGGGATCAGAGATCAATTCTTGCTGATGTCTGTTGGAAAACTAGATTTTGCTGGACCTTGCCGGAGTTTGTTCATTCTCCCTGTATGGGTTTCCTCTGGGTCTCCGGTTTCCATCCGGATTCCAAAGAGTTATGGTTAGTGAGTTGTGGGAACGCTGTGTTCGTGCTGGAAGACCGGTGATTCCTCCAATCTGCCCCCAAGCACAATCCTGTTGGTTGTTGATGCACGTGACACATTTCACTGTACATATGACAAGTAAAGATATTCAGAAAAACACAAAATGCTGGCAGAACTCAGCAGGCAAGACAGCATCTATGGGAGGAGGTAGTGACGACGTTTCAGGCTGAAACCCTTCATCAGGAGATAATCATTAATGCTTTAACTCTCCATTCCACAAGAATGGTACAGGGACTTCTCTCTATTTTGCCTTAAAGTCAATTTGAAAAGAACATTAAAAAGATCCCATCCATCCTCT
Source organism: Hemitrygon akajei (assembly GCF_048418815.1). Classification (NCBI taxonomy): domain Eukaryota; kingdom Metazoa; phylum Chordata; class Chondrichthyes; order Myliobatiformes; family Dasyatidae; genus Hemitrygon; species Hemitrygon akajei. The sequence goes on from NC_133131.1 coordinate 154,490,230, forward strand.
TCCATATTTGTGAATCAAAAAAGAAACTGAAGCTACCGGAACTCTAAAATACCCAAAAAAAAAACTGCTGGAAATGCTGTCAGTCAGGCAACACCTGAGGGAAGCAAATGGTTTCTTGTCCATTTTTAAAATAGTTTTAAATGCTGTTCATTTGCAATTTCATTCATTATAATGGAAATGTCTACACCTGGAGAGCAGTAATGGAGGACAAAGAAATGGTGCATGAACTTAATAAGTACTTTGCGTCAAACTTCACTGTGGAAGGTGCTAGCAGTGTGCCAGAAATTCGAGAGTGTCAGGGGACAGAAGTGAGTCCAGTTGTTATTATTAATGCGAAAGTGTTTGGGAAGCTGAAAGGTCTGAAGGTAGGTAAGTCACCTGGATCAGATGGACTACACCCAGGGTTCTGAAAGAGGTAGCTGAAGAGATTGTGGAGGCATTCGTAATGATCTTTAAAGAATCACTAGATTCTGGAATGGATCCAGAGGACTGGAAAATTGTAAATATCACTCCACTCTTTAAGAAGAGTGGAAGGTAGAAGAAAGAAAATTATAGGCCAGTTAGCCTAACTTCAGTGTCCATTATTAAGGATAAGGTTTTGGGGTACTTATAAGCACATGATAAAATGGTAAAATAGGACAAAGTTAGCATGATTTCTTTAAGGGGATATCTTGCCTGACAAATCTTTTGGAATTCTTTATGGAAATAACAGGCAGGGTAGATAAAGGAGAGGCAGTGGATGTTGGTTACTTGGAATTTCAGAAGGCCTTTGACAAAGTGCTGCACATGAGACTGCTTAACATGATAAAAGCCTGTGGGACTACAGTAAAGACACTAACGTGGATAGAATATTGGTTCACTGGCACAAGGCAAAGACTGGGAATAAAGGGGGCTTTTTCTAGTTGACTCTCAGTGACTTTTGATGTTCTGCTTCTTTTCCTGTTATATGTCAATGATTTGGATGACAGATTTGTTGACTTTGTGACCAGGTTTGTGGACGACATGAAGATAGGTGGAGGGGCAGATAGTGTTCGGAAAGCAGGAAGTATGCAGAGGAATTAGACGTATTGGTAGTATGGGCGAAGACGTGGCAGATGGAATATAGTGCAGGGAAGTGTATGGTCATGTGTCGACTATTTTCTAAACGAGGAGAAGATTTAAAAATCAGAGGCGCAAAGGGACTTGGTCAGGAATCCCTAAAGATTAACTTGCAAATTGAGTTGGCGATGAGGAATGCAAATGGATTGTTAGCAGATATTTCAAGAGGACTCAAATATAAAAGCAAGAATGCAAAGCTGACACTTTATAAGGTATTGGTCAGACCACACTTAAGGTATTGTGAGCAGTTTTGTGCCCCTTTTCTAAGAAAAGATATGCTGGCATTGCTTTGGAGAGGGTCCACAGGAGGTTCATAAGAATGATTTCAGGAATTAAAGAGTTAATATTTAAGGAGCATTTGATGGTTCTGCACCTGTACTCATTAGAGTTCAGGAGAATGAGAGGGGATCTCTCAATATTCAAATATTGAAAGGCATAGGGAGAGTGGATGTGGAGAGGATGTTCCCTGTAGCGGAAGTCTAGGACCAGAGGGCACAGCCTCAGAATAGAGGGATGTTGGTTTAGAACAGAGATGAGAGGAATTTCTTAAGCCAGAGGGTATTGAATATGTGGAATTCATTAAAACATACAGCAGTTTGTATGACCAATGACCAAGTCATTGGGTATATTTAAAGCAGACTTTGATAGATGCTTGGTTAGTAAGAGAATCAAAGATTACGGCAGCAGAATGGGGTTGAGAGGAATAATAAATCAGCTAAGATGGAATGGCAGAGCAGACTCGATGGGCTGAGTGGCCTAATTCTGCTCCTGTGTCTTATGCTCTGATCTGTAGATTTTTGGACTGTGGGAGGAAACCAAAGCATCCAGAGGGAATCCACATGGTCATGGGGAGAACGTAGAAACTCCCTACAACCAGTGGCGGGAGTTGAGCCCTGATAACTGGCGCTGCAATAACTGCTCCGTTGCCATGCCGCCCAGTGCCTCCAGAAGCTTGTCCTTACACCATGTTTAACAAGGATGAGAATAAATTACCTCGGCTCATTGCTGTTTAGGAGGCTCCCAACCCCTGATCTGGAACCCTTCCTCGCCCACCTTCCTCTTCAACTGCAACCCTTCTAAACTTCTTGATAGCCCCACCTGAGACTCCTATTTCCTGCAGCTCCCCAAACCCAGGGCCTCCGATCACTGCCTACCCTCTGTTCCCACAGACACCCTTCTCAGAGTGGATGCCTATTATTGAATCAGCTGGAATCTGAATCTCTTCTGATTTTGAAAAGGAGTATGAACTGACATGTTGGAAGGCATTTTGCAAGGCTCTAAGGAAAAACGTTGGCCGGGGTTGGTTGGGGGTTTGGAATGGAAGGGGTTCGGCTTCTCTACAATAACCTAGCGTGGAATTGCTGGGCCAAATGGCCCCTCCTTTTGTTCCATGATGACTCTCCGCTTTATTTGACTCATGCCCTTCTATTCAATGCAGATGTGAAGATACCTGTGGATTGTCTGTAATTACAGTCGTGTAACATTTTAGTGAATGACGAATTTAGGAGGTAGGAATAATATCATGCTGAGTACCTCCAGTGCAATCTTTTGGAAGTTGCAGAAATAGCGCCTTTTTATTGCTCGCTGCTTTTATAAGAGCTGACGTATCAGCTACTTTCTTAAATACTTCAAATGGATGCAACTGTCAAGAATGTAGAGCTGTGATTTATATAAAGGGAGCAATAGATAGCTCAGAATGAGCTATACATTAGGAATTCAAGTGAATCATACATCTTCTGGCTTTCAAGGAACTCTGAATGCACACCCACAGTCTTCCGACTTCGTACTTACATTATATTTATGTGGGATTTCTAAACCCCAATATACATCTGTGGTTGCAAGATTAACCCAAATGAGTCATCACATAATGTAACATGGTTACAGAGGAGATGTCTTTGCTTGGGAAGTCATGATACTACGGTACATAAATCTATGCGAAACAGAGGATAGAAAATGAACTCCTGCACAGGTGGCCGGTCTCAAATAGTTAAGATAACTGTGCATACGCTCCTCACTTCGTGCAGAACGATAGGGGCGGGCAAGAATAATGCCAGTTCAAACAATTTGAAGCCATCAGGGCCTGAAAAATCTAGAGCCGCACAGGGTTAGTTGTAAGAGATATACTACATGGAAACAGTGATTTAGCCTGAAGTTTCACATAAGCAAGAGTCTTTGGCAAACTAACCATTAACTGAAGGAAAGCAAATAACACATTTGTTGTCCTCCACTCATCTGGCACTTCACCAGTGGTCCATGAAATGTCAGGGACCTAGCAATCTCCGTCCTATCCTTCCATAGCATTTGGTAGCACGTCACCTTCAAGCTTCAGGGAATTATCCACCTTTATATCCCCAAGACATCTATTACCTCCTTCTGAGTAACTTTTCCCCAAATTGCATCATCCCTTTCTCTAGATTCCCTAACTGCTCTCTTTTTCACCTTACTGTAAACCGATTCAACATATTAATTTATGTCCTCAACTATACCCTCTGATTCCACATATAGATTGTCCCTTAGGTCCTAATGGGTTGCACATTCCGGACCCTAATATACTTACAAACTACTTTGGGAATTTACTTCATCTTGACTGCCAATGACATTTTCATGCTTCCACTTTACCTTTCTTATTTCATTTTTAAGAACCCCTACAATTTTTGTAGTTAGGCTGCCCCCCTTTTCAATTCTCTGTGCCTGCTAATCCATGATGTCCCTTCATATCCAGGATTCCTTGGATCTGTTGTCCTTCTACTTCACTTTTACAGGAATGTTTAGGTTCTGAATTTCCATTATTTCACTTTTGTGCGGCTCCCATTTGACTGAAGTAGATTTGCCAGCCTTTGACTATGTCTCCACTTCCTGCTGCCTCAGGAAAATTAGGCACCATCTCAAAGACCCCTTCCAACCCAACCATTCGCTCATCTTCTTCATTCCATCAGACAGAAGATACACAAAGCTTGACAACATACGACCGGGCTCAAGGACAGCTTCAATCCTGCTGTTTCCAGACTCTTCAGTGGATCTCCTGACTTGATATCCTAAAGAATGAGCTCTTGATCTCTCAGTCTACCTCATCGTGGCCCTTGCAATTTATTCACTTGCCTGCACTGTACCTTCTCTGTAGGTGCAGCATTAAATCCTGCATTCTCTTTTTCAGTTTATTACCTCGATGTACTTACGTATGACATGATCTGACTGGAGAACATGGAAATAAAAAGCTCTTTACTGCATCTTGGTATGTGTGGCAATAATAAACCAATACCAATATCTGCTCCCAGTTTACATTTGCAGGTCCCATTTTATCGTTATTGAAATAGAAGAGAACTGAGGGCAGGCAAAGAAAGAAGAAAGGATCTGGAACTCTGAGATACAAGCTGTTGTAAATCTGCAACGTGAAGAGAAGGCTAGAAGTATTTAGCCTTCACGTAGCACCAATGGAGAGAAACCAAAACAGAGTAAATGGTACAGATGAAGCCTTACATCAGAATTGACCAGTTCAGATAACAACAGGAAGGGCTGCTTGAATTTGGCATTGGGATGGCTGCAATGCAACTAATTGGAAGACGAGGTGCCGTTCTTCAAACTTGCATTGGGTTTTGTTCAAATGGGAGTCCAATGAGTCAGAGGTCAGAACGTGAGTGGAATAGAGACAGGCAACTGGAAACTGAGGGAAATGGAACAGCAGCACTCTGCAAAGCGGTTGCCCAATCTGTTTTTGGTTTCTTCAGTGCAGAAGGAGACCTCATCATGAGCACCAGGTGTGACACACTAGACTGGAAGAAATGCAGATAAGAAGGCCTCCTTAGATGAATGGTAAGAACTGAAGTCATGTGAAGCAATTTGTTGCATCTCCCATGATTACATTAGACAGTGCTATAAGAATAATAGTGAGTGATAGAGGTGGAAGAGCAAGACATGGAATTCTGCAGGGAACGCTGCTAGAGGAAGCGAGGAGAGGATGTGTGTGATGATAGAACATCATTAAAGGTGGTGAAAATTTGAAGGATGAGTTGTTGACAGTGAAGGCAGGTGCGGTGGATGGAGGACAAGGGAACCCCCGACTTGTTCTGCCTGGGGAGAGAGAGAATAGGAGCAGAACATTTGAAAAAAGAGAAGATGCACTATTGCTTAGACTCTGTTGGTTGCTATTGTATTGTCTGTTACATTTTCCTGTGTTTTACACTTGACACCAAACTACAATCAATTCTGTTATGTTTCACAGACTGGCAATGAAGTGATTCAGATTTTGATGCGGCTGAGATCCCTAGAAGGGAAGCTACAAGTAAGGAGAAGGAAAGACATTTCAGAAGTACCACTGTGGAAAATGTTATGGTGTTAGTGGGCTGTGGTTTTACCAAGTTTCAATTCAATTCAATTCAATTCAACTTAAGTTTAATTGTCGTTCAACCATGATGAATACCCATGAATAAAGCCAAACAAGACAGCGTTACTCCAGGGCCAAGGTGCAAAACACAGTACCAACAGTCACACAGCACAAAGCACACACACCATGTACAAGATAGCATGCACCTAATAACATCAGTAAGATACAGCCATGCAATATAGTCCAGATTTCAGCCACAAAAGCTGCAGAAGTCTTCGGTTAACCACAATGGAGCTTGTCTTCTGCTGAGCAAACACCGGGGAGGGGCAACACTGACTCCAACCTCGACGCATGCCACACCACCCCCATCCCCCCCCCCCCCCCCCCCACCCTGTGGACTGCAGCGGCTCCACTGCCTCTCTCCCGGCCGTCGTAAGCAGGTGACACCATGTTTCCTCCTGAAATGGAGATAGAGAAGTCAAAAAGGGAAAGGGAAGAGGAATATATGAAGCATGGGAAAGTGAGTGCAAAGTAGAAATTGAAAGCAAATATATTTTGATGTCATAGTTATTGAGCAGCTGGTGATATCGTCTGCCAAAGGCAAGGCTGGCACAATGGATTGTGCGCTGAATCTCAACATGTATATTTATCCTTTGGGACAGATGGATGTCAGGGTATTCTACATTTCCCATCTCCTCACTGTCAGTGTGGAAGTTCTTTGCTGGTTCTGATGATTAGGAACAAGCTGCCGGAAACATTTTGTTCTACTGACATTCAAGTTCAACCCTCGATTATCGTCTGCTTCGGAGAAGGAATGGAGCTGTCTGTCGATCCTTCTCCGCATGTGTTACTGCAGCACAGTTCACTGAATACTGGAGAAACAGACACACAGAAATGGTGGAGGTTCTCAACAGGTCAGGGAAACGAACAGCCGACCTTTCGAGCTGAAACCATTCATCAGGACTGGAAAGAAAGAGGTACATTGTGTACTGGAGTTTTATCATGTTGTAGCTAATACTTTGGTTCTAGAAGAGGCAGAAAAGGTTTCAAAAGATTGCTGTCATTCCGGTGGAAGGCAACCTTGGATTGATCCTTACATTGAAGAAGCAGTTGATAGCACGCAATAGTGTTTACGTCCTGTAACAAAACTAAAAAGATCAACATTTTTGGATAGTGAGACATGGGATGGAGGGGATCATATCAGTAATGGCATTACCATGTGCCTGTCGTTGTCCTTTTAGCTGGCAGAGGTGATGGATTTGGTGACTGCAGTATATTTTCTGTATATTACCTAATGTGACTATAATGTGCGGATGTTGGGGGGGGAATGAAAGGTTAGGGTAGTGGATGGGGTACAGATCAAATGCACTGCTTTATTCTGGAGGGTGTCAATCACTCTTGTAATTGAAGAATACTCTGTCACACCCCTGACGTGGTGATGGTGGTCAGGTGATAAGTCGCTCATCACGGGATGCTCATCCGGCCTCTGATCTGTTCTATTCTTGTGGATGAACTAATTATAATTAAACTCAGTGTAGATTCCCCTCAGCATGTTGATGAGGGAGGTCTCAGCAAATGTAATGCAACAGAATGGCAAGGTTAAGTGGTTAGACTCTCTGCTGGAGCAGTGCTCTCAATGAATAGCGATGAGTGCAAGCATAACAAGTTTTCTTTATAGTCATTCCGCACGTCAGTGCAGATTTGGCTTATTGACCCATTTGCAGTGCCACTAGAAGTTTTAATTAAATTGCCCAATAGCAGCAATAATGGAGACCATTTTGTGAGATTTTTCATGTTCTGAATTTGAGTTAGCTTATGGCCATGTAATAACAATGTCAATACATTGGCAGAACGGTGTGGGCCGATGAGTGGATACAGAAGTAATGGGATTAATTAGAATCAGATCTCTTCCAAAATATGGAACAACTTAAGCTGAAAGATAGTTTCCTTTGTTTATTTTTCACCTCAGTGTATCAAAGGAGTTTTGTGTGGTGACTGTTAACTCAGTACGGAGCAGATTTCAAAATGTGTTTGTCTCTCTGCTTCTGTCATCCGGAACTTCTTTCCTGCAATGTTATGTGCCACTCTTTCAGTTTTTGAAATGACTTATCCAATGTAACTGTTAGATGTTATAGCGTCTAGAGTTATACAGAACAGAAATAGTCATTAACATCATCATAATATGCTGTATTGTATGACATAGGCAATCATGGTCCCACAGCCATGATTGTCTTTGGCAAAGTTTTCTACAGAAGTGGTTTGCCAATGCCTTCTTCTGGGCACTGTCTTTACAAGACTGATGACTCCTGCCATTATTAATGCTCTTCAGATGTTGTCTGCTTGTTGTCAGTGGTCACAAAATCAGGATTTGTGATATGCACCAGCTATTCATACGACTATACAACATCTGCACCAATATCTTCACGTGCTACACCTTGCCCTAGAGTGACCGACAGGCTAGCGGAGGGAAGGAGCGCCTTACACCTCCTTTGGTAAAGACGTATCTTCACTCTGACACAGAAATAGCCCCTTTCTAAGGCACTCCAAGGACTTGATGTGACGGCTGTAGCTTCACAGCCATAAAGGAGGATGGTGACACAGACTGCTTGGTATACAGCGACCTTTGTGGAGGGACGAAGGCTCCTGTTCTGAAAGACTCTACGCCAAAGTCTCCCAAAGGCAGCTGATGCCTGTTTAATGCGGCTCTAGAACAAAGTCAGCATGGATTTGTGAAAGGAAAATCATGTCTGACGAATCTTACAGAATTTTTTGAAGATGTAACTAGTAGAATGGATAGGGGAGAGCCAGTGGATGTGGTATATTTAGATTTTCAAAAGGCTTTTGACAAGGTCCCACACAGGAGATTAGTGTGCAAACTTAAAGCACACGGTATTGGGGGTATGGTATTGATGTGGATAGAGAATTGGTTGGCAGACAGGAAGCAAAGAGTGGGAGTAAACAGGACCTTTTCAGAATGGCAGGCACTGACTAGTGGGGTACCGCAAGGCTCAGTGCCGGGACCCCAGTTGTTTACAATATATATTAATGATTTAGACGAGGGAAGTAAATGCAGCATCTCCAAGTTTGCGGATGACACGAAGCTGGGTGGCGGTGTTAGCTGTGAGGAGGATGCTAAGAGGATGCAGGGAGACTTGGATAGGTTAGGTGAGTGGGCAAATTCATGGCAGATGCAATTTAATGTGGATAAATGTGAGGTTATCCACTTTGGTTGCAAGAACAGGAAAACAGATTATTATCTGAATGGTGGCCGATTAGGAAAAGGGGAGATGCAACGAGACCTGGGTGTCATTGTACACCAGTCATTGAAGGTGGGCATGCAAGTACAGCAGGCGGTGAAAAAGGCAAATGGTATGTTGGCATTCATAGCAAAAGGATTTGAGTACAGGAGCAGGGAGGTTCTACTGCAGTTGTACAAGGCCTTGGTGAGACCGCACCTAGAATATTGTGTGCAATTTTGGTCCCCTAATCTGAGGAAAGACATTCTTGCCATAGAGGGAGTACAGAGAAGGTTCACCAGATTGATTCCTGGGATGGCAGGACTTTCATATGAAGAAAGATTGGATTGACTAGGCTTATACTCACTGGAATTTAGAAGATTGAGGGGGGATCTTATTGAAACATATAAAATTCTAAAGGGATTGGACAGGCTAGATGCAGGAAGATTGTTTCTGATGTTGGGGAAGTCCAGAATGAGGGGTCACAGTTTAAGGATAAAGGGGAAGCCATTTAGAACCGAGATGAGGAAAAACTTCTTCACACAGAGAGTGGTGAATCTGTGGAATTCTCTGCCACAGGAAACAGTTGAGGCCGGTTCATTGGCTATATTTAAGAGGGAGTTACATATGGCCCTTGTGGCTAAAGGGATCGGGGGGTATGGAGAGAAAGCAGGTACAGGGTTCTGAGTTGGATGATCAGCCATGATCATACTGAATGGTGGTGCAGGCTCGAAGGGCTGAATGGCCTACTCCTGCATCTATTTTCTATGTTTCTATGGGGTAGCCAACATGGGGGCATCCTTATCACGTGCCCCAGCCACTGCAATTGACGCTGGGTTATCCTGGCCTCAATACTTCTGCAGTTGGTCTTTACAAGTATTTCAGTGTGAAGCACCTGCTTATGCCAAGTAATTCCCAGGATGCGCTAATGGCAGCTTATGTGGAAGCACTCCAAGGACTTGATGTGACGGCTGTAGCTTCACAGCCATAAAGGAGGGTGGTGACACAGACTGTTTGGTATACAGCGACCTTTGTGGAGGGACGAAGGCTCCTGTTCTGAAAGACTCTACACCGAAGTCTCCCAAAGGCAGCTGATGCCTGTTTAATGCGGCTCTAGATGTCGTTGTCAATGCCGCTATCCTCAGAGAGAATGCTCCCCAGATATTTGAAAGATGGCACTACTGACAGCTCTTCATCACCAACAGTGAAGGCAGGTAGGGTGGGTGGGACACTAGCACTCCATTGGCAAACCACTTCTGTCTTGGTGGTATTGACAGTCAGCCCCATCTTGCTGTACGCTCTCACCGCCACAGCAAGGACAGTCTGAAGATCCTCCGGAGTATGGGCCACAAGAGCACAGTCATCTGCATACTGCATACCCTATCGTTTCCACCTCCACCACCATTGCCGGTAGCCCATTCCAGGCACTCACCACTCTCTGAGTAAAAAACTTAACCCTGACATCTCCTCCCAGCACCTTAAACCTGTGTCCTCTTGTGGCAACCATTTCAGCCCTGGGAAAAAGCCTCTGACTATCCACACAATCAATGCCTCTCATCATCTTATACACCTTTATCAGGTCACCTCTCATCCTCCTTCGCTCCAAGGAAAAAAGGCCGAGTTCACTCAGCCTATTCTCATAAGGCATGCTCCCCAATCCAGGCAACATCCTTGTAAATATCTTCTGCACCCTTTCTATGGCTTCCACATCCTTCCTGTAGTGAGGCGACCAGAACTGAGCACAGTACTCCAAGTGGGGTCTGACCAGGGTCCTGTATAGCTGCAACATTACCTCTTGGCTCCTAAATTCAATTCCACGATTGATGAAGGCCAATACACCATATGCCTTCTTAACCACAGAGTCAACCTGCACAGCTGCTTTGAGTGTCCTATGGACTCGGACCACAAGATCCCTCTGATACTCCACGTTGCCAAGAGTCTTACCATTAATACTATATTCTGCCATCATATTTGGCCTACCAGAATGAACCACTTCACGCTTATCTGGGTTGAACTCTATTTGCCACTTCTCAACCCAGTTTTGCATCCTATCAATGTCCCACTGTAACCTCTGACAGCCCTCCACACTATCCACAACACCTCCAACCTTTGTGTCATCAACAAACTTAATAACCCATCCCTCCACTTCCTCATCCAGGTCATTTATAAAAATCACCAAGAGTAAGGGTCCCAGAACAGATCCCTGAGGCACTCCACTGGTGACCAACCTCCATGCAGAACATGACCCATCTACAACCTTTACTTTCTGTGGGCACGCCAGTTCTTGATCCACAAAGCAATGTTCCCTTGGATCCCATGCCTCCTTACTTTCTCAATAAGCCTTGCATGGGGTACCTTATCAAATGCCTTGCTGAAATCCATATACACCACATCTACTGCTCTTCCTTCATCAATGTGTTTCGTCACATCCTCAATAAATTCAATCAGGCTCGTAAGGCATGACCTGCCCTTGACAAAACCATGTTGACTACTCCTAATCATATTATATCTCTCCGAATGTACATAAATCCTGCCTCTCTGGATTTTCTCCATCAACTTATAGACCAGTGAGGTAAGACTCATTGGTCTATAATTTCCTGGGCTATCTATACTCCCTGTCTTGAATAAAGGAACAACATCCACAACCCTCCAATCCTCCGGAACCTCTACCATCCCCATTGATGATACAAAAATCATCGCCAGAGGCTCAGCAATCTCCTCCCTTGCCTCCCACAGTAGCCTGGGGTATTTTTCCCAGGTAGATTGATGTACAATCTACATCATCATCTATTTTGCCCAGCTTGGTTCATTGAAGCATCAAAAGTTATCATAATTTTGGCCTCCTCAGCAGCCCTCTCCCAAAGGAACCAAAAAAGTCTTGAGATTAGATCAAGATGTGGATGGTCTCATAAAGCACCAAGCGTTGTCCGGCCACTGAGGCGTTTTTGAATTCTTGTCACTGTTATACCATCGGGAAATATTGAAGATGATTCCCCACATTAAGAAATCCAATCAGTAAATAAAAAGAAATATTTATCTATGTTAACCAGGGCACCAGAGCAGATTATGGAGTGCGTGTGAGGAAAGGTATTGTTAAACCACATACAAAGTCAGTAATTGAATGATTGAGCATGGTGGGCTAATGTTCGGATTTGTATATATTTCAATGCAAGGATTATTGTAGGGAAAGCAGATGAGCTTAGCGTATGGATAAGTAGGGGAATTAGGACATTCATGAGTCTTGCTTGCAGGAGGGGCAGGACTGGCAGCTCAATATTCCAGGGTTCTGTGACTTTAGACGTGATAGAATGGGAGGTATTAAAGGGTGGCATTACTAGACGGAAAATGTCATGGTAGTACTCAGACAGAACAGACTGGAGAGCTCATCTACTATAGGGATGGAACTGAGAAATGAGAAAAGGACGACCACATTAATGGGATTATACTATAGACCACCAACTGTCTGCAGGATTTAATGGGAGAAGTTTGTAGCGCTTTCACAAACCATTGCAAGAAATATGGTTGGTTGGCATCTATCTGTCTCAAAAGACAATGGGTAATGATGATAATCATCACAAGCCTGGGCAGAAGGTATGGAGATCCTGAGATCCCCAGTCATCAAGATCCCTCTCTTGACCTCACCAACGTAGTCTAAAGAAAAGCTTATGAAGCAATGCGTTTGGCACCTGTTTGGTTGCAGGAGCTGCCAGAGGGATGTTCAATGACATCCAGCCACCTTAGGGACTCCACTCCGGATCTGCTGTCTGGGTTTACCCCTATAGCATTCGTCTCTCCTGAGGCTGCCCACAAGGTAGTGGAGCTATTTACCCAAAGCTGGGATCTGGTTCATAAGCACTCAGGTGTGTCTACACATCTGAGTGGGGTTGCGTGTTACTTATGCAGAGAGCCTCCCCAGCCTCCATAGTTCAGCTGAGTCCAAAGGAATTCAATTTCTTGAGTGTCGCAAGTGAGGAGGCACTACATGAGGCTTGCTGTTGGAGAGGCTGTGTACTGGCAGGGAGAGGTGTTTGCTTTCTTGAGACAAACTTGGGTGGATAGTCTACATGGCTTTTTGTATGGTAGGTTATGTTTAACTAATATTATAGTTCTTTTGAAAAAGTTACCAGGAAAGTTGATTAAAGCAAGGCAGTGAATGTTGCTTACATGGACTTTAGCAAGGCCTTTGACAAGATCCTGCATGGGAGGTTGGTGAAGAAGATTCACTTGGTTGGCATTCAAGATGAGGTAGTAAATTGGATTAGACATCGGCTTTGCGAGAGAAGCCTTAAAGTAGTAGATGGTTGCTTCATTGACTGGAGATATGTAACAAATGGTGTGCCGCAGGGATCAGTGTTGGGTCCATTGTTGTTTGTCATCTATATCAGTGATCTGGATGATAATGTAGTAAATTGGATCAGCGAATTTGCGGGTGACACCAAGATTGGGGGTTTAGTGGACAGCAAGTAATACTATCAAAGGTTGCAGTGGGTCTGGACCAGCTGGAAAAATGGGCTGAAAAATGGCAGATGTAATTTAATGCAGTCAAGTGTGTGATATTGCACTTTGGGAGGAGAAACCATGGTAGGACTTACAAGGAGAACAGTAGGACACCAAGGAGTGTGGTAGAATAGAGGAGTCTGGGAGTACAGATCTATAATTCCTTCAAACTGGTATCACAGGGTCTTAAAGAAGCCTTTTTGCATATTGAATACAGGAGTTGGGATGTTATGTTGAAGTTCTATAAGACATTGGTGAGATCTAATTTAGAGTATTACATGCACTTTTGGTCACCTACCTACAGGAAAGATGTCAATACATTTGAAAGAATGCAGAGAAAATTTACAAGGATGTTGCCAGGACTTGAAGACATGAATTATAGGGATAGGCTGAATAAGTAAGGGCTTAGTTCTCTAAAGTGTAGTAGGATGAGGGGAGATTTGATAGAGGTATGCTAAATTATGAGGAGTACACATAGGGCAAATGCAAGCAGGCCTTTTCCACTGAAGTTGTGTGAGACCAGATCTAAAAGTCATCGATTAGGTGTGAAGGTGAACTGTTTAAGAGAACATGAGGGGGGAGCTTCTTCACTCAGAGGGTGGTGAGAGTGTGGAATGAGCTGCCAGCAGAAGTGGTGGACGTGGATTTGATTTTAACTTTGAAGAGAGATTTGGATGGGAGATGTATGGAGGGCTTTGGTGGAGTAGGTTGATGAGACTAAGCAGATTAATAGTTAAACCTGGACTGGTTGAACCAAAGGGTCGGTTTCTGTGCTGTTGTGTTCTATGGCTCTATAATTCCATGTTCTAGTTTATTCTTGCAGGTGTGTAGTAACTTATGGCCGTCATCTGCATTCCATGCTAGCCTCTCAGTTGATTGTTGTGAAATTACTTTAGCCAGGATTGCACAGGAAGTAGCAGCTACAGAGATTGACTGGAATTGCTGATATGTTAATCTGATTAGAGAATTTCCCTGCACTGGCATCTGATTGATGGGCTCCAGATGGTGCTCTCAATTCTCAAGGTCCAGAAGAAACCTTAGAGTGCTCAAATGAATTTACTGCCACACAGTCACTTCTTTGTTACCAAATATACAACTCCCCAAACAGGTCCTGCAGTTCAGAGACTGAAAGGCGTTTACCATATTTTCGGGTCTGGCTTGGACACGAAAGCAAAGAACCATAAAGGCGGCTGGAAGAGCAATTGGATTTTGATTTAGTGGGATCTGTCCTACAGCCCAGGTTTTGGAAGCAGAGCCGGATTAACCTAGCAGCAACAGTAGTATATGCTACGGGCCCCACATTTTCAGGGGCCCCGCCCACACTAAACGCTTGCAAGCTACAGTTTGGTGAAATCGGCATTCTCCCCGTTTTCTCACGGCTGTTGGAGCTTTGGGTAGACAATTCATTTACACTTAAATAAATGACTTCAGCCATCAGTCTTGTGTTCTTTGACAAAGTACTGTGGATTGAGTTCATAGCAATGCATTTCCTAAAAGCTGTAAACCCAGCTTCAATGCATCTCTGGTTCCTCTGAGACGAGAATGCTAAGTTTACAGGTAGTTGCAAAGACACCATATCTATGCTTTTTGAATATGAATTGTCCTCTATGTTAGCACATAACATACCAAATAATGTATCATGGATTTTAACTGCAATGCCTCATTTGTTTCATCAATGACCTTCCGGGAAGGAGAATAACTGGTCTTGCTGGATCTTAACGTGGTGTATATTCAAGGATCTTGTGAATTGCTACCTTAATCCTGTAATCGTGGGAGTTAGAGGGGGATAATAATATCCGAATTGCCGGCGATGCTCGCATCCCGTGAACCTGGAGAAGAAAGCGGAAAGCATTTTCACAAGTTGAAATCGAAGTTACTTGCCCTGAGATAGAATATCTTAATTGATTACTCATGTGGAAAAAAAAAGTTCGAATGAATGAGGTCTGCTAATGACAGGATGTTTTGATAGACATGGATTGTTTGTGTTGTTTCTGTGCAGTTCGATGTCTCACGTCACAAATGAAAAAACTTCAAACAGTTCCAGTGACAGTCTGCATGGCCCAGGTTAAATTGTCAATTGGTATTCATACACGGCATGAGACTGAGAGGAATGAGACGGCATTCTAGGGACCATCAGGAACACGGATTGAAAATCTGAAAGGGAGTGCTGATAGATCAGGTTATCAGTAAACACCTCTGGTTCTGCGAATTGTTTCAAGGCATCAGATGATTTGTGAACAACCCCGTTTGAATGAGGCCCGTGTACGCAACGATTCTAACATGGAATGTGAGTTGGAACCGGAACATCATCTCGTATAGAAAACTGTGGTGTGATTGCACTTTCATTAACACGGATTAAAATCGCATCAGCAGTTGCTGAGAGCAAGGAGATATCGCGGCCTCGGTACAAATAACCGAAAGGTACTTACCCAGCACACTGATTAATCCAATTACTGTGTAACAAATTATCCGTGTTTGTACCATTGTTAATCTCGGTCTGTTAAAATTTAAAAGTCTGCTCCCAATTTTCTAATGTATCACATTCATAAAAGACGGTGAGGGTAAATAAATTCAAACAAAACACAATTATCAAATTTCTTGTGCATCTACTGAGTAATATACTTGAGGGATCAGACATTCAGAGTCCACCGTGTTCAGAGAGACATGAACTTCTGCGTGAAATAGACATTTCCAGTATCATCAATAAATTTGCTCATACTAAATCTAGAAAATCCAACTTTTAACTTGTAGTTTTGTTACTTTTGACATTTGAAATTGATACCTACATGTAAGTAATACTATTACTGAAGTGTCAGACATTTGTCGTATTATCTGGCTGTGTAGCAAATGAAAACATTGGATTACTTTATGCAAGTAAATAACTTATGCTTTATTACTTATGTGTTTTTAAATTTAGGGCCCCTTTTATAACATATGCTACATACCCCGCACTAACTTAGTCCAGCCCTGCTCAGAAGGCAATCTCCATACAATCCCTTGGCCACATTCACTTATCCTGGCCGCATCAGATCCTTTGTAGTGGAGGCCTCCTAGCAGTACCTTGTCAATGAGATGGAACAGAATCCTAGGAGCGATCAGATCTTTTTTACAGAAGTAAACTGGTTTACACATGTCCTGAGATACGCTATAAACCTTTCTTCTCTATGCCATCCAGACTAATCATTTCAAACAAAAGAACATCGGGGTAGCACAAAGGGAAAAGAAGTAATAGAACAGTTACAGAGGAAGTGCAGTACAGGTTGACAAATAAGGTGCAAGTTCTATAATGAGGTAGACTGAGGGATCAAGAGTTCATGTTTATTGTACATTAGGTCCATTCAGTAACCTTATAAGATGAAGCAATTTGGATAGAGTTCTTGATTATGGTCTAGACTGTATGTGGTCTGTAAATTGGCTTGTTTCGCATTACTTTGGATTCTTTCTTTTTGGGAATTGGGTATGACTGGCCTTGCCAGTGTTTATTGTCCATCTCTAATTGAGTTTTAGAAGATGGTAATAGGCCGCTTTCTTGAGTCATTAAGCTTCCATTTTACTCTCGGGGAAGGAGTTCCAGAATTTAGGCCCAGTTTGTGAGGTAGTGCATACTTTCTGCCACTTAAAGAGAACTCCTGTCTGCCCAGACGTGTGGCCTTGATGTCCTTAATATTGTGCTGAATGCTTCTTCATATTGCATGGCTGTAGGCCTGAGATTCTCAGCAGTTAGTGGAGATGCTGCTCCTCTTTGGGAGCAGCATCCGCACGAACACAGCCTTAAATCTTTCTTCCTATCCACCTGGTAACCTTCTCCCATAACAAAGCTTGGAATGAAGGGTCTCAGCCTGTTTATTCATTTCCATGACCTGCTGAGCTCCTCCAGCATTTTGTGTGTAAATTTGTTTGGAATAGATCATCTGTTTTGCAAATCTGATATGGGTGAGTAAGTGTTACTTTATAACATTGTTGACTATGTTATAAAGTCCCATCCCTTGACTGATAATTGAGAGCATACTGAATGTTAATTAACTGGTTTGGATTTGACCTGCTTTCTGTGAACAGGACATGCCTGGGCAATTTTCCATGTTGTTGAGGTAGACGCCAACGTTGTAACTGTACTGGAGCAACTTGACCAGAGGTGGAGCTGGTTTTGACGTTCAGCTCTTCTGTACTACATGTGGGATGTTGTCTGCTCCTGTCGTCTTCATCTTATGCGGTGGTCTCAGCCATTTGCTGACATTACGTGGAATAAGTAGAACCAGTAGGAGTATGTGATGGTGGTGTTTTCAGGAGGAAGTGCAGATGGATTATCCACTTGGGACTTTGAGTAGAAATAGCTGCTTATGCTTCATCTAGTTTTTAAACTTTTATATGCTAGGCCACACCATCAAATAAAGATGTAGATGTTCTGGGGATCTCTTCCCATTAGCTGTTCAATTATCCACCACTACTTGTGACTAGAGGATTTAGGACTGCAGAGCTCTGATTGTCAGATCACTTAGCTCTGTAAATTGCACAGTGTTAGAACTGTTTGGCTTTCTAAGATGTCTTGTGCTACAGCAACACTAAGCTGGCACCTCACTATTCTTAGATATACCTGGTGCAGTTCCCAGCATGCCATGCTCCTCAGTGAATCATGGTTGTTCCCCTGTGGTTGAAAGTAATGGTGGAATGAAAGATATCCTCGGCCATAACTTCACATATTATGGGGATTTACATTTCTGCCACTGCTGATGGTACACAGCCCCTCATGGATACCCAGTTTCACACTGCCGGATCTCTTCTGAGTTTATCCCAATCAGCAATGACACAGAACACAGTGGAGAGTGGCCATGCCATGATGACAGGACTTTGGCTCTGCAGTGGGGCTCTCTTCTACTAACTAAGAGTAGAAAGACATTAAAACTGGCAATAGCAAAACCCAATCAGAATTTAAAGTGACATTTAGAAACTGATAAATGATATAGAATCAGAATCAGGTATATTAACGTGAAATTTGTTAACTTAGCAGCAGCAGTCCGATGCAATACGTGATCTAGCAGAGAGAGAAAATAATAAATAAAATAAAACATAATAATAAACAAGTAGATCAATTATGTATATTGAATAGATCTTTTAAATGGGCAAAAATAGAAATACTGTATATTTAAAAAATGAGATAGTGTCCATAGTTTCAGTGTCCTTTTAGGAATCAGATGGCAGAGGGGAAGAAGTTGTTCCTGAATTGTTGATTGTGTGCCTTTAGGTTTCTGTATCTCCTACCTGATGGTAACAGTGAGATAAGGACATGCCCTGGGTGCTGGAGGTCCTTAATAATGGACATTGCCTTTCTGAGACACTGCTCCCTAAAGATGTCCTGGGTACTTTGTAGGCCAGTGCCCAAGATGGAGCTGACTAGATTTACAACCTTCTGCAGCTTCTTTCAGTCCTGTGCAGTAGCCCCTCCATACCAGACAGTGATGCAGCCTGTCAGAATACTCTCCACGGTACAACTATAGAAGTTTTTGAGTGTATTTTTTGACATGCCAAATCTCTTCAAACTCCTAATAAAGTATAGTCGCTGTCTTGCCTTCTTTATAACTACATCGATATGTTGGGACCAGGTTAGATCCTCAGAGATCTTGACACCCAGGAACTTGAAGCTGCTCACTCTCTCCACTTCTGATCCTTCGATGAGGATTGGTATGTGTTTCTTCGTCTTACCCTTCCACAATCAGCTCTTTCATCCTGCTGACGTCGAGTGCCAGGTAGTTGCTGTGGCACATTTCCACGGGTGGCATATCTCACTCCTATACGCCCTCTCATCACCAACAATGGTTGTATTGTCAGCAAATTTATAGATGGTATTTGAGCTATGCCTAGCCACACACTCATGGGTATATAAAGAGTGGAGCAGTGGGCTAAACACACACCCCTGAGGTGCGCCTGTGTTGATCATCAGCAAGGAGGATATGTTATCACCAATCCGCACAGACTGTGGTCTTCCAGTTAGGAAGTCAAGGATCCAATTACAGAGGGAGGTACAGAGGCCCAGGTCAAGTCAAGTTGAGTTTATTTTCAAAAGCATAGGTATATTGACTTTCTTGCAGCATCATCACAGACATGCAAGCATAGACGACAAATTGCATTTCAATAAAAATATATAAAACTAACAATTCTTTTTAAAAATGATAAAACTACATCAAACTGTACATCAATTATAAACAGAAATATAATGTAAAACAGGATGATAAAAGATGTTGGGTAAGAAGAGAAAATACTAGAAGTACTCAACAGGTCAGGTTGTATCTGTGTGAAGAGATAGGTGAAGAGGAGACAGAAGAAGGTTGTAATGCTGAGGAAGGGTGAGGGAGGAAGATCTCACAGATAATGGGAGTGACAATGGAGAAACAAGGTTTTCTGAGTAGGTAGGAGCAGTTAGAGATTGAAAACAAGAGAATATAGATAACGGAACTTCAGGGTTCACCATTCCTTCCCTGCATCTCTTTATACAACCTCTTTGCTGTCTTTCATTCTCAGTGCAGGATCTCCACCTGAAGCGCACACTCTTCATTTCCCACTACAGGTGCTGGTGACCCTGAGTTCCTCCAGCAGTTTGTCCTTGCTCCACCTTTATACTCTACCTACTTGCAGATGTTACTGATTTCACTTTTTCTTCCTAATTAACTCAATACCTGCCTGTTATTTTTTTTCTGTTTTTCTTGGAGCAAATAGGCACCCAGCTCCTTCTGCGCCATGGCGTTCAGTATCTTTGATTACAAACAAACAGAATTACCTGATAATCGTATTCTTAGGATCTGGAGATTGGAAATCAGAATCAGAATCAGGCCTGTTGAGTATTTCCTGCATTTTCTCTGTTTGCCTGATAACTTTTATCATCCTGTTTACATTATATTTCTGCTTATAAATGATTTACAATTTAATTTACAGTTATAATTTTTAAAAGAATGGTAGTTAATATCACTGGCATAGGTCCTCAAACTTGTTAACGGCAGCAATACAATGAAATCCATGATAAATAAATATAGAGAAAAAAAACTGAGTTACAGTAAGTATATATATATATATATATATATATGTCTATTAAATAGTTGTTAAAATAAGTAGTGCAAAAAAACAGAAATAAAAAGTAGTGAGGTAATGTTCATGGGTTCAATATCCATTTGGAAATCAGATGGCAGAGGGGAAGAAGCTGTTTCTGAATCGCTGAGTGTGTGCTTTCAGGCTTCTGTACCCCTCTTCCCGATGAGAAGAAGGCATATCCTGGGTGGTAAGGATCCTTAATGATGGACGAGGATGAGCTGAAGTTAGTGATGCATTGAAGAGCAGTTTGGATAAACACTTGAGGGGGGTAGAAATAGAAAGGTGTGATGCTTCTCTGGAAGAATAATCAATTGGGAAGATTTGTGTGTGGTGTGTAAAAGGCGTACATCAGCTTGATTTCCTGCCTTTGTGCTGTAGGACAGTGGATCCCCAGTCCAATTTAGTAGTTAAACATACAAAGTAAGTGACTCTTGAATAAGGATTTCTAAACGTTAGTGAATCCTATAAATAAATATAACAAATATCTTACTTTTAGACTCTTATGGGAATTATTTAAAATAAAATTTAAAAATGCATTAAAGCACATTGGTGTCTATAATCTAAGATTGTCTGGTGTGTGAATATTGCTCAATTCCAATTAACTCAGATTTATTATAATTGTTTCTTTATTTTTTCACCTTTTTGTATTTTCATAGTTTGTCAGTGATTTTTTTACACATTGTTGTTGTCTGCTCTGTTAGAAATGGTCTTTCACTGATACTATTATGTTTCTTGTATTTACACTGATTTTCTGCAAGGAAGGGTTGTATATAGGGATATTTATGTACTTTGGTAATAAATTTAGTTTGATCTTTGAACTGGACTATCTCTATGTTGATAGCTGTTGGCAAACTGACAGACAGCCATCTATCACTAGCTCTAACTAGCTTTGGACAGAATATTAGACTGGGGACACCAGAGGTAGCTCTTGCATGCTTCTTTGAAAATGTGCTTTTGCGTCCACTGCAGAGGCCAGACTGAGCCTTCAGGATAACACTGCAGCTAAGGGATAACAACTCTGACTGTGCTCTGAAGGTACTTCATCGAGCACCTTCGCTCGGTCCGCCCAAAAATGTGGGATTTCCTGGTGGCCACCCATTTCGATTCTACTTCCCATTCCCATTCCGACATGTCAGACCATGGACAACTCTACTGCCAAGATGAGGCTACACTCAGGTTGGAGAAGCAGCTCCTTATATTCCACCTGGGTGGCCTCCAACCTGATGGCATGAACATCAATTTCTCGAACTTCCAGTAATTGCCCCCCCCCACCCTCTCCTTCATCATTCCCCATTCCTGTTTCCCTCTCACACCTTCTCTTCTTACCTGCCCATCTCCTCCCCCTTCCCTTTCTTCCATGGTCTTCTGCCCACTCCTATCAGATATCACCCTTCTCCTGTCCTTTATCCCTTTCACCTTTCAACCCCAACTCTTTAATTTGCACCCTCCCCTCTCCTGGTTTCACCTATCACCTACAACCTGTCACCTTGTACTTCTTCCTCCCCTACCCCACCTTCTTATGCTAACCTTCTCCCTTTCCTCTTGAGTCCTGATGAAGAGTCTCGGCCTGAACCATCAACTGCGTACTGTTCTTCATAGCTGCAGCCTAGCCTGCTGAACTCCTCCAGCGTTTTGTGTGTGTGTGTGTGTAACCCTGACTTTGTGGTGGGCACAGGACAATGCTGCACAGGAGCAGCCATCTATTTTGCGTATTATGATCTCTGAACATTCTAGCTCAGAGTTGGAGCACAGCTGGAGTGGTGGACAAATGGTTGTAGTTAGAGTGACCAGGCCCTCCTGGGGATATCAGAATCAGAATCTGGTTTATTATCACTGACACATGTCGTGAAATCTGTTGTTACAGCAGTGTAGTGCAATACATTAAAAAAAACTAAAAAATAGTATAAGAAATGTATATAAAATACTATATAAGTGGTTCAAAAAGAGTGAGCTGTTCATGGGTTCCTCGGCCGTTCAGAAATCTGTTGGCTCAGGGAAAGAAGCTGTTTCTAAAGCATCGACTGTGTGTCTTTGGGCTTCTGTATCACCTTCCTGATGGTGGAAATGAGAAGAGTGTATGTCCTGAATGGTGGGTGGCCTTCATGATGGATGTGGGTCTGGAGTAACACATTGGCCAGACCAAGTAAGGACAGCAGGATTCCTCCCCTAAAGGACATTAGTGAACCAGATGGGTTCTTTTCCGACAATCGACATGGTTTCATGGTCGTCAGATATTTTTACTGAATTCAAATCCACCATCTGCCATGACGGGATTTGAACTCCTATCCCCGGAGTATAACTGGGTCTCTGGATTACTGATCCAGTGGTAATTGCCATTACGCCAAATCTCCCCCATTTTTTTTTAACCATAGTGTGAGCTAAGCTGAAAACAAACACATTTAGAGAAAAAGAGTCACATTGCATGGGACAGAAATGCCAAAGGGTCATGTTCATTTTCTTCCTCTGCTTCCTGAGGTACACAGCGGTAAAGTCTTCTCAAACTCCTCGCAGGAGCGTAGTCCACCTTTGGAGAAGGTTCAATAGTTACACGCCATTGTGTTCTCACAAATCCCCGGCAACCTACATGAAACATTAATATGATATTTTTAAATATCTTGAGAGAGAATTACATACACTGTTGCTGAATATTCTCTTTATTCTGCTTTTTAATCTCTTGCTATAGTCTGGAAATGATTCAATTCAGTTCAATAAACCCTTTTAAAGGTTACCAATGATCACACACCAAATTTTAACAGCCTTAGAGTCTGACTGCCTGTTGAGCTCTTTAAAAGATTGCTCAGCTTTTAAGTGAAATGTCAGTTTATTTCCTGTTTCTAATGACTTTGGAGTTGAGTTTCTTCAGAGGATGGGGTGTACAGAATTAAACTGCCTTCATAATGCACCAAGAATGCGGGAATTGATAAAGTCGAGTTAAGCTCCTAAAATGTGGGCTCTGAATGAATACTAGAGTCACAGAACACTACAGCGCAGAAACAGTCCTTTTGGCTCATCTAGTCCATGCCAAACTATTATTCTTCATGGTCCTCTGCTCTCCTCCCATCAATATACTAAACCAAATCACTAATAAAGGTTGAAATTGAACCCACATCCACCACTTCCACTGGCTACTCCTTCCACACTCTCCCACCCTCTGAGTAAAAAAGATCCCCCTCATGTTCCTCCTAAACATTTCACCTTTCACCTTGACCATGATGTCTAGTTCTAGTCTCACTCAACCTCAGTGGAGAAAGCCTACTTGCTAATACTCCCCTATCTATATACCTCATCATTTTGTACGTCTCCACCTAATCTCCATACCCACCAGGGAGTAAGGTCCTAGCCTATTCAACCTTTCCCTATAACCCAAGTCCTCAAGTCCCAGCTAATCCTTGTAAATTTTCTCTGCACTCTTTCAATCTTATTGATATACTAAACTTGAAAAAACTAAGGACAGAAATAACAGCAAATGATGCCAGAGAAACAAGTAAGTTAAGGGTTCATAGAATCCAAAGTGACCCAGTGGCACAGCTTCCTCACTGCTCCAGCTACCTGGGTTCAATTCCAACTTCCAGTGAAACTTGCATGTTAATGGGAGTACATGGGCTTTCTCCATGTGCTCCAGTTCCCTCCTACATCACAAAGGTAAATGGACCAATAGGTTAACTGAACTCTGTAAATTGTTCCTACTATGCAGATGACTGGTAAAATCTGGCGGTGGGGGTTGGGGTGGTGAGTTGATGGGGATGTGCTACAATAAAATAGATTAAAGTAGGATTAGTGTAAAAATGGGTACCTGATGGATCAGTGGGCTGAAGGCATGAGGTGCTGCAGATGTTGGAAATCTAGGGCAATACACACAATCTGCTGGAGGAGCTCAGCAGGTCAGGCAGCATCTATGGATGAGTGTAAGCAGTAGATATTTCGGGCCGAGACCCTTCATCAGCACTGGAAAGGAAGTCAGAATAAAAAGGTGGGGAGAAGGGAGGAAGAAGTACAAAGTGTCAGGCGATTAATGATCACAGAGGGGGAGCAATGAGAGAGAGTTTCACTGAACTCCCGTCGAAGAGTAGAGTTAAACTTCTTCAGAGTAGGCGTACCTCGAAGAGACTTTGTAGTGGAGCAGTAAATCCTAGACACGAGAGGTACTACAGAGGCTGGAAATCTAGAGCAATACACACACGTGCTGGAGGAGCTCTGCAGGTCAGGCAGCTTCTATGGATAGGAATAAACAGCCAACATCTCGGGCTGAGACCATTAATCAGGACTTGGTGGGCTGAAGGACTTGTTTCCATGCTACCTGTCACTATGACTCAAATGAATGTTAAAGTACAAGAAGAAGCCATTGTGCCTCTGTTGATTTGAGAAAGAGCTAACAAATTTCTAACATTTGTTCGACAGACCTGCACGTAGCAACAAATCAACAAATCGGCAAATCCAAAAACTGATCAGCAAGGGAGAGAATTACAAACCTAATCCAAAATTAGGAATAGACAGAGTGGACAGCCAGCGCCTCTTCCCCAGGGCACCACTGCTCAATACAAGAGGACAGGGCTTTAAGGTAAGGGGTGGGAAGTTCAAGAGGGATATTAGATGAAGGTTTTTTACTCAGAGAGTGGTTGGTGCATGGAATGCACTGCCTGAGTCTGTGGTGGAGGTAGATACACTAGTGAAGTATAAGAGACTACTAGAGAGGTACATGGAGGAATTTAAGGTGGGGGGATCTATGGGAGGCAGGGTTTAAGGATCGGCACAACATTGTGGGCCAAAAGGCCTGTACTGTGCTGTACTATTCTATGTTCTATGTTCTAAAATAATGAGTGCCTTTGGCACCAGATGGTCTTAACTAGAAA
This sequence comes from Hemitrygon akajei, assembly GCF_048418815.1. Classification (NCBI taxonomy): domain Eukaryota; kingdom Metazoa; phylum Chordata; class Chondrichthyes; order Myliobatiformes; family Dasyatidae; genus Hemitrygon; species Hemitrygon akajei. The sequence goes on from NC_133131.1 coordinate 154,515,309, forward strand.
CTCAGATTTGATGCAGCAAGGGCTGAAAGTCTTGTTTCTGTGCTGCAGTACTCTGTGGCTTTGTGCTGGACATCTGGAGTAGCAAAATGCTGGAAACATGCTGCATCCTCCAACTTTGGGAGCAGTCGGGTAGCCAGGGGGTTAATGTAAAGCTTCACAGCACCAGCTGTAAGATTAGGGTTCAATTCCCACTGCAGCATGGATTTTCCCCGCACGCTCTGGTTTCCTTCCACATTCCAAAGTCCGTGGGTTAGCGTTTGTCAGCTACGGGCATGCCACGTAGATCCCAGAGGCACGACGACACTTGTGGGCTGCCCCCAGCACATCTTCAGACAGTGGTAATGATAATAATAATAACTTTATTTATATAGCACCTTTCATACATTAAGATGCAGGCTCAAAGTGCTTTACAGAGATTGTAAAGACAAATCAATATAATCATAAATATATGAGTCAAAATTAAAGATCATAAGTATAGACAAACACTATTGAATAAAATATAATGAAATATACCAAGTTATATAAATATAATCAACAACAACAGGCATTAAGTAATCCTATAAAAAAGCAAGTTTTTATAAGTGCTTTGAAGCATTCCACAGTACTAGCCTGGTGTAACTCAGTTGGTAAAGTATTCCAGATTTTTGGTGCAAGAGAGCAAAAGACTGTGTCACCAGTTCTTGTATTTTTGGCTCTAGGAACACAAAGCAAACCAGTATTCGTGAATCTAAGATTGTGATTAGGGATGTAGGAGGATAGACATTCCAAATTACACAGAGGATCTAGGTTATTCAGAGCCACATATACAATTAAAAGAGTATTTTAAAATTGACACTAAAGGGTACAGGCAGCCAGTGTAATGAAGCCAAAACTATTGGAATGTATTCAGGTTTTCTTCTATTGATTAAGATTCTTGCTGCTGCATCTTGAACAAGCTGCAGCTGTTTTTGTCTTTCTTAGGCTGTTCTGAACAAAGTGCGTTACAGTAGTCTAATTGGCTAAAAACAAGTGTGTATTAATTTTTCTGCATCTTGAGATGCTATAAGAAGTTGAACTCGTGCAATGTTCCTTAAGTGACAAAACACAGCCTTAGTAATATAGTTAATATGTAATTTGAAATTTAGCTCATAATCAACAAAATCATCTAAATTCTTTGCTCCTGGCTTGATTTGTAAGGCCAGATGATGATTTTTTTCCCTAAGAGTCATGCTTCTTTTTGTTGCTACCAATAACCAAAAATTCTGTTATTCCCTTATTTAAGGAAATTCGTACTCATCCATTCTGTAATGCTCGTAAGACACCAGAGTGAAGAGTTTAGAGCCCCACGGTGAGCTGGCAAAACAGAGAAATATAGTTCTGTTCCATCTGCGTAGCTCTGGTAATTGTATTTTGAAATAATCTGACCCAATGGAAGAATGTAGAGAGAAAACAACAACAGGCCAAGAACTGATCCTAGCGGCACCCCAAACACAGTATCACAGCTATTGTGATGGTCTTTGACACAAACTCTGCAATTCACTGTATGTTCTGATGTTTCAATGTACATATGACAAATAAAGCTGACCTTGAATATCTTCAAATCTTTCACTTGGAGAGCGGTCAGGGTTGCAGAGCAAATATAAGGGAAGAAATAGGATTGGAGTGAAAGTGAGTGACAGAGGTGGTGGCTTTGCCAACATGAAGAGGATGGCAAAAGCTACTGAACAGACCTCTTGTACAATGAGACGGACTCTTGACCTCACAATCTATCCTCTTACCTGCTTGCACTACACTTTCATTGCACCTGTAACACTCCATTATGCATTCTGTTATTGTTTTCCCTGTACTACCTCACTGCACCGATGTGATGAAATGATCCGTACACATACAGTAGATGGATACTTTATTGATCCCAAAGGAAATTACAGTATCACAGTAGCATTACGAGTGCATGGGTATACAAATATACAAATATTAGAAGAGAAGTAAGAAAGAATTTTTTTAAAAAATTACCTCAAACAGTCTAACAGGAGGGGGTCATCACTTCCCCGGCTATAGGTTGACTCATTAAAGAGCCTAATGGCCGAGGGTAAGAATGACCTCATAGAGCACTCTTTGGAGCAGCATAGTTGTCTTAATCTAAACAGTAGGCTAAACACGTGACAATAATGGAGGAGAGAGAGGGGGAGTGAGAAGGAGAAAGAGATAGAGAGAGGAAGGGCGGTGAGAGGGAGGGAGGGGAGTAAGAGAGAGAGGGAAGGAAGGGGAAAGGGAGAGGGGGAAGGGAGCGAGAAAGAGAGGGAAGAAGAGGGAGAGAGAGATGCAGAGAGGGAGGGAGGGAGAGAGAGAGAGAGGAAAACATGAATGCCCAAGATGTGAAAAAATGTCTGAAATCACCGATATTCTGAAATTATTGAATTCAGTATTTAATCCAGAAACTCGGATGTGTTTAGTGAGAAGGTGAGGAGTTGTTCCTCAAATTTACACTTAGCTTCTACAGAACAGCGTAGGAAGCAACTCTTTCACTCTCAGTGAATACAGAATAAAGTAGCCAAACGGTTCTTGCTGAGTTCGACAGTAAAACATTACAAAATGTGCATGTGTGTGCATTCTTCAGTCATAGAGTAGACTGAGGAGTTTTTCTTTTTTCCGTGCTTCTTTCCCTGGTTGACCTAATACTCCAATAACCTCAATAACTCATATTTCATAGTCATGTGATATTTAAGACAAAGAACTGAAGACAATAGGAACAGAAACAGGCCACTCATCCCTTCTAGCCTGTCCTGACATTCAATATGATTATGGCCGGTCTATGTTAGTCTCAACTCTGTGCCAGCATAGGAAAGCAGGAGGTCAGTTTGAGAGGATTAATAGAATACACATGTAAATTTAAGGTAGAAGCTGAACTATAAATAAAAGTTTAAAAAAATAGAAATATTTACTGTTGGATTGACAGATTTATTGTGAAATAGTTATGAGAGAATTATAGTCCACATACATAAGATCACATCTGAACATGTAATTTAATGCAGCAAAATGTAATATTTTCAAGGTATTTTACAGTATGGTAGTGGAGAAAACTGGAGGACAGTCTAGCCCGTGAAGATACTTTGGAAGTTACACGTCAAACTAATCTGCTGAAATTTCAGCTAGCCCTGATGTTGCAGTGTAACGATTGTGAACGCTGCTTATTTTTGCCTTTATAGTAATCACATAACCTGTCCAATTAGGTTAATTCTGTGACTCTAAGAAGTATTAAAAAACGTTCTTTAAAATCTACTCTTCAACTGTAACATTTTATTCTGCATGTTATTGTTTTCTTTTGGACTTCCTCAATGTATTGATGTAATGAAATGATCAGTAGGGAATGGATTGAAAGGTAATGTTTTTCACCATGGCTATGATATTTACCAATTTACTTCAGCTTAAAAACTCTGCAGTTGACTTTGAGAATTGCAAAAGAATATGAGGAAAGGAGCCTAAAGCCAGGATGCAAAATATTCTTTTTTCTGAGATGGAAAACGAGGTCCGAGGTGGGAATTTTTTTTCCCAGAGGGATTTCAGTTCCCATTCCTCACATCAGAATACATGACTATACTAAATAGTTGCAGCTTTGTCATTAAGACAGCTGAGCTCAATGGTCCTGTTTTGAAATTCACAGATCTGAGAGACTTCCATGCAGGGGCGGCTCAAAGCAGACATGCCAAGTAACCCTTGGTTCAAAGGTCGGATCCTCGTTTCATTACTGAAACGCAATGACCTTCTCCAGGAAAAGCTTTAGTCTTCAGGCTAACCAACTGGGAAGCAAGGACGAAGAAAAAAGAAAGTCTAATCTGCCACTGAAATGTGTGCATTCATGCACAATTCGGAATGTTTTTACCTTCTAACCCAGCAAAACCATTAGGGTACTTTTGTCTTTGTCTTCATTGAGAGTGGAGGAAGTGACCCTCCCTCGCCCCTGCTGTAAAATTGTGTCTGATTTCAAAGCCCTTTGTGAACAGGAGTATGTTGCTTCTTAGGAAATAAAGTGCTCTTGATGGAAAGATAGCAAAAAATGCCACAATTACTCAGAGAAGTGGAAGAAGTGTGAACTGTGTACCGTACATCTTCTTTACAATATAATGCTTTATCCATAAGGCCATTACATATAGGAGCAGAATTAGGCCATTTGGCCTATCGAGTCTGCTCTGCCATTCTATCATGGCTGATTTATTTTCCCTCTCAACCCCATACTCCTGCCTTCTCCCAGTAACCTTTGATGCCCTTACTAATCAAGAACCTTTCAACCTCCAACTCAAATATACTCAATGACTTGGCCACAATGACCATCTGCGGCAATAAATTCCATAGATTCATCATCCTCTGGGTAAACTACATGGTTTCCCAACCTTTTTTATGCGATGGACCCCCTACCATAAACTGATAAGGGGCCTGGGCACCTCTGGGCTAACGAACGTGCTCTGTAAATGAGTGGCTGATAGTCCATGTGAACTCAGTGTTCTAATAACTCTGAATCCAGGCTCCATGTTGACTCACCTGAGGTGGATGAGACATGATTTGTTCCTTCTGTTCAGTTCAGCTTTTCTTTTACACTAGTATTCCATTAACCATGCCACTTCAGATTCAGAAGCACTAATATAAGCTTTGCAAGTGCTAAGTGCCTTAATAACCTCAATAATTCACATTTCACTGTCATGAGACAGTCACAATGATGCACGAAAATAGAAGCAGAGATAGGCCACCAAGCCTGCCCTAACATCAGATATGATTAATGACTGATCTCTGCTGGCCTCAGCTCTTCTTCCGTACCAAAGTCCCACAGCCCTCAATTCCCCAATCTTTCAATAACATATCTACCGGCACCTTGATTCCTACTGATGATCAGGCCCGTAGGTCAGAGAATTCCAGAAGTTCACCATCCTCTGCAAAAGGAGATTTCTACTCACCTTGACTTTAAAATCACAAGAGATTCTGCAGATGCTGGAAAGCCAGAGCGCCGTGCTCAAAATGCTGGAGGAACACAGAAGTTCAAGCAGCATCTATGGAGAAGTGTAAACAGTCGACTTTTCAGGTCGAGACCCTTCTTCATTTATAACTCAGTTTAAAAGACTGACTTTTTTATCTTGTCCCGAATATTTGAGACTCTCCCACTGGCAAATACGCAAGAAATTGGCACGTCCCTTATTTCTAAAACAGGCTTTCTCTGACTGCCTGTTGATTTATGTGTTTGATATCTACCAAGCATATCTTGCAAATTGAGTCACAATTAATTTATCTTTACAGTTTACACAACTTCCTTGTTTCTATCTCATTTTAAAAGGTAGATGCGGCATTGAAAGTGGCTGTGCATTAATTCACATCTAAGCAACTGGAATTTATGTAGATAGCAATCGTTGTTAAAGTAGCACAAGACAGTAAAATTGATTGGCAAAGCTCCTAGTATACATAAGAAGGCAGTTGATTGTGAAAGTAAATATGGGTCAGTTGCAAGGAGAGACATGGAATTATTCAGATTAAAATTTATTTATTTGTCACATGTACATCCAAACATACAGTGAAATGCATCATCTGTATTAACAGCCAACACTATCCAGCAAAGCAAGTGGCACCACGCATTCCAGCATTAGACAACACAACAAAACAGAACACAGACATGAGAAAGTCTGCAGATGCTGGAAATCCAAGGCAACGCACACAAAACGCTGGAGGAACTCAGCAGGTCGGGCGGCATCTATGGAAAGGAATAAATAGTCGAAGTTTCAAGCTGAGGCCCTTCTCCAGGACCCCTTAAAACAGAATGCAACAAGCATCGAAACAACAACTACCAAGCAAGCCTCGTTCCCCCCTTCCACCCACCCACCCATGCGCATATACAGTCCTCCAACCCCAGGAAAGGCCGTTTTCGGCCTCCAGCAGGGTCATGGATTTGCAGACATTGGGGTTTGACTTTGCCACTGGACTCACACAGACTCACAGGCCCGGGCCTCCGCAGAATCATGAATTTCTAATTGACTTTCGGCCTTCAATCTTCGGTGTCAACCCTGACTGAGGACTCCAAACTCCAGGCCTTGAACTTTGGACTGGCTGACAATGGGACCCTGAACAATAGCCCCTAAACTCCAGTCTTGCTGACTCACACGCCTATGGGGTCACCAGGACTCGTCCTCCTGTCTGCGTGGAGCTCCGATCCCACTGATCCCACTGGCCTGGGGAGGGGGTGGGGGGTGGAGGTTGCCATCAACCCTCATCCTTGCTGGTTTGCCAGCCCGACATCCGATCACAGATAATTACGATGAGTAATAAAGCAGGGGTGGGGACATTTGGCCAGGACTGGTCATGGCTTCAGAAGCAGTTACTTGGGCAAAATGTCCAAGACACATTGCAGGAGCATTACGAGTCAAACATGATATCAGACCACAAAAAGGAGATGTTGGAAAAAGTGACCAAGCGCTTAGCCAGAGAGTTAGGACTTAATGAGATTCTTAAAGGTTAAATGAGTGGTAGAGAAAATTCCAGGGTTTATAGCCATTGCAACTGAACATGGGGTTAATAAGGAACAAACAATCAGTTTGAGGCATGAAAGACAGCAAGACAGAAGGGGAAGAACATACGCATTAACTTCTCCTCATTAACTTCAAGCACAGTAAGAAAGCTTACAGACAGAAGAGGAGACGGCTTTATAGGGATATAAAAATATAAGCGGCATGATAATGTATTGGTAAGCCTAACATTATTACAGCGCCAGCGACCCTGGTTCAGTTTCTGCCACTGTCTGTAAGGAGTTCATATTTTCTCCTGTCACCACGTGGATTTCCTTTGGGTGCTCCATTTTCCTCCCACTTTCCAAAGTTGTACAAGTTAGTAGATTAAGTGGTCACGTGAGTGCAATTGGGCTAGAAGGGCCTATTGCTGTGCTGTAGCTCTAAATTAATATAAATAAGGTTGAGAATATTACCTAACCCCAAATGAATGCAGATAAGGGTGAAGGGGAATAGGACTTAGTGTTAGATGAGGCATTGGCAGAAGAGTTTCTGGAAGGTAAGATAAGGGAGGCCAGACAGGGGAACATTTAAGGATGGAGGTAGTAAAGAAATGGATGAAAGTTTAAACAGCAGATATGCAGGAGTATTTGGAAACACTTTGTGGCACATGTATAAACACATTGTACACAAGTTATGTTTTCTTGTGAATGCTGCCTATGTGATGTTATGTGCCTTTGCTGCTGCTGTAAGTAAATTTGTTTATTACACCGGTGCACAAGCCAGAGTGTAGTGAATCTGTGGAAATCATTGCCACAGACAGCTGTGGAGACGAGTCGTTGGGTATTCTTTTAAGAGGAGGTTGATAGGTTCTTGATTAGACCATAAGATACGCATTAGGAACAGAGTCAGGCTATTTTGCTCCACCATTTCATCGTGGCTGATCCATTTACCCTCTCAGCCCCAATGTCCTGCCTTCTCCCCGAATCCTTTCATGCCTTGGCTAATCAAGAATCTATCAACCTCTGCCTTAAATATGCTCAGTGACTTGGCCTCCACAGCTGCCCGTGGCAAGAAATTCCACAAATTCACCACTCTCTGACTAAAGACATTCCGCCTCATCTCCATTCTAAAAGGACACCTCTCTATCCTGAGGCTGCGTCCCCTGGTCTTAGACTCCCCCACCAGAGGAAACATCTTCTCCACGTCCACTCTGTCGAGGCCTTTGATTAGTAAGTGCATCAAAGATTACAGAAAGAAGGTATGAAAATTGGGTTGAGAGGGATGATAAATCAGCCATGATTGAATGGCAGAGTAGACTCAATGGGCCTAATTCTGCTCCTCTGTCTTAGAGTCCTTATGGTCATAATGACAATAAAGTTGACCTTGACTCATCCCAGCATCAAATATAACATCAGAAGCCTGGTTCAGTTTCCAAGAAATGGGGGAGAGGGAAGCATCAGAGTGACGATATTAAGCATACCATAATGGGGAATTCAGCCAGAAATAGCAGTCATAGTGAGAGAGGTAGATAAGAGCAAGTGGGTAGTGGTACATACCAGGGCGTAGCTGAAAGCTTTCCTATCTCCCAATAGAGTAGGCAGCAGTACAATAGTAGCTGGTGTTAATGATGAGAATGCATGACGTAGGGTTCTCAGCAGCACTTCAGCATTCAACCTCTGTTTGGAAATGACTGATCCTTTCATCTCATTTACTATATTTAGTAACGGTATCACAGAGTGTTGACATGTTATATTGTTGCACGAATCACTGAAGATTGATGCAATTGCTCCATTGTGGGTGGCAATAATATTGGCTCCGTTTACGGAGCTGCTGTTGGGGAATGAGGGAGTGGATTAACTATTGGTTTCTCTCCATGAGAGGCTCCATTAATATCAAGCTCATTAAGGTAGCTTAAAGCAACAAGTCCCTCTTCACTATGTCAAGCATCCATTTTTATTTTCCTCAGTGCTCTACCAGTTGAGTTCAGAAATATAAAAAAATCAGTACCATGTGATTTTCTTTCTCACCTTCTCCATTGTTCAAACACGTCTCATTAACTTTCCCTGGAAAATAAAGTAACTGAACTTATTCTGCGTTTCCCTTCAATAAAGAGTAATATTTGAATTTGAAAAGCACATCAAAGCACTTTAACAGATGAATTGCTTTTGTAATGCTGTTCTTGTTAGCTCATAAAATCTCATAAAAATGACTGGCCATGTTGGAGCAAGTTGGATAACACATCAGAAACATAAAGAATCCCTGCAGAAGCAGTGGGAAGAATACACCATCTCGCAAACTACCCACCACCCCAACCCATTAGGAACCTCCTGCTCACATACAGATCCCATAAGTGGCCTTATCACTGGTTAGACTGCAGTTCACTTTGGTTGCCTTATTAAAGGAAGGATGCCAAAGCTTTAGAGAGGGTTCAGAGGAGATTTACCGGGATGATGCCTGAATTAGAGAGCATACCTTATGATGATAGGTTGAGTGAACTAGGGCTTTTCTCTTTGGAGCAGAGGAGACAAGTGGTAAATTGAGAGCATTAGGATTATGGGAAGCGTAGGTAGAGTGGACATCCAGCACCTTTCTCCCAGGGCAGCAAATCCCAGAAGACAATCATTTAAGATGAGTGGAGGAAAATTCAGGGGAGATGTCAGAGGTAGGTTTTTACACAGACAGTGGCAGGTACTTGGAACGCGCCGCCCAGGGTAGAGGTAAAGGCAGATGCATTGGGGACATTTAAGAGACTCTTGGAAAAGCACGTGGATAAAAGCAAAATGGAGATTTATGTGCTATGTAAGAGGGAGGATTAGATTGATTGTGGAGTGGCTTTGTATAGGTTGGGATAACATCATAGGCGGAAGGACCTGTACAGAGCTGTGCTGTTTTATGTTCTTTGCTTATCAGCCATCTTAGAACCTGCAGAACCAGAGGGCAAGCAATTTATCCTCAGCTGAAGATGGAGAAATTGAAATAACATCTGGACAATTTTGTCCAAGGCCCTGTCTCCATGTTATATGTCTATACTCAGTAACCACTTTATTAGATACACCTGTACACCTGCTTGTTAATGCAAATATATAATCAGCCAAACATGTGGCAGCAACTCAAAGCATAAAAGCTTGTAGACATGGTCAAGAGCAGCGGTTTACTACTTTTTTTTAAGCTATGGACCCCTGCCATTAACTGAGAGAGTCTGTGGACCCCAGGTTAGGAAACCCTAATCAAGGGGTTCAGATTGTCATTCAGACCAAAGGTCAGAACGGAGAAGAAATGTGATCTAAGTGACCTTGACTGTGGAATGGTTGTTGGTGCCAGACAGAATGGTTTGAGTATCTCTGAAATGGCTGATTTCTTGGGATTTTCATGCACAGCAGTCTCTAGAGTTTACAGAAAATGAAGGAAAAAACAAAAAAAACACATGCTGGATCCCCTGCAGTTTGCCTACCGGGCAAATAGGTCAGTAGACGATGCAGTCAACCTGGGACTGCACTATATCCTGCAACATCTGGATCGTCCTGGGACCTATGCTCCGATGCTGTTTGTGGATTTCAGTTCGGCGTTTAACACCATCGTCCCTCATACCCTCTGCTCCAAATTGTCTCACCTTGCTGTGCCACCTGACCTCTGCGATTGGATTTGGATTGGATTGCCAACAGAAGTCAGCAGGTAAGGATGGGACAGGTCACCTTGGATATTCGAATCACCAACACCGGCGCCCCCCAGGGGTGTGTCCTCTCTCCACTGCTGTTCTCCCTCTACACCAATGACTGCACCTCCTCCAACCCCTATGTGAAGCTTTTGAAGTTTGCAGACGACACTACCATCATTGGACTCATCCAGAATAGTGATGAGTCTGCATATTGACAGCAGGTGGACTAACTGGCGCTCTGGTGCAGTCGGAACAATCTGGAGCTGAACACGCTCAAGACAAAGGAGATGATAGTGGAATTCAGGAGACATCCCCCCGCTATGTCTCTCCTCACAGTCCTCAGCAGCCCTGTGTCCACCGTGGAGAACTTCAGGTTCCTGGGAACCACCATCTCTCAGGATCTGAAGTGGGAGCAGAACATCAGCTCCATCCTGAAGAAAGCCCAGCAGCGGATGTATTTCCTGCGGCTCTTGAGGAAATACGGTCTGCCTCAGGAATTGCTGCTGCAGTTCTACACTGCAGTCATTGAGTCTGTCCTGTGAGCCTCCATCATTGTGTGGTTTAGAGCCGCCACCAAGCAGGATAGACCCAGACTACAGCGCACAGCGAGGACTGCCCTCTATTGTGGACCTGTACTCTTCCAGGTTGAAGAAGAGGGCAGGGAACATCATAAAGGACTCCTCCCATCCTGCGCACGGACTGTTTGATCTGCTTCCGTCTGGTAGGCGCTTCAGATCCCTCCAGACTAAGACTAATAGGCACTGGAGAAGTTTTTTCCCTACTGCGGTCACTTTGCTGAACAGTTAACTGCCGGTTAACTGTCGGCTAACTATTACTTGGATTGCACCACCTGTATGTATAATCTATATTTTCATTTATATTTATCATTATTATTGTTATGAGCAGAGAGACAACATCTGCCGGAAGTAAATTCCTTGTATGTGCATAGGTACTTGGCGATTAAAGTCTGATTCTGATTCTGATGCAGTGAGCGGCAGTTCTGTGGGCAAAAACATCTTGTTAATGAGAGAGAGGTCAATGGCCAGACTGGTTTAAGCTGCACCATTATTTAAGAAACTTGGGACAGAGAGACAATGCTAGCTGATTGCAGCATCTTCATCAGAGTACCTGGGTACATTGTCTGAGGACAATGTCTGCTAAAATCTCAGTATGGTGTTCAAGCCTGCAAACTTTTACAGAATTTCCCTTCCAGTCAATATATAGAAAATAATCACAGTTAACACCACTGTTTTCAAAAATGGCGAGTCTTGGCTGAAGCACAGGTTAAAAGAAATTTACATATAAGGAGAGTGCTGCTAAAAGTTGTTGGTCTTAGTGCTATTGTTCTGCTAAGAGATATATATAATATTTTATTACATAGTTATTACATTGCCATGGCAAAGGCATGTTAAATAAAGTAATAATATCCATCTTGAAGTGCTTCTTCCATTCTGAACCCAGGAGCATCGAGAGCCTTGTTCTGACACTACGGTGGTAACAAACTTTGCCCAGGAGGAAAACAAGTAAACTGCAGAGTTTGAGTCTTCAATGAGAAACATAAACTTGTTTCTCTTTCCGCACATGCTGCTTGTGTGGACAAGTTCCTCCACCACTTCTGTCTCTGTCTTCAACTCAGCACAGGCAGAGGAAGATGACGTTGGGGTGTATTGCTAGAACATTTTTAGTCAGCGTGGTGCAGTTACTCACTGGGTAAACATGTTGGCTGTTTGGGAACGTTTATGGCAGATATTTCAAAAGGAGGTATTTGGTCAGGTACTTGAAAGCGATAGCCTCAAATGAGCTTCTGATCAACACAGCCCTTCAGGCAATATTTTTGTCATTTTAAAGGTGTATCAGGCGTGACAAACTCCTGCGTACTCCGCTGATTGCTTTTGCCTCATTAGCATTGGCCACATTCCCTCAGATTAGCAGTAATTAAACTGTGAAATCAAACTGATTGCCTTAACTTGAGATACCATACCAGCCTGTCAGGAGAAATCATTGGGGATAAATCAAGGGCTTGGCACATTGCTGTTCACCTTTGCCATGGGGAGAGAGGCGGAATAATAAGGACATAACAATCTCTCCTATCCTGTGGACAGTCAGCAGCCAAGCTATGGAAAGGTTGCCATAGTGATGGCAGGAGAGAGGATAAGCCCTTTTGCTCCCACTTGCTGCGGTTAATGAAGATGATAATGAAAAATTAGGCCAAGCACCAGTGCATTTTTTTTAACTCGTGGCAAGGAAAAGCAGGCCTAATGATGAAACAGAGGAACGACAGTAATTGTTTGTTGATAAATGGCGTAAATGTGTTATAGGAAAATGTAACCCTCCCAGATATATCGAGCGTTGGCAGCACAGTGCTTCCCTCCGCCAGCTTACCGCTGTGCCGCTGAGACTCTAATTGGGATGCTTTTGGCCAGGCCTGTCAAAATGTCTCTTAATCTCTTTGTGTGAGAGTCAGAGAGGGGCCAGAACTTGAACTGAGAGCCCCATGACCTGTCTGACCCCCCCATGATAATAACCTGAGAATTATTAAACCTTCATTTCTTTCCCAGCTGATGCTTTAAGCTCTATATTCCCTAATTTTTTTTTTGTTTTAACTGCCGTGGATTTTGATTCTAATTTCAGGGGCTCCCTCCGTCTGTCAGTTGGCATGGCAGTTTCAGTAGTGGAGTGAGTCTTTCCGTAAGGGACCATATACACTTCAGGTACAGAAACGTCAATGGCCAGGAATTCAAAAGACTTGCACTAAAATAGCTACATTTCACCATACCCTCTTAATGTGTCAAATGTTCTTGAAGCTGATAAATTAATTTTGAAGTGCAGCCATTGTAATTACATGGGAAACATGAAAGTTAATGTATGCATAGCAAGATCCCACAACTATGATAAGGACATTTATAAGATCATAAGAATAAGGAACTGCATTAGACCAATTGGCCCACTGAGTCTGCTCTCCCATTGGATCAGGGCAGATTTCTTTTCCCTCTCAACCCCATTTTTTTGCCTTCTTCCTGTAACTTTGGACACGCTTATTAATCAAGAACCTAGCAACCTCCACTTGAAATGACCTGGTCTCAACCACCTTTTGTTGCAATAAATTCATTACCCTCTGGCTGAAGGAATTCCTCTTCACCTCTGTTCTAAAGGGATGTCCTTCCATTCTGAGGCTCTTGCCCTCTAGTCCTCGATTCTTCCATTGTTGGAAACATCCTGTCCACATCTACTCTGCTAGGCCTTTCAGTATTCGGTAGATTTCAATGAGATGTCCTTTCATTGTAAACTCCAGCAAGTACGAGTCCAGAGCCACCAAGCACTCCTCATAAGTTAATCATTTTTTTTCCCAGAATCATTCTTGTAAACCTCCTCTGGAACCATTCCAATGCCAACACACCTCTTTGATATGGAGGCGAAAACTGCTCACCATGTTCCAAATGTGGCCTGACTAGTGTCTTATAAGGCCTCAGCATTACATCTTTGCTATAATATTCTAGTCCTCTCAAAATGAATGCCAACATTGCATTTGCCTGCCTTATTACCTTATGATGTGGATTGAGAAGTAAATATTGGTTAGGGCACTAGAGATAACTCTGAAGATATTACCAAAACAGTGTCATAGGATTTGTTTTACAAAGCTGAGAGCAAGCGCAGTCTTGGTTTGGTGTCTTTTCTGAAAGAGGACAGTTATGATAGTGCAGTACTCCCTCCATCCATCACCAGAACATCAGTCTCAAATTTTAAGCTCAAGTCACTTGAGTGCATCTTAAACCCCTGACTTTTGGCCCAAGGGGCAAAGATGTCACATGATTACTTCCAGTCCTGATGAAGCATCTCGGCCCAAACATTCCTCTTCATAGATGCTGCCTGACCTGCTGAATTCCTCCAACATTTTGTGTGTGTTTATTGTGGATATCCAGTGTGTTGTGTTTAAGGCATAATCAGGTTATATATGTCATTATAATTGGATTGAGACGATTTAGTGGACTTTGTGCCAGTGGCATTGAATGTATTAGCTCTGAGAATAATGTAAAGGAGAGATTAATACTGATATTTTGGAGCCTGTACAGCTCTTGAATGAATACAGACAATGCTGGAAACTTTCAGTGGAAGAAACAATCTCACCACAGGAGTTGTCTTATTCCGGTGTGCTTTTCCAGCATTTTCTGTCTCCCGGTAGCCACAGTATTACATCGCTCTCAGTTCTGGCTGGACATCGTCAGAGTGAAAAGGACATGCAGTGCTGTTGGCATCAATGGGGAGGGGTTGGTACAAAAATTGTAATTATGACAAAAAAACAGCCTATACCTCTGATGGACTGGCAATGGGAGGGGCACATTGGCAAGCGTATTGCGTGGTGGGTGATCTTCCCAGTGTCATTGGAGACAGGTAAGGGCCACATTCATTTGAAGGAGACTTTTACCTCTCCAGCATTTTGAGTTGGTTTGCCTTTGACAGATTTCTGTTCTCGTTAATGGGCTTTAGCATCCTGTGGCCCTCAATTACCCTCCAATCTCACCCCCGCCAAGTTCCACTAACACTGGCCTTCCTTGGCTCCAAATCAGAAAAAGCAAGATCTTAAAACCTCATCCTTGCTTTCAGATTTCACAATAACCTCTGCCCCCTTTTCTGTGACCTCCAGTCCTCCAATTCTGCGCTCTTACTGATTTTCACAGCTCAATTAGTTGCCGACTTCAGCTTCAGCCGTCTAACACGAACCACTGGAACACCCGTCTGGAGCCTCACCACCCATCTTTAAGATTATGAAAACTTACTTATACTCATGATCTTCTAAGGTTTCAAGCTAAAATTTGTCAGTTGCTCTGTAAGCACCTTAGGTTGTTTATTATTTTAATACTGTTTCTTAAACACAAATTGTTTTCCTACCCCTTATATTTCTCAAATACATAGAATAGCTTAAGGAGCAGGAATGGGCTGTTCAGCCCTTCCAACCTATCAGTATGATCATAGCTGATCTGTCAAAACCTCATCTCCTTTTTGATGCCAGTTCCCCGTAGCCCCTAGTTCCCTGATCTCCAAAAAAGGTTTCTACCACAACTTTAAATACCTCCAATGATCTAACCATGATCACCCAGTAAGACAGAGAACTCCAGAGATTCCTACACAACTATAGCTGCCCCATATCTTATAAACAATGTCATCTTGCTCAGGATTCTCCCACCAGCAGAAGCATCTCAACATCTACATTGCCATGACTCCTAGGGATCTTGCATGTTTCACTAAGATCTCTACCCTACACATGCCACCCCCCCCATTCTAATAAACTCCAAAACACACCAATCGAAATTATCTTTGCTGCTCATGTTAAGCAAATTCTCTTATCTCATGATTATTTTTAAATTTAGTGATGCAAACAGTAACAAACCCTTGTGGCCCAACAAGCTTCTGCCTCCAATTATGGCCATATGATCAATTAGCCGACTAACCTTTGTACATTTTTGGAATGTGTGAGGAAACCAGAACAACCAAAGGAAACCTACATGGTCACGGTGGGAACATGCAGACTCCTTACAGGCAGTGGCAGAATTGAGCCCGGGTCGCTGATGCGGTGGTAGCATTATTCTAACCACTACGCCACCGTGCCTAGTGAATTTCTTTTGGAAGGCCCCCAATGCCAGTACCTTCTTTGTTAAGGTGGCCTGTGCAGGGATTTACCTCTTCCGTCATTGTCTCTTGTTTCTTTGCGCACTTTCTAAGGTGGATGTGGATGTGCGCGCGCCTACGTAAAGGTATATATGAATGCACAAACACATTCATGCAGATATACAGTATACTTGCACACAAATACACATAAATGTCCGTATTCTATGTAGGAAACTGTTCAAACCATCAAGCCCATGATAGCTCACAGGGCAACTCCACACCTCCAATAATTACCCCCCCCCCACCCCCGTGATTTATTTCACTCACATTCCAATATAATCCCAACCTCCACAGTTCTCCACAACTCCACAAGGGTCTCGGCCCGTAACGTCGACAGCACTTCTCCCTATAGATGCTGCCTGACCTGCTGTGTTCCACCAGCATTTTGTGTGTGTTGCTTGAATTTCCAGCATCTGCAGATTTCCTCGTGTTTGCCTCCACAATTCTACACACTAAAGGCAATCTGAGCCGGCAAATTAACCTACCAACTTGCACGTCATTGAGATGTGGATGCACGCTGCAGCATCACAAAAAAAAAAATCGGGATTGAACCCGAGTTACTGGAGCAGACGACTTATTGCACCCACAAAATGTGTTGCCCTGGATTTCCAGTATCTGCAGAATCTCCTGTTTTTGATCTACTTGCTACACACTGTTCTGCCTATGCAGGTGCGCATATGAGTGCACACGCAAACCGACATGCATAATTGCTCATGCACAAACCTGCCCATGTTCATACATGGACATGTCGGCGTCTGCATGCACTTGAGCCTGCATGCTGATATGTTTCACAGACACATGCGTGCTTCACAGCTGCAACAATGCCACCCCCTGCTGTCTCCACCTGATTGTTTCCCTCTGCTCTGCCTCAGCTACAATGCCCTGAAGCCCCAATCTGGATTCATCTTCTCACACTCTCCTTGTCGCACGAATCCCAACTTGCTTGGAACACAGTCGCGAACATCTGTGCAGCGTTAACTCCCAACTTTCCAGTTCCCTCCCGCCCTTCAATCATCAAATGGCGGGAGAGACCTCACCCTCCACAGCATGATGCTTCCGCAGCATTCCTTTAAGCCCTGTCGTAACCAAGCAGAAGTTCACTTTTCCTAAAAACTGACAGAAGCTGGACAACTGAGACACAAGAGACTGCAGTGGCAGGGATTTGAAGGAGACTCCCGAGGCAGGGTTTTGACCCCTTCCTGCCACAAATGATACTCAACCAGCTGAGTTCCTCCAGCTGACTGTTGCTTCAGCAGAGATAATTGATGCTTAATTTCCTTTAATTAATTTTGCTTCCCACTCTGTGGAATCCTTCAAAGTGTTCACCAAGTTAAAGGGGCGGGTCGAATGCAAGTTGTTGGACAATATAATGGAGGGTAATGGAAGGCTGATGTGGGGCAGGGCAATGTCCTGGTAGTGCTCTCCTTTGGCTGGCAGCGGTTAAGCAGGAGGAAGCTAAATGTAAAGGCAAGGTCATTTTGTCCTGTGTGGTTTCATTTGGATTGTGGGGTGGAGGGAATCTGGGGTGTCACTGAGGACATGATGTAAGTATGAATTTATTTATTTAATAAAGCATGGAGTCAGCCCTTCAAGCTGCACCATCCAGCAACCCACCTACTTAACCCTATCCTAACCAGGGGACAATTTACAATGACCAATTAACTTACCAACCGGTTGGTTAATTGATCACTTGGACTATGGGAGGAAATCGGGCACGCGGAGGAAAATGTACAGACAGCAGTGGGAACGTAATAAAATAAATTTAGATTGCCCTCATATTTTCAAAGATTTAAGTTCTTAAACAGCATTGAACTTATTGCTCTGAGTTGGGTAAGAACAATGGTTACACTTCTTTTTGCTAATTTTTATGATTTTGTTGAGAATTTTAATATAGGTTGTGTAAAAACTGTTCTGTAGTTTGTAAACCAGCTACATCTCACCAAAATAGAACATCTATGGCTACTATTTCTTTTACTGTCTCACAGTCTTTGCAGCCATACCTGATACACTCCCTCCTGCCACATTCAATTCCCCTCCTTCCCCTGGGAAGAGTGAGGAACTGATATAGCGAACACAAGGAAATCTGCAGATGCTGGAAATTAAAACAACAACACACACAAAATGATGGTGGAACACTACTTTCAAATCTCTTACTATCTTTCCTTTCAGTTAGTCCTGACGAAGGGTCTTGGCCCGAAACGTCGACAGTGCTTCTCCCTATAGATGCTGCCTGGCCTGCTGCGTTCCACCAGCATTTTGTGTGTGTTGTTGATATAGCGAACCTCCACTTTGATGCTATATTAATAAGTTGTATTTCACCTTGGATGGATTCAAAAGTTTCCTTTGCCTGAAATGTTTCTGCTTGAGGTGTGTTTGGCCCCCAGTAGCTCATTTCCTCCTGGGTGTGAGCCCAGAGCATTTTACTGTCAAAGGTCACAGTCAAACTGCAGGGCAATGCAAGAACCATCACTGATGTTGCAAGGGATGCTCACGAGGGTGTTGCTGAGGCCACAGCCTGTGCCACAACTGCTTGTAATCACTTACTGATGGAAAAAACACCTCACACTGACACACATAATGTGCATAAAATCCAATCGAATTATTTTCAATTCTGGCACCTGGATGCTAATGTCTAAAATGTTGGCAAAGATCACAATTTTCTAAATAAAAGAAACCAATTTATTCTTGAAAGTGAGTTTGAAATGTCTTCTGCACATACAGCATTCCTTCTTAGAGAGATGAGAGGCAGCATTTACTGGATTCTGGAGCAACAGAGAATGTTCTGGACAAACTCAGCAAGTCGAGCAGCATCTGCGGGAGGAAAGTATTGTTGATACCTGCATCAGGACTACAGGGGATTGCATACTCTGGAATCTCCAGCAAATGACAATCTGTTAGGGGGAATTCAGAGGGTCAAGCAGCATCTGTGGGAGTAATTGTCAATATTTTAGGTTAAAACCCTGCGTCAGGACCACAAAAATAAAAGATACTGGAATCTAGAGCAACAAACAATTTTATGGAGGACCTCAATGGGCCAAGTAACATCAGTGGGAGGAAAGGAATTGTCGATGTTTCAAGTCAAAACATGCATTGGCTCCTTAAGCTGAGCCAGCTTTTTTTTTAAAGTGAGAAGCAATGATTTACATTGACAAATAAATCAGGGGAATCCCTGGGTTACAGAATACCTGACTTTTGGAATCTCTCTTTTCACAGATTCTCCCAGTCTCTGCTCTCAGGTCATCATCATCATTATGTGCATGTTGTCTGATGTTTTTTCGACATAAATGGTTTGCCATTGCCTTCTTTTGGACAGTGTCTTTACTAGATGGTTAACCCCAGCCATTATCAATACTCTTCCAGAGGTTGTCTGCCTGGCATCAATGTTTGCGTAACCAAGACTTCGGATGTGCACCAGCTGCTCAGACAACCGTCCAGCACCTGCTCCCGTGGCTTTGTATGAATCTGATTAGGGGGGGCTGAGCAAGTGCTACAATTTTCCCAAAAGTAACCTGCAGACTAGCAGAGGGAAGGAGCGCCTTACCCCTCTTTGGTAGAGGCGTATCACCACCCTGCCACCTACAACTCAAATCTCTTCACCAGGAAGTAGGGCAGAGATCACCCACAGAAAAAGACAATGTTTTCTCCAAAATCTCCTTCAAAAATTGTGAACCCTGAGCACTTTTTGTTAGGCACACTTTCTTCTATTGAACATTGATAATTTTCTCATGATTAACTGATCAGCTCCCCACATCTGTCCACCTGGCTAAATTCAAACAAATATCTGTCACAGTTTACTTGTTGGTACAACCCCTATCACCTACAATGACCTTCCCCAGTTTGCTCCTTGCAAAAACTTGTTTTTGCAAGCAACTTCGCAATATGTTTGTGTCTTTAATAAAATATAGTTTATGTACAATTCTCAGGAATGGGATTCTTAAGTAACCTGGGACTTGCCGTAATGTTCTCAGAAATGTTGGCTGCTAAGCATTGGGTAGATCAGCTCTTCTTCAGCATATGTGACAAGACCATTTATCTCCACCTGAGAGAGTAGCTGGGATTTCGGTCAAAAGACAGCACAGTGAAGAGTGCAGCTCATTCATGTGAGTGTCAGCTCAAGTGTTTGCTTCATCATAAGAATGAACATTCCCCCTCTACTGTACCAATATGCCATTAGTTTTTGCTGAACTATTCCACTTCTCCAGACATCACAGCAGGGCCTGACCTGTCTTTTTGTTATTTGTTCATTCACAGAATGTGGATGTCGTTGGCAAGGCCAGCATTTATTACCCATCCCTAATTATCTCCCAAACGTACTGGCTTGCTTGGTCATTTCAGCTGGTTCTTCATCAGCAGCCACTATTACATAATTAAACCCTGAAATAATTACTATCACCTTTCGTGATAATGTATATTCTCAGTGGTACTGATGCAGGTTTGATAGCAACATTAAAGGGAAGTTTGAATAAGTACTTGGATGGGAGAGATAAGGAGGGAGATGGTCCAAGTGTGGGTTGATGGGACTAGGCAGAATGAAAGTTCGGCATGGACAAGATGGGCCAAAGGGCTCGGTTCTATGCTGTAGTGCTCTATGACTCTACAAACAGCATCAATTAATCCAACTTCTTGACCTTTTCTTCATATCCAGATTTTGAACTGTATAGATTTTTGTGCAATTTTCCAAAATGAAATCCACAGCCTCAAAGTTCAAAGTAAATTTATTATCAAGTACATATATGTCACCATGTTCAACCCTGAGATGCATTTTCTTGTGGGCAATCACAGTAAATACAAAGAAACACCACAGAATCAGTGAAAAACCACACACAAGAAGAGAAACAACTCATCTGTAAAATAGAACAAACCACAACTTCAATAATAATAATAATAATAAATAAGCAACTAAATATAGAGAACGTGAGGTGAAGAGCCTGGAAAGTGAATGAACAGGTTGTGAAACAGCATTGGGGTAAGTGAAGTTGAGTGGAGTTACCCCCTCTGGTTCAAGATCCTGATAGTTGCGGGGTAATAACTGCTCTTGAGCCTGGTGGTGTGGGGTCTTGAGACTCCTGCACGTCCTTCCTGATGGCAGTGCACGGATGTTGAGGGAGCACGGCCCAGATGATGAGGCCCTTAATGACACCATTCCTTGCAGATGTGTTCAATGGTGGGGAGGGCCTTACCCATGATCAGCCTAGCCGATTACTCACTGTAAATGCTGAACCATTAAATGTCTCATTAAATGTACCTCTCACTCTTAAGAAGACATTAGCTGTCCACATTTTGCCAGTGTGGGAGGGGTTAATACCCCACATGTCAATCTCCATCCACTTTGATGATGCACTGTATCGAAAACTCCTTTGTCGATTAAGAATCTTAACTGCTTGCTTTCTCTGCCTGTAATCAGTCTGCTCTCAGCTGAAGATTCCTTCTTTAAGAAGCAGCAATGTCAAACATTATCAAAGTGGCAAAGCATCTCATTTTTCTACCTAAATCACACATCCATCTCTTGAAAGATCCAGCTGTCGAACTATGATTATTTCGCTGAGAATGAGGTACAGCTTTTTGATGTTGGGAAATCAGTGAGGCACCCGGTTGATGTGGAACGCAAGTGCATCGTGTCATTGATATAAATGCTTTCACAGCTTTTAAACCAATTTAAATGCAAAATGAATGCTATCATAAGCTGCAGATGACATGATTTCACTCCTAGCAATAGAGTTATCCAGATAACATGAGGGAAAACTTGCAGGCAGGTTACCAAATGACATGTCTCACTGGCTTATTTTTGTGATGCCCTTTAAAGTAACAGGAGAGGGGAACAGGTAATGAAAGTAGAAAATGTTGCAAACACTCAACAGTTCAGGCAGCATCAGTGGGATGGGGTGGAGTGTCAATGTTTTAGTCAAAGACCATCGACGATACATCTTCAGCTTTTGCTACTTCAATGTTATAGCCCAAAAGAAGGAAATGAAAAGAAGCTGGACTCACATCCTCGCACGGAGAATTTCAGGAGCAAAGTCTGTAAATAGCTGTTGGTTTCAGCTTCAGCCATAAGACCATAGTCATAGGAGCAGAATGAGCCCATTCAGCCCATCGAGTCTGCTCCACCATTCCATCACGGCTGATTTATTATCCCACCCAACCGCATTCTCCTACTTTCTCCTTTGACACCTATACTAACCAAGAACCTATCAGCCTCTTCTTTGAATATACACAATCACTTGGCCTTGTCAGCCAGCTGTGGCAATGAATTCACACATCTACCACCCTCTGGCAAGAGAAATCTCTCCTCATCTCTGTTCTAAAAAGACATTCTTCTATTCTGAGGTTGTGTCATCTGGTCCTGTTTCTCTCTCCATAGATCAGAATCAGGTTTATTATCACCGGCACGTGTCGAGAAATTTGTTAACTTAGCAGCAGCAATTCAATGCAATACACAATATAGAAAATGAAGGAAAATAAATAAGTAGATTATATGTGTATTGAATAGATTAAAAATTGTTTAAGAAAACAGAAATAATATTTATTTAAAAAAGTGAGGTAATGTTCACAGGTTCAATGTCCATTTAGCAATCAGATGGCAGAGGGGAAGAAGCTGTTTCTGAATCGCTAAGTGTGTGCCTTCAGGCTTCTGTATCTCCCACCTGATGGTAACAGTGAGAAAAGGGCATGCCCTGGGTGCTGGAGATCCTTAATGATGGACACTGCCTTTCTGAGACACCGCTGCTTGAAGATGTCCTGGGTACTTTGTAGGCTAGTACCGAAAATGAAGCCAACTAAGTTTACAATCCTCTGCAGCTTCTTTCAGTCCCGTGCAGTAGCCCCCCCCCCCATACCAGACAGTGATGCAGCCTGTCAGAATGCTCTCCATGGCACAACTATAGAAGTTTTTGAGTGTATTTGTTGACATAATAAATCTCTTCAAACTCCAATGAAGCTGGCTGACCTACTGAATGTTTCCAGCATTTTCAGTTTTCATTTCAAATTTCCAGTGTCTGCAGATTGTTTTATTTTAATTTTCAAGGAGAAGTGGTATTTGGATTAAAATGTCCTTCCATCAGAACACACCTATACTTCCAGGCCATCATGGGACTCAGCTAACCTTCATGCTTTTTTAAAATCTTGTTTTTCATAGGCTAACCATGTAATTTGTCATGGTTCCGGTTGGCCGTTCCCCTTTAACACTTCTTTCTCCCTGATCATGCCCCAATTTCAGTCAATTGCTGCTAGTTTACCCAATTACCATACACCTGGCTTTCATCAGAGACTGGGAAATAAATACGAGGACGACTCTATCACAGGTTGCCAGTTTGTTGGTCAATTCTTGTGTGATACTTCGTTCCCTGTTCTGATTAGAACCATTAGTTCTAAGTTCCGATCTAGCTCCTAGAGAGTCCCTGTGAATCCCGTCTCCTTGTCAAGATCCCTCTGGTTTCCTGCTCTACGTTCAGGTCTACGCCAGCCTCCCCAGCTGAGTCGACGTGCCAGTGTCCTGCACTTGGGTTCTCCCCCGTCGTCCCCCGTGTAACAGTAATTGGGCAGTGTGTAATTCCAGCAAGGTTATTGCAGTGTAGTTATATTATTGTATATTTAAGAACACTATGTAAATTTCTTATAAGAACCAATGTACAATAAATAAATAATATTTTTTAAAAAGAACCGATGTACAGTATATTTTGCAGTGGGCATGGTAACTAGTGCAAAGTGCAACAATTTGATCACTGTTCTGATATTTCAGTTTGAATACTAATTTAGGAGCTAAATTGCAAAGTTTACAGATGCATAAATTTGGATCCTGTCAACGTAGGTGCATTGGACCGTTGAAAATTCAAAGCTATAACAATGTACTGTACATACTTGTTGTTTAGTTGAACCTGCACGTCAGATATGAGACATGGAACATAAATCACAAATCAGAGAATAAGATTTCTTATAGTTCTGGTGGACTAATGCAAAATTCTCCTGTAACAAGGCTTTAGACAATGGGGTCACCTTTGCTGGCTCACTCTCGCCCCGATTCAGAAACTGGTGAATTCAGGCTTTGAGTGGTGAGGGTGTACTTCGCTCCTAGAAGTGCCACCTCTTGAATATTACAATAAACCAGGTGATAGAATCAAAATTAGGCTTATTATCACTGACATACAGTATATCTGAAATTTATCAGAAATACAAAAAATAAGTAAACGGTGCAAAAAGAGCAAAATACTGAAGTAGGGTTCATGGATTGTTCAGAAATCTGACAGTGGAGGGGAAGAAGCTGCTCATAAAAAGTTGGGTGTGCATTTTCAGGCTCCTGTACCTCCTCCTTGATGGTAGTAATGAGAAGAGGGTGAGTCCTGGATAATGATGGATAATGCCTTCTTGAGGCATCACCTTTTGAAGAATGGTAGGAACGGATGAGACTCTGATGCAGCTGGCTGAGATTCCGACCCTCTGCAGCCTTTCTCGATTCCAGTCAGTGTTGCAAACAGTCAGAATGCTCCTCACGTAAGAGCCTCTGGTGACATACCTACTCTTCTCAAATCCATAATGAAGTCTAGCCATTGGTGTGCCTTCCTCATGATTGAATTGATATGTTGAGCCCAGAATGAAGCCTCTGAGATGTAACAGGTCCTGTAGCACTTTTCCAGAGAGGATCGTGGGGATTTTCTTCCCTGTTTATCTCTCAACCAATGTCTTTAAAGCAGATTATCTCAATGGTGTCATGTTGCTATTTGTGGGACTCTGCAAAGAGTTGATTGACTGCCCATTTCATTTTTTTTAAATGGGGTACTTTCACAAATGTAGGTTACACTGAGATTACGGAATGCAAGCGTTTAGTAACTGTACTGTGATTGAACCTGGAAGCACTCTGGCCTATCTGACGCTATACTGAAATGGGCTGTGCTCTATGTCTACAGAGGCTACTCTTTGTCAAATATTATGATATTTTACAGTTATAGATAAAACTGACACACTTTTTATTGTTTATTTTCTTTGTTTGATTTCCTTCTGAAAAAAAATCATTGGCTTGAAGGCATATGGTACAAAATGCACCTTAACCGCGATTAGCTTAAACCTTGACCAGTGGCCGATCATTAAGCTCGTGCCATTGAGAGTGCCTGTTTTTAGAGATAGGGAGCTTAAAGAATTTTCAGAGGTGCCTGCTCATTGTGTTTTGTTATGGAAATAATGATGTATTAGGAAGGTCAGAGTTCCTCATGACTTGGAGCTTAAACATCAATCTGCTGTCCAATTGCCCTCAATAATTCAGAAAGGAGAAGGTTCATATTGACTGCAATGAACAAGTATTAAAGTATTATTTATTTTCCATTTTAAGACCACCAGCCAGTATACATAGTGCATTGTGTATCATTTCTAGCTGATCTCGTGCAGCTTTCTCTTATTTCTATGGAGTCCCTTTATGTGGGTGATTCTTCAATCCAATGAAAATAAATTCAGACATTCTCTGAATCTGTATCTGTGAGATTAAGCACAATAAAGGGATTTTAAGTCCTTTATTTGTTGCAAAATCATAGGTATGTACGGAAAGAACATATTCCATCCAAACCACCAGAGGAACTCCCTTCTCATTAAATCTTCCGTAGTTACAAGGTAAATATTTACAAATGAGTGCTAGTGTTTAGCACCTTCTGATTGTAAGAACATAACGAGTAGCATGATTAGCCCGTTATGTGTTTGAGCACATGGTGGTGTGGTCACTCTCTAGGGAAAGTTTCACACCTGGATTTCTAATGCAAAAATCTGTGTCTTTTATATGTTATGTGTGATTTTATTTTATGACGAACTTTCCATGTGGAGAATTCTGAACACTGGTTTCTGCACCAGCATTCTCAACGCCTGCCAGGATCACAGGTTTTCTGATAGTAGCGTAGGCAATTACATTTAAATGTCTGTGTCTTCCACCCAGAAATTCCTCCCCAAACAAAACTGCTAAACAGACAATATAATGATAACTGTCTCGCACTGTGCTTCTTTTGCCTTACTAAATGCATTTCAGCCAAGCACAATGCAATGATGCTCTTATATTGCACGTTCAATGTGCTACTGACTAGGGATGAATTTCTGGGCAATATTGTTTTTAAGCTTCCATAGCTTGTCTGTGCTGAGTGTCATTTTGCTCTAATAATTGTGTGCACAGAAAGCAGAGCATGTTAACTGCAACTCCCTCAAGAATTTGAAGTGATATTGACAATTATTTCGTAAGAATTCTATGCGTTGCTTTGCTTTTGACTGATGTACACTTTGGACTTGAGTATCTTATTACATTAGATTTGCTAAAAGGATTATCCTCAAAATAATGGAATTTTCTGCGAGGTTTCTCCCCCTCTGTGGGTGTATTTTCTGTTGAAAATATATCACACTATTGAAGAAATTCAATCACCCTCCCTACTGCACAGGGAGTCTTCACTCCTTGAGGAAATTCATTTGAGTGGAAATTGGCCTGCTTTGAGGAAAGTAATTTTGAAGAACGTTCACTCAGAGAAGCTTGACTGGATAGGTTGGGTTTGTTCTCCTTGGAGTGGAGAAGATTGAGAAGAGGAATCATGGGCAAAATTCTGAGTGTCATAGAACACAAAACACTGCAGAACAGTACATATGCCCTTCTCAGGAATTCTGAGAAAGAATTTTTCCTCCTAAGGATGGTTACAATCTGGAACACACTTTGTAATGGATGATGGAAGCAGGTGTATTCTCACATTTTGAGTTGAGCAATTGAAATGCCAGAGTAATGAACAACTAGAAAATGAGATGAGTATAGAGAGGGACATAAGCTCAAGAGATTCTGCAGATGCTGGAAATCTTGAGCTACACACACAAAATGCCGGAGGAACTCAGCAAGTTAGGCAGCATCTACGGAGTAGAATAAACAGAGGATGTTTCAGGCCGAGACCTTCATCAGGATCTGTTTATTCGCCTCTAGAGAAGTTCGAATTCCAAAGTTCAAAATAAATTTATTATCAAAGTACAAATATGTCACCATATAAACCCCTGATATTCATGTTCTTGCAGGCATTTACACAAAAATAATAAATAAATAAACAAACAAACAAACAAACAACCAAGCAAGAAATATATATCAAGAACATGAGATGAAGAGTCCTTGAAAGTGGGTCTATATGTTGTGGGCACAGTTCCATGTTGAGTGAAGTTATCCCCTCTGGTTCAAGAACCTGGTGGTTGAGGGGAATAATTGTTCCTGAGCCTGGTGGTGCAGGCCCTGAGGTTCTTGAACTTCCTTTCTAATGGCAGCAGCAAGAAGAGAGCATGGCCTGGATTATGGGGGTCTTTGATGATGGATGCTGCTTTCCTGTGACAGTTCTCTGTGTAGATGTGCATAATGTTGGCAAGGGCCTTACCTGTGATGGTAAAGCCCTTGATGGACTGGGTATATCCACTACTCTTTTGGTTTTACTGTTCAAGGGCATTGGTGTTTCCATACCAGGACATGATGCAATCAGTCAATGTACTCTCTACCACATATATATAGAAATATGTCAAAGTTTCACAAACTTCTAAAGAATTTCAAGTTGATGACCCTCTCCTCCTCTGATCCCCTAATGAGGAGTGGCTCATGAACTTCTGGCTTCCTCCTCCTGAAGTCAATAATCAGCTGCTTAGTCTTGCTGACATTGAGTGAGAAGTTGCTGTTGTCTGGTCACCACTTAACCAGAGTTTCAATCTCATTCCTGAATGCTGCATCGTCACCACCTTTGATTCAGCCATCAATAGTGGTGTTGTTAGAAAACATAAATATGGCATTGTAGTTGTGCTTAGCCTCACAGTCATAAGTATAAAGCGAGTAGAGCAGGGGGCTAAGCACACAGCTTTGTGGTGCACGTGTGCTGATGGTGATTACGTGGGAGATGTTGTTCCCAATCTAAACTGACTGTGGGGTCTACAAGTGAGGAAATTGAGGATCTAGTTGCACAAGGAGGTATTGAGGCTTATTGATTAGTTTTGAGGGGATGATAGTATTGAATGCCAAGCTGTGGTCAATGAGGAGCATCCTGATGTATACATCTTGGCTGTCCAGATGTTCCAGGGCTGAGTGAACAAGTTGTCCATCTGACTTTCTGAGATCCTCCAGCATTTTGTGTAGATAGGCACAAGATGACTGCCATGACCAGAATGGAAAGAAGGACACACAAGAGACTACTACTGACAAACTACTGGAGGAAATCAGCAGGTCAGGCAGCATCTGTGCAGGTAGAGAGTCAATGTGTCAGGTCGAGACTACATTCAGATATGAAATAGTGCATCCACGGGAACAAGAACCTGTTTCTGTGGTATATGGAAGTAATCTGTAAGTCTGGGGACAGGACTGTGTGTTGACTGGTGTTGTTTTGATCAGATAATTGAAGAAACTGGTAACTATTCAGTGGTCCAACAAACCATGTTGGAGCACACTTTAAATGCTGTGGGGGATGAAGCTGTCCTTCAATTACCCATACTCCCACTGATCATTGCTAAACAACATGTAACTCAGGACAGTAGAATTGCAACGTGCACCAGCGCTTAGTGCCAGCTTCTTCAGCTTGACAATCTAGGATATAAAAAAAGGGCAGAAGGCTGAAAAATGGGATTATAACAGATGGGTACTTGATGCTCAGCAGGACTGGACAATCCTCTGACTCATTCAGTGGCTCAGGCGCAAGGAGTGTGAGTATTGGTGGCAGAGCCCCATGGAATTCTGAAGAGAGAGGATAAAAGCAGCAAGTTCGGGCAAAAGTCACCCCACTGTTCAAGAAAAGAGAGAGGCAGAAGAAAGGGAATTATAGGCCAGTTAGTCTGACCTTAGTGGTTGAGAAGATGTTGGAGTCATTTGTTAAGGATGTGGTTTCGAGGTGGTTGAAGGACATGATGAAATAGATGGTTTCCTCAAGGGAAAATCTTGCCTGATAAATATGCTGGAATTCTTTGAAGGAGGCAAGAGACAAGATTGCTGGGCCCTTGACCAGTATCTTCACGTCCTCTCTAGCCACAGGCGAGGTCCCGGAGGACTAGCGAGTTGTCTACATGGATTTTCGTAAGGTGTTTGAAAAAGTCCCTCGTGAGGCTAATCCAAAAGATTAAAATGTATGGGGTCCACAGCGAGTTGGCTGTTTGGATTCAGAACTGGCTTGCACATAGAAGACAGAAGGTGGTGGTTGAAGGGACTTTATTGAGCTGGAGGTCTGTAATTAGTGGAGTTCTGTGCTGGGACCTCTGCTTTTGCTGATGTATATAAATAACCTGGTTGAAAATGTAGATGGCTGGGTTAGTACATTTGTGGATGATTGGTGGAGTTGTGGATAGTGTAGAAGACTGGCAAAGAATACAGCACAATATAATTCATAGACCTCAAAACATAGAACATAGGAATCTACAGCACGTTACAGGCCCTTCGGCCCACAATGTCATGACAACCATATAACCTACAATTTCCCTACTGCATAGCCCTCTATTTTTCTAAGCTCCATGTACCTATCTAAGAGTCTCTTAAAAGACCCTGTTGTATCTGCCTCCACCACCATCGCTGGCAGTGCATTCCACACACCCACCACTCTTTGTGAGAAAAACTTACCCCTGACATCTCCTCTGTACTTAATTCCAAGCACCTTAAAATTATATCCCATCATGTTAGCCATTTCAGCCCTGGGAAAAAACCTCTGACTATCCACATGATCAATGCCTCTCATCATCTTATACACCTCTATCAGGACACCTCTCATCCTCCGTTGCTCCAAGGGAAAAAGGCAAGTTCACTCAACTTATTCTCATAAGGCATGTTCCCCAATCCAGGCAACAGCCTTATAAATCTCCTCTGTGCCCTTTCTATAGTATTTACATTCTTCCTGTAGTGATGGATCAGTGCAGAGATGTATTGAGAAATGGCAAATGGAGTTTAACCCAGATAAATGCGCGATGTTGCATCTTGGTAGTGCAAGTGGAAGGAGACAGTTCATTGTTAAGGGCAAAATCCTTAACAGTGTTAATAAGCAGAGGGATCTTGGGATCCAAGTTTATCGCTCTTTGAAAGTGACCACACAGATCTATAAGGAGGTTAAGAAAGCTGAAAGAATGCTTGCTTTATTGAGTCAAGTCATTGAGTTCAAAAGTCTAGTGGTTAGGTTGCAACTTTATAAGATTGTGGTTGTGCCATATTGCAGGGTGTTCATTAGTCTCACAGCCTGAAGGAAGAAGTTATTATTCAGTCTGGCGGTCCTAATCCTGATAGTTTTGTGCCTCTTTCCTGATGGTAGTGGGTCAAAGAGATTATGAGATGGCTGGTTGGGATCCACAACAATATATTGGGCTCTTTCTTCGATAAAGTGTAGATGCTGCTGTATAATAAGTTCTTGAATAATAAGGAGGTGTTATGGGTCCAGGTTAGATCATCCATTATGTGGACACAAAGGAACATTGTGCTCTTCACACTTTCCACAGCAGAGTCATTGATGGGCAATGGAGAGTAGTCAACCAACCTGCACCTTCCTGAAGTCCACAATCATCTCTTTTGTCATGTCCACAGTGAGACTTAGGTTGCTGTTCTTACACTTTTTGTCAGGACTCTTGACTTCCTCTCTGTATGTCCACTCATTATTGTTACTAATGAGACCAACCACTGTTACATCACCAATGAACTTGATGATGCAGTTTGAGCTGGATCTGACAGTGTGGTTGTGTGTTGGCAGTGTGAAGAACAGCGGGCTGAGCACACAGCTCTGGGGGTACCAGTGCTCAGCGTGATGGAGCTTAAGATGTTGCTGCCAACTCAGAATGAGTGGGGTCTTTCCCTGAAGAAGTGCAGAACACCCTTGAAGGTTAACATTCAGGCTGAGTCGGTGGTGAGGAAGGCAAATGCCATGTTAGCATTCATTTCAAGAGGTCTAGAATACAAGACCAGGGATGTGATGCTGAGGCTTTATAAGGCACTGGTGAGGCCTCACCTTGAGTATTGTGAACAGTTTTGGGCCCCTCATCTTAGGAAAGATGTGCTGGCATTGGAGAGGTTCCAGAGAATGTTCACAAGGATGATTCCAGGAATGAAAGGGTTATCATAGGAGGAACGTTTGATGTCTCTGGTTCTGAACCTACTGGAATTCAGAAGGATGAGGGGGGATCTCATTAAAACCTTTCGAATGTTGAAAGGCCTAGACAGAGTAGGTGTGGAAAGGATGCTTTCATGGTGGGAGGGTCTAGGACATGAGGGCACAGCCTCAGGATAGAGGGGCGCCCTTTCAAAACAGAGATGTGGAGAAATTTCTTTAGCCAAAGAGTGGTGAATTAATGGAATTTGTTGCCACGTGCAGCTGTGGAGGCAAGATCATTGGGTGTATTTAAGACAGAGATTGATAGTTTCTTGACTGGACATGGCCTCAAAGGTTACAGGAGGAAGGCCGGGAACTGGGGTTGAGGAGGAGACAGAGAAAAAGCTCAGCCATGATTGAATGACGGAGCAGACTTGATGAACCAGATGGCCTAATTCTGCTCCTATGCCTTATGGTCTAATTCGAAGATCCAGTTACAGAGAGGGCTGTATATAGATGACATCTGGGAGATGTTGATTGACCTATGGAGAGAATAGAATGCTATATGCATACATTGGTGCTTGATGGTCAGCATGGAGTTGGTGGCCTGAAAGGACTGTTTCTGAACTATATGATCCCATAAGGATCTGACATTAGTTAGAGAGTAATATTCAATAGTGGAACAGATTGAGTTGTCTATAAGGCCTGTTCCTCCTTTTTCTTATGCATGTGGCTGAGGTTGGTTCAACATCTTTGATTACTACCGTACACTCCCAGACTTCTGGAAGCCAAGAAATCCCTGTGCTTAACAGAGCAAGTGGGATAAGACGTTAAAGTCTAGGAGCAGATGTAGGCCATTTAGCCCATTGAGTCTGCTCCACCAGCTCAATCATGGTTGATTTGGCCTTCTCAGCCCCATCCTACCCCCAGCTAAAGAATTTCCTCCTCATCCATTTCTAAAGGGGAATCACTTTATTCTAAGCCTTGGCCCTTAGACTATGACCATAAGACATAGGAGCAGAATTAAGCCATTCAGCCTATCGAGTCTGCTCCGCCATTCCATCATGGCTGATCCTGGATCTCACTCAAATCTATATACCTGCCTTCTCGCCATAACATTAGATACCCTGACCAATCAGGAAACTACCAATTTTCACTTTAACTATACTCAAGGTCTTGGCCTCCACAGCTGTCTGTGGCAGAGCTTGCCACAGATTCACTATACTCTGGCTACAAAAATTCCTCCATACCTCTGTTCTAAAGGGTCGCCCCTCAATTTTGAGGCTGTGCCTTCTAGTTCTGGTCACCCCCACCATAGGAAACATCCTCTCCACATCCACCCTATCTAGTCATTTCAATATTCAGTAGGTTTCAATGAGATCCACCCCAACATTCATCTAAATTCCAGTGAGTACAGGCACAAAGCTGCCAAACACTCCTCATATGTTAACACCTTCCTTCATTCCTGGAATCATCCCGTGAACCTCCTCTGGACTCTCTCCTTGGCTTCTAGACACTTGCACTAATGAAAATCCCCTCTCCATATTCATTCTATGGAAGCCTTTCCATATTTGGGAGTACTGTCTGTAGCCCTGAGATCCTTGGTCACCTGCCCCTGAACCATGTACTTTCTTCCAACATGGCTCCCATGCACACAATGGGAACCTAGGCTCCCTGGTGAAAAGCAGCCTAAGAATTATCTCTGTGTGGGCAGCCGGCTGTTCTCACATCATGATTTTAGTAGCTGTCGAGTTACAGAGCCCAATGGAGATTGAACAGTTGTGAATGCCTTTTGCCTTCATAAGCATTCAACACTGCTTACAACCTGTTAAAATAATAAAAAATGCAATTAAGAACATTTTTTTTTACATTTAGTACAGTACAAATACACTCGCTCTTTCAAAAGTCATTTCATGGCCGTGAAACTAACATAAACAACAATTATAAGACTGTTCTCCCGACAGCTGCTGTCTCCAATTCATTTAAATAGGACTGCTGTTACATGAACCTGGTTTCACTGGGCATCTTTCCCAGTCTGCCAGCTGGAAGCCTGTAGGACTTCACCAATAACCCCAAAAGGAAAGAACTGAACTGCTCCCAGGACCAGCATTCCAGACGGGTACCTGGATTTATTTCATCTGCTGCTGCAGTTGCACCCTCCACTCTTTCAGGGAGAGGAGAAACAGATTGAATAACTGCTTTACTGAGCACTTCTGCTCTGTTCATCAGGCAGGACCACTGCCATTTCAATTCCACTTCCCATTCCCACACCTATATGTCTGTCCACACCTCCCCCCAACTGCCAGGTAGAAGTTAAAGGCAAATTAGAAGAACTGCATATCATATTCCTCCTGGATAGTCTCCATCTTGGTGGCATGAGTATCAAATTCCCAAACTTCCAATAGCTCCTCACCCTCTGTCCCTTTTCCCTCTTTTTCTCTTCTCCTAATCTACCTGGCTCCCATGATCCCACCTCGTTTCCCTCTCCATCTGTCCGTCACACCTCTAAGTTTTCCATCCCTTCTTCCTCTCCCATCAGATCCCACCTTGTCAGCCCAATGTCACTTCTCCTACCAGATCCCAGCTTCTGACATCATTCCCGCTTTCTCCACTTCTTCATCGGCCCACCACCACCGCACACACCCCTCATCTGGATCTACCTATCACATGAATCGGAATCAGAATCAGGATCACTTTAATATCACTGACACATGACGTGAAGTTTGCTGTTTTGCAGCAGCACTACAGTGCAATACATAAAAATGCTATAAATTGCAAAAAGAAGTGTGTAGTATTTACAAAAATAAATTAAATAAGTAGTGCAAAAAGAGAGCAAAAATAGTGAGGTTGGTGTCATGGGTTGGTTCATTGTCCATTCAAAAATCTGATGGTGGAGGAGAAGAAGCTGTTCCTAAAACATATGCCTCTTCAGGTTCCTGAACCTCCTCTCTGATGGTAGTAATCAGAAGAGAACACTTCCAGGGTGAAAGAGTCCTTAATGATGAACATTGTCTTTTTAAGATATTCCCCTTTGAAGCCAGCCCTTGCTGAACTCTTCCTTCCATCATTTTATACAAGCCCCATACCTTCTATGTTTCAGTCCAGAGAAAGGATCTTGACCTGAAATATCATTTGTCAATTTCCCTCCGCAGGTGATCCCTGGCCTACTGAGTTCCTCCAGTGCTTTTTGGATTGATACCTGTTTAAATGCTGGCATTGAGGCAGAAGCCTTTTGCCCTGGTGTGTCTGTGATGATCTTATTGTATGGTAAGCAATGGCTGCCTCTTGTCAGTGGGCTGCATGCGCAAGGCAGGAGTCGGTGATGAAACTGGTGTTTTGGAGGGAGCTGGTCCGTCAATCCCACTGATATTAATCCCTAATCCATGCCCAAACCCATGGACTTCTCCATATTAAAATCTCACCCCTCGGTATCAGTGGTCAGTATAGGCTTGAAAATACTCCCGCCTTAGCATTTTCTGTAACCTTGCTCATGACCTTGTAAATGTCCTGCAGCATCTCACATCCATGGTCCTGCATTTCAGGACCACGGAGAGCAGCCCACAAGATGTGCACACCCTGGAATTAATATTAAATGAGGTGCCTGTCTGTTCATAGGAGGTCATCTCCCCAAGTTCATTGTGGCAAACTTGTGAAGCAGCTCTGTCCTGCTGAAACTCTGCTGGGACCTTATAATTGGCCCCACAGGCCTTTACAATATACAGCATCAATTACCCACAATGACATCCATTGTAAGGAATCAGGACACACCGAGCCTTTCCCAAGATAGGGTTCAGTACACAAGAGGCACTTTTACACTAAAGAAGTCTCATGGATAGCAAGTACATGATAATCCCATCATAAATTTCCCAGTCTGGGGCTCCAGGGACCTTTTCCATATGTACAGTTAATTAGGTTTTTCCTAATTTATGGGAGTCTGTTATCCCCAACCACAAGCCTGTCTCATAGTATCATTTCCAATGTGATATATGCTGGCTTCTGATGTGATGATCTATTCTCCTCACACTGGGAGTGCTCACAGGATTCCTACACTTTAATCAGAAATCCAACCTTCGCAGGCGTCTACCTAGAAATTCACTGGAAATCCCAGACAGTGTTAATTGCTCACAGCTCTGCATACCAGGTTATGGGGAAGGAGGGAATAGGGTGACAGTTGACAGGTGGAATTTAGGAGGTGAGAGATAGTTGGTCGATGAGCGGAGTGTAGGGGGCAAGTGATGGGGTTGGGGGCACAGCCAATTAGTGATTGGAGGGTTAGGGTCAAGAGTGGGGGCAGTCAATCAGGAGTCTTGGAGTAAAAGGTGAACAGGAGGAGTTCAATCATTAGCCAGGAGGCTGAATGTCAGTGGACAAGGATCAAGTGACAGAGTGGCACCTGGAGCCAAGAGTTAGGGGTTGGGAGACTGAGGATGAGTGGAAACACAAGAGACTGCAGATGCTGAAAACTGGAGTAAGAAGCAATCTGCTAGAGGATCTCAGTGGGTCGAGCGACATCATTGAGAGGGAAAGAACTCTAGTCTACAACCCTAGAGTATGAACACTGAATATTCCATTTGCAGGTAGCTCTCACCTCCAGTGTATTCCCCTCCCCCCATTCTCTCTCTCTCTCTCTCTCTCTCTCTCTCTCTCTCTCTCTCTCTCTCTCTCTCTCTCTCTCTCTCTCTCTCTCTCTCTCTCTCTCTCTCTCTCTCTCTCTCTCTCTCTTTCCCCTTTCCCCTTTCCCCTTTCCCCTTTCCCCTTTCCCCTTTCCTGTCCTCCCCCTTCCTCACCTCCAACCCCACATCATCTGTTTTCATCCCTCTTCTCCATGGTTACACCCAGGACTACCTGAACATTTTATTCACTAGATTCCCCTCCCCCCTTTCCCCAGGACCATGAGAACTCATTCAGTGATTTAGAAATATTCCAGTGTAAATGTAACCCAGAATTTAATTGCATCTTCGCCATTCTGCATGTCTTATTTGTTATATTTTGGACCCCACGTTAACTTATTCCATCTTGGTGACACTATCCAAAGGATAGTATTAAGCCAACTGAGTTTTCATTATGACAATCTGGAAATTCCATTAGTGACACTTCCTTTATAATTCCAGGCTTTATTTAATTACTTGAATTTAAATTCCCCAGCTCTCATGCTGGGATTTGAGCTCATGCCTGCAGATCCAATGTTCAGACCTCTGGATATTAGTGCAGAAAGCTAACCACTATTGTAATGAACACTCATCAACAGGAGAGTGAGAGCACCACCCAAATGAACGATTTCTAACATGGTAGTTGTATTCTCCTAAGGAGTAGTCTATTGGTGGGACCTCAAATGGCTGTAGAGGCAGATCTGGGATCCACATATTCTGGTAAGTTGTGGCGGTCATTAGTGGTTGGGACTTTTGGTTTTTCAGTCTCCACTTGTTCTCTGTGGCGCAGCAGAGGTCATCCTCGTGTAGCACAGCTCCCTCTTGAACAGATTTCCTCCAAGTGTAGGAACCAATTCAGATTTCTACATTGAACATAGAAAATAGAACAGTACAGCACAAGCACTTTGGCCCACAATGTGATGCTGACTTTTAAACCCATTCCTGGCTCAATCTAACACTTTCATTGCACACAATCTTCAATTTTTCTTTTATTCATATGCCTATCTAAGGATCTCTTAAATCTTTCAAATATATCTGCCTCTAACCTATTGTTGTTGTTCCCATTTGGCCGGAAAGGTGGGCTTGGAACAGTAGTAGCACCTTCCGATGATCTCACCACCACCCACCCCCGCAAATACTTTCCCGGGCAAAGATTTACCAGTATCTACCAGTGCTAGGATGGAAGGGAATCTGTTGCTGGTGGAAACAGACAAAGGCATACATTATTTCTGAATAACCATAGGAAAGCATACATTCAATAGTGATTTGGGCAGTGGTCTTGGAAAGCTGAAGTCATAGGACTGCCATGTGCATCCTGGATCCTTGTTCTCCCAAGTGCTATGACAGTTCTTTCATCCCCATTCATCACCCTGGCCCTCTTCAGATGATAACATGCAACAAGAAATTATGGCGATGGATTGGGATTGAAGTTTCCTCTGTTTGTTTTTTGGTTATGACTGAGCTTAGATCTGCATCTCTGCATCAAATCAGTGGCCAAAACATAACAGAGGTAACAGAATCACATCGAGTAGAAATGGGTGTTTTGCCACATCAAGTCTATGCTGACCATCAAGCAAAAAATTTACATCCAAAAATTCCTTTCCTCCGATAGATGCTGCTTAATCCACTAAGTAATTCCAGGAAATCGTCTGTGGCACCCACTTCCACTAATACTGACAAAAGAGAATCTGCAGGTGCTGAAAATCCAGAGTAAAACACACAAAATGCTGGAGGAACTCAGCAGGTCAGGCAGCAACCATGGAAAGGAATACACAGTTGATGTTTTGACCCAAGACTCTTCATCAGTCACGATGAAGGATCTCGTCCTGAAACAGCAACTGTTTAGTCCTTTCCATGGATACACTAATACTACACTGTTTTATTATCCCCTCATTCTCAACACCCCTACATTCGCAATCAACAATCACTCACCCTATTTAGAATTAACTGGGGTACATCAGTAAGTTTTAGACCTGCAGCCAGGTAACATTTTGATAACTTGGTAATGACATGGGATACTTTTGATTATTTGCTCGTGGGTCATTAATATCACTGTTATGGCCAGCACACATTGTCCATCCCTGTTGCCCTTGAATTGACAGACCAGCTCAGCCAAGGCAAAGGCAAGGCTGAGGCTCTAGAGCTAGACTGGGTAACGATGGTCATTTCTCTTCCATGAAGAATATTAATAAACCAGACCAGTTTTTATAACAGTCCAGTAGTTTAATGGTCACCATACTAGCACTGGCCATTTTAGAAAACAAAAGGTATGTTTTAGTTTTGAATTTAAATTCTTCAGCTGCTCTGATGGGATTCATATTCATTTCTCCAGGTCTTATAGTTTTGGTCTTCAAAAACTAATTTCATACTTAACCATATGGTCAGATTCAGATTTGACCACATGGTTAATCCGATTCAAATTCTGAATCATTTTATTTATCATATGTACATCAAGACATACAGTGAAACGTCTCATTTGTGCTCATAACCAACACGACCTAAGGATGAGCTAAGGACAGCCTGCAAGAGTCGCCACACATAAAACGGAAAGCACAGAGACATAAATCGTTTTGTCGTGTACGCACACGACAATGTATTAGGGTCATACCACATGACTCAAACCAGTTATTATTGGTATCTGAAGCATATTGTACTACCATACATGTTTGTCAGGTTGAGGTAGTGTTGTTCGTTCTTGTACTCAAGAAGAGCAGGTGAGCTGCCTCGATGACTATCACCCAACAATACTCACACATATCACAGTGATTACAGGGGTAAAGCCCCCCCCCCCACCAAACCATTGAGCATATCTACATGAAACACTGTCATTGGAAAGCAGCATCTGTCATCCTAGATCCTCACCACCCAGGTTGTGCTCTTTCCTCACTGCTACCATCAGGTAGAAGGTACAAGAGCCTCAGGACTTGTACCACCAAGTTCAAGAACAATTACTACCCCGCATCCATCAGGCCTCTTGATCAAAAGGGTATAACTATACTCACTTTCCCATCCGTTGACATGTTCCCCACATCCTATTATCTCACTTTAAGGACTCTGTATCTTGTTATCTCATATTATCTCATCTTGTAATCTCATAATTTACTGCTATGCTTTAATATTTGCATTTGCACAGTTTGTATATCTTCTGCACTCCAGTTGGTCTTCCTTAATCCTGTTGCAGTTACGATTCTATAGTTTTGTTGAGTATGCCCACAGAAGAAAGAATCTCAGGGTTGTATATGATGACACTTATGTGCCTTGATAATAAAATTCACTTTGAACTTTGAACTTTGAACAACCACCTCGCTCTCAATTATTTCAAAACAGATTTCACCATCAGATTTCTGAACAGCCCATGAAACTATGAACACTACCACATTATTCCTTTTGTTTTGTATTATTTATTTGTTTTTGCAATTTATAGATTTTTTTATTTCTTTGCACTGTCCAAAACAGCAAATTTCATGCCATATGTCAGTATAATAAACTTGATTCTGATTCTGATTTATTTGAGTGTGAGTAATGACTGAGGAAAACCATATCTATGGCACATAATCTAAGATTACTTGTTACATGCAGATGGAAGAGATTAAGCAATTTCCAATTCAGCTAATCTTGGTCATCTCAAATAAATAGGTGTTACATTTGAAAAACGTTATTGCAGCATGTTCTAAAATGGCTTCTCAAACTTTATAGTGCATTATTTTTATTGATGATGTGATTTGTTTTGTATAAAATTTGTTGAAATATGCTATGCACTTCTAAACTTACTAACTTTGCAGGAAACTAAATAATCTTTGGTTATAAAGTACAGATCTAGCTTCTCAAATCCACATCCAACAATGCCACTTTCAAAACTGAATTTTGACAAAAAGCTGGAGGATTTCTTTATTTGAGTCTGGTTTATTTGGTTATACAACTGTGGGTTTGGAATTTCTTTAAAAAATCCTTTTTTCTTATGTGCATAGGTTGCTGCTCCGGTAATGAGCATGTATAGAACAACTAGAGCACAGATAAAGCAACAAGGGAAGTTCCAATGCAGCTAATTACTCCTTGCTTTTGATGGCTGGCCATTAGAAATGAATAGCCATCGGCTACTGCAGATCAAGGAACAATATTCTAGTATATTTTAAAGTAGCAATACAAATTTCAAAGCACATTTGTTTTTTATCCTAGACCCCCATCCAGAGCGAAATCACTGAAATTTTGTTTCAGAAATTAGCTTGCATCTCGTGATCTCATTATCTTCATAACAACTAAAGTAGTTGTGGCATCTTATGTATGGACAATAATTAGCTAGATTTGCACAATGTATTTGCAATCTTTGTTCGATGCATTATTTTTCTGCTGCAAATTCTGTTTTACTGCTTTCCTATCACACCATGTTGTTTCAAATCTGCGGAGACATTGACAGGAATGTGGAGAGAATTTGAGATTAGGTGGGCTGAAAGGCATTCTTTGTGCAGTGTCTCACTATTAAGTGCCAGGCAGGAGGATCACGGTGAGTTAAAATGAAAATGCGACTACTCCCGTGATGGATAAGAAGTGCCAAGACTTAGCCCTACGATATCTTTCCAAATCAGGATGCAGTGTGATTTGAAGGGCAACTGCAGGGGTTGGCATTTCTATGTGTCTGTTGCCCTTGTCCTTGCCTGTTGCAATTGGCCTGTGTTCTTTCTAAATAGGCATCTTGGTCAGCATAAACAAATTGGGCTGAGGAGCCTAATTCAATGTGGTGAAACTTCATGAGTTTATGCGTAGTTCCAATGTTGGGACTAATGATCTGCATACTTGGATTTAAGTCTTACTGTAGGAAAAGGGAAACCTTGTTCCAGTTAATTCAATACAATCTGAAATAAAAAGCTATTGTTGGTAATAGGGATTAGAATGATTTTAAAAAAAGCCACATCTGTTGCTCCTAATGCCCTTAAGGGAAGAAAATTGAATTGAATTGATTGGATTGAATTGAATTGAAGTGAAGTGAATTGACTTTATTACTTACATTCTTCATATACATGAGGAGTAAAAATCTTTACATTACGTCTATGTCTAAATGTGCAATTATAGTAATTTATAATAAATACTATGTACAACAGAGTAGTCAATATAACATAGAAATACAGTTGTGTCAGCATGAATTAAGCAGTGCTACCCTGGTGGAAGAAGCTGTCCAGGAGCTTGATAGTCTTGGCTTTTATGCTGTGGTACCGTTTCCCAAACGTTAGCAGCTGGAACAGTTTGTGGTTGGGGTGACTTGGGCCCTTTTTACACACCCGTCTTTGTAAATGTCCTGGATTATGGGAAGTTCACAACTACAAATGTGCTGGGCTGTCCACACCACTCTCTGCAGAGTTCTGTGATTGAGGGAAGTACAGTTCCCATACCAGGCAGTGATGCAGCCAGACGGGATGCTCTCAATTGTGCCCCTGTTGAGAGTTCTTAGAACTTGGGGGCCCATACCAAACTTCTTCAACTGTCTGAGGTCAAAGAGGCGCTGTTGTGCCTTTTTCACCACACAGCCGGTATGTACAAACCATGTGAGATCCTCGGTGATGTTTATACTGAGGAACTTAAAGCTGTTCATCCTCTCAATCCCAGGTTCATTGATGCCCAGGTTAGCTTATCTCCATTCCTCCTGTAGTCCACTTCCAGTTCCTTTGTTTTGGTGACATTGAGGGAGAGGTTGGTTTTTTGATACCGCTGTGTCAAGAAATTCCCATCTCGATGGACCCAAACTTGGCTCCAGACCACAGCAGTTGGGTTGACATATAACTGCTCTTTGAAACACCTCAGTAAACAACATGGTTGTACTCAGGCATTGCAACAAATATCTTGAGAATCAAGTTCAAAGAACCAGCAAATATTGATCTAAGTAGGCAGTTCAATGAGGACAATGAGACTGTAGATGCTGGAATCTGCAGTAACAGACAGTCTGCTGCAGGAGCTGAGCGATTCAAGCAGCATCTATGGGAGGAAAGGAATTGTCTGCCTACTACCCACACATTTACCCATTGGGCACCTTCTTCATCTGGTTCCATCTGCCATTCATTTCTCCTAATGGTTTCCATTATCTAGCATTGGTAGATCCTGTGTTCCCTTCCCAATCTGACTCGATTTAGCTTTTTTGTCCTCTTTCTGTCATCCACCAGCCTCTTGTCTCCCAACTCGAGTCCTCCCCCTCCCCTAATTGGGTCTGTCTGCCCATCATCCTTCACCACTCCTTAATCCACCAATTACTGACTCCAACATCACTGCCCATGGATATGTCGTGTCCCACTGGCAGCGCAGGCTCACCAGATGTGTATTGAATCTTGCCAGCTTAGGCCTCCCATTCAAGCCTGCCTCTGCTCCTTGCCAGAGCTACTACACGCTAAACTGGAAAGTCAAATACCCTCACAGAGTCATCGCAAAGCCCAATGCCCTTCAGCCAGAGGGTGGTTAATCTGTGGAATTCATTGCCAAGGACAGCTGTGGAACTCAAATCATGGGGTATATTTAAAGCAAAGTTTGATAGGTTCTTGAATAGTCATGGCATCAAAGGTTACAGGGAGAAGGCAGGAAAATGGAGGGATAATAGATCAGCCACGATAGAAAGGCAGAGCAGCAACGATCAGCCAAGTGGCCTAAAATTGCTCCTATGTCTGGTTTTTGGTATTACGGTATATCGATATACAATAAAATAGTTCTATTTTATTGACAGACAGCAAGAACCATTTAAAAACCTTCTGCAAAGGTTTTGAATAGTTAAGGTCATAAATAGCACTGAAGACTCAGTAAAATATTAAGAGAGATTAAGTTTTAAAAATTAAGTATATGGTAGTTTTATATGTAATTATATTTTATATATCAAACTATCCATAAAATTACAGATTTCAGTTTTAAAGTCCAAAAGCAATCAGAAGATTATGTCAGTGATGGATTATTGAAGCGATGTCAGTGTTTGGGCACAATGCCAGCAAATGTTGATTTAAAATTTAATTGCAAGATTTCTGCAAGCGTGATTCTTTTAACCAAGTTCCTTTGAGTTTTCCTTCCCCACGCCCCTTCTGTGACCATTGGGTTCTTCTCATTCATTTATTGCTGTTGTTCTAGTCAGCACTATTAACATTTTGTATAGAAGTCATTGTGCCCAATCGTTCCACGTCAGGCCCGATCTGACAGGCCCAAGATGTGTGAGATTTCCTTAACATAAGTGGGAGGGGGAAGTGGGACAGCTGGGAAGGTTGAGGTGGAATCTCATGAAACGCCTGTGTATCTAAGTATATCAGCAAGTGTTGAATTTCCTCTCGTCCTCCACTTGACATCATTTCAGCCTCAGACGAAGGACCTGAATTCCAGAAGTGATGTCGGAGCACCTGTCTTGTTCACCAGTTACGGACCCTTGGAAACACTAAAGCTAATGTGCTTTAAGTGGAAAAGCTAGTGGTTGGAATGGTACCTCACACAGAGGGTGGAGGCCGTGGTCACAGTCACTAGAATTCAACCATCCCAGCCCCAGTACACAACTGTAAGAAATCATATGGGCAGGCTGCAGGACCCGACCATCTTCATATGTTTCACTCCATAATATCATAAGTGGGAATGTTCTGCTAACGACATAATGCTTATTTTTATTTGCAACTGTTTAGAAAATGAACCCGTCGATGCCTGTAGAAAACATGTTGAAGTTCAAAGTAAATGTATTATCAAAGTACATGCAGTATCCCGAGATTCATTGTCTTGTGAGCATTCACAAGTTTAAAGAAACCTAATAGAATCAATGAAAACCTGCACACAAAAGCAGACAAAAAACCAATGTACAAAAGAAGTTAAACTGTACAAATACAATAAAAACATATAATAATAATAAATACATCAAGAATAAATAATATTGAGAACATGAGTTTCAGAGTACTTGAGTCCATAGGTTGTGGAATAAGTTCAGGTTTGAGATGAGTAAAGTTTATTCATGCTGGTTCAGGAGCCTGATGGTTGAAGAGTAATAACTGTTCCTGAACCTGGTGGTGTGGGAACTTGACATGAGAAAAAATAAC
Organism: Hemitrygon akajei; assembly: GCF_048418815.1. Classification (NCBI taxonomy): domain Eukaryota; kingdom Metazoa; phylum Chordata; class Chondrichthyes; order Myliobatiformes; family Dasyatidae; genus Hemitrygon; species Hemitrygon akajei. The sequence continues at coordinate 154,558,785 of NC_133131.1, forward strand.
GTTAACATATTTGCTTTCTTACATCTCCTTTATCTACCACCCCAACCCACAGTACCATCAGCTGGGGAGATCCAAGATGTAGAAGAGATGGAGATGTAAGTTCAAGAGTGTGTGTGACTTGCAAGAGGGTGATAGGGTTTATATGATAATGCATATTCAGGGTGACAGCAAAAGCTTTAATGATGCAAAAATAGAAGTGTAAACTTGGGTATAATGGAATAGATAATTCCTGCCTGCTACTGCTAAATTAAGAAGTAATAGTGCATTAAGAAGAATAGATGCAATTTGTCAAAGATTCAACTGCTCTACCAGTCCTCCGTCCTCTATTGCAAACAAAGATCTCATTTTCTAAAATACTATCACCAGTGCTGTGGAATCCCTTCTTTTCCCCCTTGGTTGTTGGTTTGTGTCCCTCTTCTCAAGTTACCCAAACTTCCGCTGTTCTGATGGGGACCAGTTTTCAAATACAAATTCACAGATTTGAAGCTTTAGTCTCAGTAAAACTATCTGTATCCGTTGATAAAGCACAATGGAAACCAAGCCTCTGAGATCTCTGCGTAGTTTAGCACAGAAATCCTGGTTGTCTTCAGTGACTCAGCTCTCGGCGCAGGCTGATATGTTGAACAGACATCTTCCCTTCAGTCTAGGAAAATTAGTTGAACCGAAAAAAATTCAGAGGTATTTACAAACAAGGCTTACTATAAAATAATTCAGAAAATATATTGTTTCTTGCATGAAGTTTAAGTAAGTTTTTAATGGCATACTAATTCATAATCAGTTTGGCAAACTGTCGAGCCCTAAAAGCCTGGATGGTATTTACCTCACATAAATATTTCAAAATATAATTTATTTCAAAATAGTTATTTTTGTTACTTTTTGCATGTTTTATTCATGCCATTTCAGATTCTAGCTTAATGGTTTGTGCATGTTCCAATCTTTAGCCAGTGGTGTGTAAAACGTTTGCAAAGTTAATTAAAAATTGTATGTATTTTCCGTCATATGCATAGAAGCATATGAAGGTGGGATTTCTTGAGCCAGCTACGCCATACTGTGAGACCGTAGCTGGTTCTCTTCCCTCTGGTTCACAACATCACTTGATTCTTTTCAGTGAAGTTTTGAATATGCTCAACAACTTACAGTTTACCTTCACTAGCTTATTAAGAGAATTCTTATAATGACAAAGTAGATGGTTGACCTATTATAAATATAAAAAACTGGAGGCATTAAGGTATTAGAAAATAAAAAAAACATCACCCACTGAACTTTTTAACTTTGCACCCTTTCTGCATTTAGCAGAATTGGCCATTTCTGCTTGCCTCAATTCTGCACATAGTGGATAGGCCAAATGGCTTTTTTCTGTGCTGTAGTGTTCTGTGACTTATATTGGTTCAGTTTTTCTTATACTGTTTAAACCTGCTGACGTGTCCCAAAGCCTCACCAGCTATAACACATTGCAAAGATGCTTCATTTATTTAACAAATTTGATAAAATTATTTAACGTGTTAATAGGTAACGCAGTTTGAAATGGTTTACATGGACTTTCAGAGGATTTTTAATAAGCTGTCATGTAACAGCCTTATCAGCAAGGATAAAGTGTACAGTGTCAAAGGCACATTAACAACATGGATACAAAATTGGCTTGATAACAAAACAATGGAGGTTCATAGTGAACGGTTGATATTTGTACCAGAAGAAAATGAATAGCACTGTTACCAGGTCAGTGTTAGGCCTGTTCCTTTATTTAATTTGTATTAATGAGTTTGGCATAGAGGTGCAAGCCACATTTCTAAGTTTGTATATGATGCAAAACTTGGCACTATAGTGAAATGGGCAGAGGACAGTGATATACTGTATTGCAGCAAGAGATAAACAGGCTGATAGAATGGGAAGGCAGAGTCCTAATGCCAGAAATAGTGAGGCAATATACAGTAGTATAAAGAAAATGGTTCTAAACAAGATGCGGAGGCACTGGGGGGGGCGTTGAAGTGGGGGGGGGGGGGTGGGGAGTTGAAGCAGGTGGGTGTACAAGTCATTAAAGATGTCAAAGCAGGTTGAGAAAGTGATTAAAGAGAGATGCACATTTCTTGAATTTATCAGTGTAAGGTGCCAAATATAAAAGTGGTGACGTCATGTTGAATCTGTAGAAAACACTGTTCCAGCTGGAGTATTGTCTTCAGTTCTGTTCATTACATTATAGGTATGATTTGACAGCATTAGAGAATATTTATGAGAATGGTTCCGAGGATGAGGGATTAGGTTAGGTAAGTTTGTACGATTTTCTTTGTAGGGTGAGAGGATGTTCCTATTAGTGGAGAAATCAAGGACAAAATGCCACAACATAAAGCAAAGGGGGTAATAATTAACTGTGACATTAGGAATTTTTAAACATAGAGTCATAGATGTGTAGAGTTGTACACATAGAAATAGGCCAAGCAGATCCATGTCGAAAAGCCTGTCTGCATTAATTCCATGTGTCCCTTTATGCCCTGCTCATTCAAGCCCCTGTCCGGGTGCCTCTTCAATGTTTTTTCTGTTTCTGCAACCATCTCCTCCCGGCTCATTCCAGATGCCAACCACCATTTATGGGAAAGAAATACCATCTATAAATTTGCTGATTATACAACCATTGTTGGTAGAATCTCAGGAGGTGACGAGAGGGCGCACAGGGGTGAGATATGCCAACTAATGGAATGGTGCCGCAGCAATAACCTGGCACTCAACGTCAGTAAGACAAAAGAGCTGATTGTGGACTTTAGGAAGGGTAAGACGAAGGAACACATACCAATCCTCATAGAGGGATCAGAAGTGGAGAGAGTGAGCAGCTTCAATCCTGAACTCAGCGATTCAGGAACAGCTTCTTCCCCTCTGCCATCCAATTCCTGAATGGACTTTGAAGCTTTGGACACTACCTCACTTCTTTTAATATGCAGTATTTCTGTTTTTGCACATTTTTAAATAATCTATTCAATATATATAATTTACTTGTTTATTTATTATGTTTTATTTTATTTATTATTTTTCTCTCTCTCTCTGCTAGAATATGTATTGCATTGAACTGCTGCTGCTAAATTAACAAATTTCATGTCACATGCGGGTGATAATAAACCTGATTTTGATTCTGATTCTCTTCCCTCTCATCTTAAATCTTTTAACCATTTTCGTATAGACACCCTTACCATTGGAAACCAACATTGGATAATTATCCTAGCTATGCCTCTGAAAATTGAAGGTACTGTACCTCTGTCGTGTCACTTCATAGTGTCCATTCTCCAAGGAAAATAGTCCACTCTATCTAATCTCTCCTTTTAACTCAAGTTTTCCAATCCAGGCAACAGCCTTGTAAATCTTTTCCATACCCTCTGCCTTCCTGTGGTTGGATAACCTGCAGATGTGGTGAAGGCAAGATCTATTGGTAACTGGTATTTGATTTACTATTGTAATATGTATCAAGATACGAGGGGTGATTGATAAGTTCGTGGCCTAAGGTAGAAGGAGTCAATTTTAGAAAACCTAGCACATTTATTTTTCAATATAGTCCCCGCCTACATTTACACACTTCGTCCAGCAGTCGTGGAGCATACGGAGATGCCAAGTTTGTGGCCTGAGGAGATGAGTTATTAACTTCAAGCTTTCTGCATAATCACTCAAAGAGTTGAACTTCATGTGCATGTAACGAGAACTATATAACTCATCTCCTTCTACCTTAGGTCACGAACTTATCAATCATCCCTGCTGTGGACACTTTCTGGAGGTCCAAGATCAGTATGCTCCACGACTGCTGGACTAAGTGTGTAAGTGTAGGAGGGGACTATGTTGAAAAATAAATGTGCTAGGTTTTCTAAAATTGACTCCTTCTACCTTAGGCTACAAACTTATCAATAACCCCTCGTAGAGCAAAAACTTTGGTTTCTCATGCCATCCATGTTGTCCGTTTAACTGCCAAGGGAGTTTTCTGCCATCATTCTGGTGATGGTGTACATTCCATCTCAGGCCAACTTCAGGCAGGCACTGGAGGAGCTGAGCAGCGTGAGTAGCAGTCATGAAACTGTGTACCCTGCGGCCTTCCTTATCATTATGGCCGATTTCAACCAGACCAGCTCGAAGAAGTCTCTGATCAACTGCCACCAGCATATCGCCTATGGAGCTAGAGGAGCCAACACGTTTGACCACTGCTATACCACCACCAAGACTGTTTACCATGCCATCCCATGCCCGCACGTTGGGAAGTCCAATCTCCTTGCTGTACTTCTATCCCAGGGAATGGGCAAAGACTAAAGACTGCAGCACCGGTGGTGAAAACCAAGATGGTATGGTCAAGGCAGGTGGAGGAGTGTTTACAGGACTGCTTAGAGTCGGCAGACTGGACGTTGTTCAGGGATTAATCTTTGGATCAGAAAGAATAAACCATAGTTGTCATTGACTTCATCAAGACCTAGGTGGATGAGTGTGTGCCTTCGAGAACATACCCGACATACTCAAACCAAAAGCTATAGATGAACCAGGAGGTTCATCATTCACTGAGGACTAGATCTGTGGCATTCAAGACCAGTGATCAAGAACTTTACAAGAAGTCCAGGTCTAGGACATCTGCACTCACCCCATCTTCCCGCCACCTCTTGTTCTTACCTACCACCCCATGAGCCTGCGCATCCAACAGATCACTCTCCGCAACTTCAGCCATCTGCAAAGGGATCCCACACCACATCTTTACCTCCCCACTCCCCTCACTTTTCGCTTTCCACATGATCGCTCCCTTCATGATTCCTTTGTCCACTCATCCCTCCCAGCACTTACCCTTGCAAGTGGCCAAAGTGCTACACCTGCCCATTCAACTCTTACCTCACCTCCATTCAGGGCCCCAACCAGTCCTTCCAGATGAGGCAGTTCTTCACCTGCAAATCCAATGGGGTTGTCTATTGTATCTGGTGTTTCTGATGCAGCCTTCTCTGAGATGCATCGTAACCTGAAGGACTGCTTCATCGAGAACCTCCGCTCCATCGACCAAAAGCAGGAACTTAACAATGACCCAACATTTTAGTTCCCATTCCCATTCCCATTCCCTTTCTGACATGTCAGGTCCATGGCCTTCTCTTGTACCATGATGCCACCCTCAGGGTAGAGGAGCAACACCTTATATTCCATTTGGTTAGCCCCCAACATGATCCATGATTATCGATTTCTCCTTCCGGTGAAAAAATTCCCCTTCCTCTCCCCTCTTCTTCTATTCCCCACTTTGGCTTCTTACCTCTTCTCACCTGCCTATCACCTCCCCCCAGTGCCCCACCTCCTATGGTCCACTCTCTTTTCCTATCAGATTCCTTCATCTCCAGCCCCTTACCTTTCCCACCAAACTGGCTTCACCTATCACCTTCTAACGATCCCTCTTCTCTTACCCCACCTTTTATTCTGGCACCTTTCCCCTTCCTTTCCAGTCCTGATAAAGGGTCTTGGCCCGAAACGTGGACTATTTGTTCATTTCTGTGGATGTGACCTGACCTGCTGAGCTCCTCCAGCATTTTGTGTATGTTGATTAGCTTACACTACCCTTTTCTTTGAATATTGAAATGTAGAGTGGACGTGGAGAGGATATTTCCTCTAGCAGGGTAGTCGAGGACTGGAGGGCGCAGCCTCAGAATAGAAGAACGTACTTTAGAACAGTGTGAAGGAGCAATTTATTTAGCCAGAGGTTGGTGAATCTGTGGAATTCATTGCTGTAGTTGGCTGTGGAGGCCAAGTGATTGGGTATGTTTAAAGCAGAGGTTGATAGATTATTGATGAGAGAGGTATAGCAAAGGTTATGGAGAGAAAGCAGGAGAATGAGTTTGAGAGGAATGATAACTCAGCCATGATATTATGGCGAAGCAGACTTGATGTACCAAATGGTCTAATTTTGCTCCTATGTCTTATGTCTTACGTTTTTTTTACGTGTACCTTGAAGGTCTTAAAGTCTGATTTTGTGTTCCTTGAATGGTTCCCTAGATGTTAATGTAATACAAACTATTAAAAGGGTGTGAATGTAATTTTCTCTAGGTTAAATCAAGTTACAACTAGTTCTGGATGATGCAGCTTTTGGGCATCTATCTTTTTTTCCTTCCCCCTTTAAGCGCGTCAGCTTTACTTTGTTTAATGGTAGACCCAGTCTCTTTTATGTCAAAGGTACAATATTCCGAATGTTGCTTAAATTTGGACTGGCTTTGCCCTGAAGCGTCTTCTGTATCATGTCCTCCTCCCTTCCGCCATGGGCTCTTTGCATCAAATCCCTTCCCCATCCCTTAGATTTTGCATGTGCACAAGCTTAGGAAAGGACTGTCACCTTGAATAATGTAACTGATTCAGTCCAAATTACATTATTTAGTTGCAATGCCATTTAGAATTACTCATATAGAATGGTGAATGAATCAGGTAATTAGGAATGCAATCATCATTTAAATAGTATTGTATTCAATTATTTAGCAAATAGCCAGCTAATCAGTTCACTTGAAATTTGTATTTTAATCTACAAGCCATAATTTAAATAACCTTGAAAATTATATTGATCTGCGACGACTGAATAAAAGTCTATTAGGATATTTTTGATCTGTCAACTAACTATAAATGATCGTAATTTCATATAAAGTATTCAGAACAGGGTTGCTCACTTAAGGAAAAACCAAAGGGACGAAAGTGTAATAGTTTTCTAATTACAGCTGAATAATCCTGGGCACATGGTAATAAAGTGCCAAGTTAATGTTACGGGTCTTGTACTGCACGCTGGACCTTATTAGTTCAGTGTGCGTAATTAGCTGAGTAACCTTTGTAAACCAAAATCCTTTCAATAGGAGCTTTTGAAAATGCCAGAAGCCTCTCATCTTTTCCAGCAACAAAGAACAAAAAAAGAAAGACATTTGCTTCTCCTTATCTTTTCCATTCGTTTTGTTGAACTCATGGTAGAAGACAGGAGTCTAATTCTCATGCAAGACCTACACTAAAAGAGTCACCAAAGTTCAGAATTTAAAGTACAAAATAAAATTTTTATCGAAGTACCCATACAATATGTCACCTGCAAATTAATTTCCTTGTGGGATTCACTGTAGATACAAAGATACACAATAGAGTCAATGTTAAAAACTACACACCAATCAGGATACTTTTCATTGTGCATCTATAGAAGTTTGTCAGAGTTTTAGATAGCATGCTGAATCTGTGCAAACTTCTAAAAAGCAGAGGCACTGCATACTGGCACTTGCAGGAATGATGCAGGCTTTCAAAGTGACAGGCCAAAATGTGCATTAGGCACTATTCATTTGTTAATTAAAGGACTAATGACACCCAAAAGAGCCCCTCTTGGAAATGTTGTTAACAAGGAGCACAGCCAGATAGACAAAGCTTAGAAATTTACTAACAATAGTTAAAACACAATATTTAAGCATGAAGTTTTAGTATGTGAGTAAGAAGCTATAAATGTTGGTTATCTGGGGAAAAAACCCCCAGAAAATGCTGGGAGAGTTCTTTAAGATGAACATATCAGGACAGACATTTCATCAGAACAGGACAAGTGAGGAAACAAGCATGGATTAAGTCATAAAGAGAAGGAAGAATGGAGAAAACAGGGAATGTCTGTGATAGGATGCAAACCAATGTTATCAAATGACCAATTACTGAAAAATAAACAATAGGAAATAACAAACAGGTTCAAGTTGAATTGTCATTCAACCATACATGAATACAGTCAAATGAAACTGTTACCATAGGGCAAAGGTGCAAAGCACAGAACCAACACACAGCACACAGCATGTATAAAATATCAGTACAATACAATCACACATAGAAATATAGCCCAAGACCTTGAGTCCATGAATGTTGCAGAAATATGTAGTCAAACACAATACGTCTTGTCTTGTCCCAAGCAAATGTTGGGGGCAGCATCAACTCCAGCATGGATGCCGCACCACACTGCCTATGGTGGAGCTCACCGACTCAGACGCCTCTCTCCTGGGTGGGCTGTAAACAGGCAATTCTGCGACTAGAGGCCTGGTCCTTGCTACAACCGAGGCCATGCAGCTTCCCCAGCATCCGCCAGTAAATTGATACACTGGTCCTGTAGCATTATTCCATATTAACAATGTCCAACGGGGTCTTGCGATCACAAGGAAAGCGACTAAGACTATCACCTGCTTTAGACCGCACTCGGTGTCTTTGCGCGCCGACTTCTCCAGTGCCTCTCTGGCGCAGGCAGCAGCGTGATCTGCACTAAGACCAGCTCCTTCGATTCTGCAACTCTCTGATGGGATAGGCCTGCAGGACTTTAAGTTCTTAATGCCCAGCAGGTTCTTGCGACCTTAAAAATATATTTAAAAATGGGCAATAACACCTTTGGTTGACCCTGTAGAAGCCGACACGATTGAATATGCTGCCATTTTACCGGAAGGCACTTCTCTTGTATTCGCTCAGTTTGTTATCTTCTGCACATTGTTCGTCCATCCGGTTGGGTGTGATCTTTCATTGATTCTTGGATTTACTGAGTATGCTTGCAAGACAAAAAAATCTCATGGTTGTATGTGCCGACATATACGTACTTTTATAATATGTTTACTTTCAACTTTGAGCTTTTGCTTTGAACTTTGAATATCATTTGCATTCAGCTCTGAAGAATTTGCAGTGCCTTCCCCACTCCCTCCTTCTCCATTTGCCATAACGCTTTTGTTGCTCAGTCAGTTGCAGCATTGGAATCTCTGTTGATCTCCTGATGAGCTGATGTTGAGGTTATTGACAAACGGTTTGAAATCTTTATGCTTCTGCACAGACAGCTTGAGATTAGGTCAGCCTTGCTCGGCAGACTCTGACTCATAGGTTTTAGCTGGTATTCTGCCAAAAGACTTTCTAATAATAGCTGATTCATACAGCAGGTATTGTTAATAAAGTAGTCATTAACACTAATAACAAGGCCACCTCAATATGACTAAATGAACACTCCACATGATAAGCAAGCAGAGGCAGATAACAACCACTGTATCTAACACTTTGAGGATTAAAGTCTTTTGTCAATGGTTTTTATTCTAAAAGAACCCGTTGTAACTTTTGTGGCTCTAGCATTAACATGGGTCACCCTGTGGCGTGTGATAAAGCCCCATCAGGATCACTGATAACCCTGCGATTTCAGATCCACAACTGTGCTTGACTCAGTTCAATGCCAAGTAGGAGCAACTGGGAATTGCAGCTCTAGCCAGCATCCTGTGTTCAGCTAAACTAGTGAACACTAACACTTCCCAAATGAGTAAATGTCCCTCTCTTTGAATTTCTTTTTGGCATTGTAAATATACATGTTATCGCATAAATAGCCTACTAGGAGTGATAAACCCTAAAAAAAAAGTGATTCTTGTTCTGTGGAGCGAGAAAGAGCAAGTGAGAGAGAGAGAGAGAGAGAGAGAAAGAGATTGAGAAAGAGAAATGTTTGTGGGTCGGTCTTAGAGCTCTTTGTTATTACTTTACAGGAAACCAGCCAGTTCCAATTTCTCTGAGGCTAATAGATGTGGACTTGCAGGGGTGGTGAGCTGAAGGTGTGAACGGAGCATTGTAAATTCATTTGTGGGAGAGTGTCTGAGTGATTGCTTTGTGGCAATTTGGTTCAACAGCTGGTGTAAGTGGTCTCAGCATTGTGTGGACAAAGGGAACCTTCCCTTTATCCAAGAGAAGGCAACAGTTAATTAAAATAAATAAAAGCTGATTCATACCGCAGATAAAAAAATGAATAAATAAAATAAAATTATTCTTAATATATACTATTTACAATTTTAAACATTCTAGGAACACTTTTTTTGCTTTTTTTCCATGTCTTTTGAAGTAAGGATTCTTTTGCATGTGCTGAAACAGCAAGAATTGAGAGGTAGTGTTCATGAACCAACCCATGGGAAATAATTTACATATATATATTATTTATTGTAATTTATAGTAATTTTTATGTATTACACCGTACTACTGCCACAAAATGACAAATTTCACACCATATGTCAGTGACATTAAGCCTGATTCTGACTCCGATTTCTGATTCTAGTCATTCAATGCTTAACATACTGTATAATCACAAGAAACATCAGCACAACCTTGAACACAATAAGTTAATGATTTTCTTTCACTTTCAAGAAAACCAGTATTATTTTCCCAGCTTTTACCACATATTTTATTACCGTCATTGACAAAAAATGTGCCTAACTGAATCAAGCTATTATCTAGGTATGTCTTTGACCCCGCCCCACCTTACTAACCCCCTTTGTGAGAGAAAACCTGGTTAAAGTGACACCTCAACAAAGAGCTAGGTTTGCTATGGTATAATTAAGTCATTCATCGAGAAGAAAGAGATGTGTCATATGAAAAGTTAACTTTTCTTTGGTTAAATAGGCTACATTTTCATTTAGATTTTTGATGACGGTATGCTACTCGTTTCAAAATACATATTTCCATTTAAGAATTAACACATTGTAAGTTCATAAAGCTAAAACCTGAAACAAAATAGTGCAAGCTATCTATTCGTTGGGCTTAGCAGCCCCAGCTGCCTTCTACAGCCAATGACCTAGAGTCAACTCAAACAGCAAATTGCACGCGAATTTCCCAAGAGTTTCAGGAGGAAACAGTGGAATGCAGAACTGGTGACAAATGAACCTTGTTAAAGAAACGGGGAACACATGCCTGTGGTGGTGACAGGTTCCATTGTGCCTTTCAAGAGAAAGGTGGATAAATATATGGTGAGAGAAAAAGGGCCATGGAGGGATGGACTGAGTGAATTGTACAGTTGCAGATTGTCGCAAACACAAGAAAATCTGCAGATGCTGGAACTCCAAAGCAACACGCACAAAATGCTGGTGGAACTCAACAGGTCAGGCAGCAGCAATGGAAAAGAGTAAACAGTCGATGTTTCGGGCCAAGACCCTTCTTCAGGACTGTTTGTCATGTCCGACAATGACAGGAAACCTATGCAGCAGAGTTTTTAAAGTGGAAAAGCCATTGCACTGGGACAGTTCCACTCTCTTGACCTCAGAAGTCAAGAGAGTCCTGTGGTAAGAACAAGCATCACAAACTGAGGTTTTCCTTGGTGGCAGTTGATGACCATGATGTCTTTGCTGCCTTGTCGTGCCCTTCGCTCTCCACAGAGTGTTGCAGAACCACCTTCTTGGCCATTGGAGCTCACTGTAGATCTCATCTGCCGAGTCCACCAGAGCCAACTGCACACGCATGCCCCTATCTCACCAGGGTATGAGGCTGCTGGCTACCCTCACCTGGTTTAGCCCGCCTGTCAAAGTGGTGTACTGGGATGTGGCCGTTGTTCCATGCAAATAGCTACTTGGAGCCACAGGTGAGAGCTGAGTGTCCGGTGGGGACCAAAGGTGAGAGATCTACCCCAGAATGGACACAACAAGCCCCTTCACCAGCGGTGCTACCCCTCCCCCCAGACACCCCATACAGTTGTGGATATCAGAGGCCAAATGAACTTTTCCTTTGCTGTAACCATTTTACAATTCTATACCATGCTCCCTATATGATGTATGAAATTTATAAAGTTTGAAAATGTGAACTGAAACCTATTGGCATTCAAACTAATTATGCAGCATGATAAACAAAACTAGCTAATGAAAAATGATTGGAGATTCTTTTCAATTGCTTTATTGTTTTGACCACATTTTGAAAGAAACAGCAAATTCAACATTGATGTCTGAGCCAACAATGTTTAAGGTTTTCCTTCAGTGTAATGTAACTGTGAAATAACAGAATCTAAAATCCACAGCTGATCTGAAGGGTTTGGCTTGTGATAATAAACGGGAGCGAATTTTGACAGAGGGTTGCACGAGATCAATGGAATTTGAGCATGAAGTGCTTGAATTGCTCAATCTTTTGCATTAAAAATTATTATTATATCATATTTGTAACATTGTCCTGGCAAGCTTTAAGGAAATTGTGGCCCAAAATTCCCATTGTTCCAGATGCCCTGCAGTTTAGTGTCTACGCAGTACTCTGTTTCTACCTCTGAAACCTGAAATAATTTTATTTGCAATACATTTATCATTTCTTATCCTAGAGAAATCAACTCAACATAAATCATTTCTATATGCCTACAACCTTGTGGAAAAATTAAGCAATCATCTCTTATTCATTTTGACTTCACATCTTAGTGAACATACTGGAACTACAGGATAAGTTTAAGCAGTTTTCAAGCTACCTATGTAGACACAAGAGGTTTTGGAGATGCTGGCAACCTTGAGCAAAGTTTCTAAAATGCTGGAGGAACTCAGAAAATCAGGCAACATCAATGGAGGGGAATAAACAGTTGACATTTCGGGCCGAGAGCTTTTATCAGGGTTCAGGCATTTTGTGTGTGCTGCTGTGTATTTGAACTCTAGCAATGATTAATGCAGTGTTAACTATATACCAGGATAAAACTCAACACTTCTTGACATTGTGGAGATAACTGCACAATGAATAATTGATAGTCATATCTATATTTTTTGCTCACCCACCATCCCCAGTGGGAGCAGGCCTGCTTGCTGTTCAAATATGCACCATCTCGTAGTAGGTAACACCTGCTGGTTTTTAGTCTGTGCCAGTGACTTTGTCTAGATCCTGCCTAAAAGCAGCAAAACAATTGCAAACATTGCAACTCCTAATTAAATGCAGAAAATGCTAAAAATACTCAGCAGATTAGCTTCTTTGGTGGGAAGAGTAACAGAGCTAATATGTTTATTGTTATATCAATTTGATGATGTTTCATTGGTGTCTCCACAAATGAAGACTCAGCTGCAGGGTATTAGTAATATTTTGATTTATATTTAGGAGCAAACTAGGCCATTCAGAAGTCTGCTCCACCATTCCATCATGGCTGATTTAATTTCCCTCTCAACCACATTCTCCTGCTTTCTCCCTGTAACCTTTAACGCCCTGACTAATTAAGAAACTATCCGCCTCTGCTTTAAATAAGCCCAATGACTTGGCCTCCACGGTCATCCATGGCAATGAATTCCACAGATTTGCCAGTCTCTGGCTACATAAATTCTTCCTCATCTCTTTTATAAAGGGCCATCCTTCTATTCTAAGCCTGTGCCCTTAAGATTGTGTAATTAATTATTAGGATCATTTTATTTTCCTCTCCATGTTTATCACCATTAATAGGGGGTATAATGTAAATTAAATGAGGGGCTGTTACATTTCTCAGTTTCCCGTTGTTTCCAATTTTTCCCCACTGTTGAGCCGCCAACATTATGTTACATTGGGTCAGATTCAGGAGAGCAGCTTTAAAGTTAAACCCTCCTCACTGCTTAGCAAGTGATGTTCACCCATCAGCTTTGTTGTTTAATATGTTGGTGTTCCATTCCAGAGACAGAGTAGTGATATAAAATTGAAATATATATTATCCACCGAGCTGTCATTCAGCTTTAACTTAACATTAACCTTGTGGAGCTTGGCTGTTAGCTTGGGTATTACAAACCACAGGTCTCTGAGGAGCCTTGCTTAAGGGCAGGGTTTCTTGCTGAATTAAGCTGAAGAAAAAAGCACATTTAATAGGTTAGATACAAATAAGAACTCTGTCCTTAGTGAAAAATCAACTGACCAGAGGTGGATTTTCCAGGTCTGATAGCCAAGTAATACTGAACTATGTAACACAAAAAATAAATTTTCCTGTTAAAAAAAGTGCAGTGGAATCCAGTTAATTGGGTCATCGTTTAATCTGGACATCCACTTATTGGGGACAAGTCTTAAAGAACAAAAACTAATTAAGAAAATTCCCTTTGTTTATATGGGACACTATACCATTTAAATGGGGTAGGAGACTGTCACTGAGCAGGTTCTAACTACTGTCAGTCACGAGCACTTGTGTGGCCATTAGACGCTGCACCATGTTTAGAGTGATCAGCTTTTAAATAGCATCTGTTAAGTGTGTTTGTTTTGCAAAAGCAGTGATTTTTGTCACTGACAGTTGGCAAGGAATAAGCTATAAGTCAATTCAGAACAGTTTTGCTCACTGACGTTTCAAGCATTCAGGCTTGGAGATGCCAGAAATGGCCAAGAGTGATAATAAATCATTTTCACTACAGCAACAAGTTAGTAACTACAAAGAATTTGAAGGAATTGATAATCATCTTGAATTTTACAATGAAACTGAAGATTTGGAGGATACAATCGTCGGCAGCATTGTATGAAGACAGTCCATTATCTGCATTAGGTATCCGCTCTGATTTTGTTCATTTACAGTCAGTCAAAGGAACACGGCAGCATACGTTGGATGAGTTCCTCCATCAATAAATATTAGGAACTAATACAGACAGACAGACAGACAGACATACTTTATTGATCCCGAGTGAAATTGGGTTTCATTACAGCCGCACCAAGAATAGTGAAGAAATATAGCAATATAAAACCATAAATAATTAAATAATAATAAGTTAATCATGCCAAGTGGAAATAAGTCCAGGACCAGCCGATTGGCTCAGGTGTCTGACACTCCGAGGGAGGAGTTGTAAAGTTTGATGGCCACGGGCAGGAATGACTTCCTATGCCGTTCAGTGTTACATCTCGGTGGAATGAGTCTCTGGCTGAATGTACTCCTGTCCCTAACCAGTACATTATGGAGTGGATGGGAGTCATTGTCCAAGATGGCATGCAACTTGGACAGCATCCTCTTTTCAGACACCACCGTCAGAGAGTCCAGTTCCACCCCCACAACATCACTGGCCTTATGAATGAGTTTGTTGATTCTGTTGGTGTCTGCTACCTTCAGCCTGCTGCCCCAGCACACAACGGCAAACATGATAGCACTAGCCACCACAGACTCGTAGAACGTCCTCAGTATCGTCCGGCAGATGTTAAAGGACCTCAGTCTCCTCAGGAAATAAGAGACGGAAATAGAGTTTTATAATTTTTTCCATTAAACCTTTTCCCCACTCTTTTGTTTCCCAAAATGAACCACTTCCAAATGAAATTGCACCTGCCACTGTCTCCTCATTACCATAAAAGGTCTATCTTCTTCCAACTCACCTTGATGTTTGCATAACCAACTATCTTGTGTCATCAGCAATTCTGAATATTCCACCAAAATTCAGATAATGTACTTGGAAAACAGAACATAGTACAGAATGGGAACAGGACCTTGGGCCCATGATGTCTGTGCTGACCATGATGCCAAATTAAACTAAACCTGGTCTGCCTGCAGATGTTCCATATCCTTCTGTTCCCTGCCTGTACATGTGCCCATATAAATGCTTCTTAAATGGCACTATTTTGTCTACTTGTACTACTAACACCTGCAGTCAATTCCAGGCTCCTACCACTCCTACACTCCGACCTGTGTTGGTGCATGGCCAAGTGGTTAAGGCGTTCATCTAGTTATCTGAAGGTCGCTAGTTCGAGCCTTGGCTGAGGCTTGCGTGTGTGTCTTTGAGCAAGGCTCTTAACCACACATTGCTCTGCGACGACACCGGTGCCAAGCTGTACGGATCCTAATGCCCTTCCCTTGGACAATACGTGGAGACGGGAGACTTGCAGCTTGGGCAACTGCCGGTCTCCCATAAAAAAAACCTTGCCCAGGCTTGCCCCCTGGAAACTTTCCAAGGTGCAAATCCATGGTCTATCGAGACTAACGGAGGCCTACCGCACCTACCACTCAATGTGTGAAAAAAAACATACAGTACTATACAAACCTCCTTTAAACATTCCCCCTCTCAGCTTAACATTAGTCCTCTAGTATTGGACGTTTCCTCATGGGAAAAAGACTGCCTATAAAAAGTGTTTACAGTGTATTGCAGTAATTGAGATAATAGATAGAGGGGGTGGGGGTGCCAACTAGAATGATTGATCGGATTCATTGCCTGGAGGAAGAAACTTTTAAAATGGCATGAAGTTTTTGTTCTAAAAGCCCTCCAGCGCTGTCCAGCAGAGAGGTTTTGGAAAAGTCAGTTTGTTGGGTGTGTAGTGTCCATAATAATTTTCCTGCCTGTTTCCTTGTCCTGTACACATACAAGTCCTGCAGTGATGATAGACTGCAGCCAATGAGTTTTCTCTGCTGAGCTGACAGCTCACTGTAGTTTTTGTATATTGTGAGAGGATGCTGTGCCAAACCGGACAGTAAAGGCTGATGTGAGGATGCTGTCTATGATGGCAGTGTGGAGTTGTTCTGGAGAAGATGGAATTTCATTCACGACGTTAACTGTAAAGCCATACTTTTATTCCTCATTGCAGAGTTCTACTTCGTCTGCTATTTGTCCTCTTTCTGCTGAACTCTTCTAGCTTGGATAAGACTTTTAAACACCCACCATTCCTTTTGGTCTTTATTAGCCTATTTCCACCTCTCCATCTCACATCCTGGTCAGAGATTTTGTAATATTTTTAGTCCAAATTTTTATAGTTGCTTCACCTCTTATTTTCAATTTAGTTTTAATCTTTCATATCTATTGAATGAACCATATTCATCAGTGCACCTTTTTTAAGAATATTCTTCTCGTTGAAGTAAGTATATTGTGCACTCTAACCTATCAAAACTGGAAATGTTCCAATGTGATCCTGTCCGTGAAATGCTCTAACTTGATCATTTGAATTTGAATTCTTCTCAACTCATTGGAGTTTGTCTAGTTCCAATCTCACTTCTGCCAAATCTCTGTCCATAAGATCTATATTTATTAATGAAACTTGGAGCAATGTTTATACACCAGTCTGGTCTGCAATCTGCAGTCTTGTTGCAGTCTTTGGCGCAGGAATGTGTGGCAACTCTTGTGTGCTGCATCTAGCACATCTATGGATGTGCTGGTTGTCATTGCAAATGTCACATTTCACTGTATGTTTTGATGTATAAGTGATAAATACAGTAATTCTGAATCTGAATCAGATCACATATTTTCTGAAGAGCTCGGAAACAAATCTATTATTGGGAAAGTAAAACCCAGTCTGAGGTCCCTTCCCAGCTTGATGTTGACAACACTTTTTTGTAGAGGATTCCGTAGCACTTTTCTCTTAAGGCCACTCAGCCCCCATCTCCATTAAACACCTGGTTTCCTTGGCTGCATAAGTCTGGGGAAGACAACCTCTGGCCCCGCCAAACTTTAGAGATTGGGGTGCAGTGAATTCCACCCCAATCCTCAGTTTCTGTGGCTGCTGTGTCATTTGCTATCCTGTTACAAATTAATGCTATGTCAGTTATCAGATTGGTATTAAAGATAAACGTTCAAGTTTTCATGAATGAACCATCTTCAAAGCAAGTGAAGACTTTGGTCAAACATGGCTTTCTATTGGTATTCAGGCTTGAAGCACAGGGAAAACTTCAAAGTATTACTTGTGATGGAATAGACTCGATGGGGCAGATGGCCTGATTTTGCTCCTACTTCTTATGGACTCTGCCTCCTCTTCCAGCTGCCTATAACCTCTCTCATGATTCTGCCTTCTTCTACTACCCATAGTGCTTTCCCCTTACATTCCTTCTTCTCCTTTCCTGCCTATCCCCTCCCTGCTTCCCTCCCCCACCCCTTGATCTTTCCCCTTACTGGTTTTTCACCTGGCACCTACCAGCCTTCTCCTTCCCACCCTCCCCCCCCCCACCTTCTTTATAGGGCCCCTGCCCCCTCCTTCATCAGTCCTGATGAAGGGTCTCGGCCCGAAACGTTGACTGCTCATTTCCACGGATGCTGCCTGACCTGCTGAGGGATAGGGAGTATTGAGGTTCAGAGAGGAGACTAGGTGAGGGTATTAGTATATGTGTAGGTGTGTGTGTGCATGTATCTGGTGTCCCTGGTCACTGGGTCCCAGGCTCACTCTGTGAAGTTGGTTTGGTGACTATTATCTACTGAGATACAGCACAGGACATATCCAACCTTTTGAGCCATGTGGCCCAGTGACCTCTAATTTAATTGTAGCCTAATCACTGGACAATTTACAATGAGCAATTGTAGTCGGTATGTGTTTGGACTGCGGGAGGAAGCCAGAACACCTGGAGGAAACCCACGTGGTGATGAGCGTACAAACTTCTTACAGACAGCAGTGGAAATTGAACCCAGGTCACTGGTACTGTAAAGCATTGTGCGATCTTATGCGAGCTAGTGTTACATTTGACAGTTTGAAGTTCAGTACCTGGAATCTCAGGATCCACTTGAGTAATTACAACAGCAACAGGCCTGAAAGCTGCTCCACCATCACCATTTGGGAAATCACACTTCTTCATATCAACACTGCCAACCTGCATGAGGTGCCGAAGCCTTGGGTCCATACCGTCAGGCTCAGGAATAGTTATTACCGGTCCATCATCAGGCTCCCGAACCAGTGTGGATAACTTCACCCACCTCAACTCTGAAATAATTCCATAACCTATGGGCTCACTTTCAAAGTCTCTATAGTTCATGTTCTCCATATTATTTATTGACTTATTTATTTTTATTTGCACATAGATTGTTTGGCCGTCTTTGTGTGTAGTTTTTCACTAATCCTATTCTATTTCTCTATTCTAATATGAATGCCTGCAAGAAAATAAATCTCCAGATAGTATGTGGTGACATATATGTACTTTGATAATAAATTTACTTTGAACTTAGGACACAATGATTAGGAAGGGGCCAGCTGAAAGAGCAAGGCTTAGGTACGCCTTATCCTAAAGTTGTAAACCAACAGAATATCTTCACAAAGAGAGCCTTATCCTGAAGAGTGACTTATCTATGGAGTTAGTGTCTCTTCCATCCATTTAATGAATAGCAGTTCTAATCACCTTGCCGTCGCTCCTAATTTTTCCACACGGATTAATAGTTCAGCATGGACTAGATGGGCCAAAGGGCCTCTGTGCTGTAGTGTTCTATGACTCTATAACTCTATGACACTTAAATCTGGGTTCCATTAACTTGATATGCCTGTTTCTCTGTCTAGTTATGGCAGATACAAGGTTGAAGCAAACCTTTTTATAAACAAGCCATTCTTTATTTCTGCATTATTTTTTATTTCATTTTTTCCAATTAAGATATAAGGTCCATGTGTGGAATGTTGCGTTCATTTCAAGGAGACTAGAATATAAAGGCAAGGATGTAATGTTGGGCTTCATAAAGCACTAGTGAGGCCTCACTTGGAGAATTGTGAACAGTTTTGGGCCCCTTATCTAAGAAAGGATGTGCTGAAACTGGAGAGGGTACAAAAGAGGCTCATGAAAATGATTCTAGGATTAAATGGCTTGTCACATGAAGAGCTTTTGATGGCTTGCATTCACAAGAAATCAGAAGAATGAGGGGTGACCTAATTGAAACCTATCGGATGTTGAAAGGCCTTGACAGAGTGGATGTGGGGAGGATGTTTCCTATGGTGGGAGAGTCTTGGACCAGGAACACAGTCCCTCTATTCAGCTTCCTTTTGGAATTGAGATGCAGAGGAATTTCTTCAGCTAGAGAGTGGTGAATCTGTGGAATTTATTGACACAGGCAGACGTGAGGCCAAGTCTTTACATATATTTAAGGCAGAGGTTGATAGATTCTTCGTTGGTTAGGGCATAAGGGGAAACAGGGAGAAGGCTGGAGATCGGGGCTGAGAGGGAAAATAGACCAGCTATGATGAAATGGTGGAGCAGACTTGAGGGCCCAAATGGCCTATTCTGCTCCTACAGTATATGTATGGGCTTATGGAAAAGGCAGAAAAAAATTACCTAACCACAAAGTACACTGCAGATGCTGTGGTCAATCAGACGTACAAACAAGCTGGATGAACTCAGCAGGTCGGGCAGCATCCGTTGAAATGAGCAGTCAACGTTTCGGGCCAAGGCCCTTCATCAGGACTGAAGAAGGAGGGGGCAGGGGCCCTATAAAGAAGGTGGGGGGAGGGTGGAAGGTGCCAGGTGAAAAAACCAATCAGAAGAAAGATAAAGGGGTGGGGGAAGGGAAGCGGGCACATGTATAAAGGAATCCCTCTGTAATATGGTATAGTATAAAAGCCATCGTTGCCCAAAATCCTCTCCCATCCAGTCATGTGTGCAAAGGCAGATACACACAAAACGATTTGCTTACTTGGAGAAATATCCACATAGAAGTGACTAGTAATATATTCATAAATGCACTCAATGGCCAACTTTATTAGGTACCCCCTGTACATAATAAAGTGGTTACTGAGTTCATGTTGGTGGTCTCCTGTTGCTGTAACCCATCCACTTTATGTTTGATGTTTTGTGTGTTTGGAATGCTCTTCTCACACCTCTGCTAGGTCCCAGGAGATTAGCGGTACCTGAGATAATCAAACCACCCCGTCCTGGCACCAACAATCATTCCATGATAAAAGCATTTAGATCACATTTCTTCCCCATTCTTATATTTGGACTGAAACCTCTTGACCTAGTCTGCGTGCTTTTATGCATCGAGTTGCTGCCACATGATTGGTCGATTCAATAATTTTCATTAACAAACAGGTGTACAAGGTACCAAATAAAGTGGCCACTGAGTATATTATTACAAACAATGTATGTTAATTTGAACTAGGGTTTCGCTGCACTTATACTCTGTACTCGGGCTAAATATAAAGAAATTTAAAATTCAGCATTTTCATTGTGATATTTAAAAACAAAGTTGAAAATTAGCAATGAACTTTTCCGGTATTTTCTGGATTAAAGGTCTTGTGCTTCCCTTCAATTCTGAGAACATTTTGCACTCATAGTATCGTAACAGAATACCTAAACTTGAATAAAGGCAGAAAAGTAAAGAAATCTGTGTTTGCCAATTTCAGACCGATGAATTATGCTGAAGAGGAAAGATCCTTAGTATATGATGTTCATTTATTTATCAGTTGAATTTACAGCATTGCACGATGGGTCATGAGCTGACCAATTTATGTTTAAATTTTACATCTATTTGAGCAGACTCTAAGATAATGACAGACATTGCAGAGAAATGCAGCAGGTCAGGGAGCAGTTGTAGAAAGAGGCTGGAAGTCTTCCGTCAAAACTGGGGAAGTGAGAAAATGAAATAATTTTATATTGCTGAGATGGTGAATAAAGAGAATGTATCTGATAGTCTGAGGCTATGGTTACCATGGTGATTTAAAAGCAGAAAAAGACCAGAAAAATTGGGAAGAGGGGGCTATGGCGCATCTGTGGAATGAGAAACAGTTAACATTTATGAAAGAGAGAGGAAGGGACAAAGACAGACAGACAGAGATGAACCCAGAGAGTAGAACCTAAACGTGGAGTGTAAAAGATATGAAATGTAAAGCTATTGCTACTGACCAGTAGCCTAGGAGGCTGCGCTATTGGAACGAGGAAACATTAGCCAGCATCCTGGATAGGCAACCTACACCAGAATTATCCAGAGACAGAGGAAACAAGCTTCCTGAAATTGTTGAATCTGATTTGGTTTGGGAAGGCTGCAATGTGCCTATTTCCTATGTGTTGAAGCCCAAAGGCCAAAACCCTGAACCTGAAAGTCCACCTGGGAAGTTGGAGGCCTGATGTCTGTGATTCTGTGAGTTCAGAGGAGGCCCGGATTCTCCTAGAGTTAGGGGGGGGGGGGGGGGGGGGGGGGGGGGGTGTGTGTGTGTGTGTGTGTGTGTGTGTGTGTGTGTGTGTGTGTGTGTGTGTGTGTGTGTGTGTGTGTGTGTGTGTGTGTGTGTGTGTGTGTGTGTGTGTGTGTGTGTGTGTGTGAGAGAGCGCGCGCGCAGGTGGGTGGATGGGAGGGAGGAAAAGGGCTTGTCTTGTTGCTGTTACTCTGCGGAGCATTCTGAGCATGCTACGTTGATGCCAGAGTCTATGGCAATCCGTGCAGGCTGGCCCCAGCAAATCTTTAGGTTAATCCGAATCTGAATTTGTACATTGCTGCTTTTCCTCAAGCTGACATTGAACTTTTCTATAACAAATGTACAATGCCACGCACGGATAGTTAGGAGTAGGAGTTGTATGAAGAATTAAAATAGTAGACAGCTGGAAGTCCAGGGTCACCTAAGTTGCTCCCTAAGGTGGTCACTCAATCTGCCATTGGAGAGAGGAGGACATTGAATGCAACACACCGGATTGGAAAAAGTGCAAGTGAGTAGTTGCCTTGTGTCCTTGGACAGCAGGAAGGGAAGAATAAGTGCTTTGGTATGTAATTATGAATACCTCTGAATGCTGAGTGTAAATACACTCAGTGACCACTTTATTAGGTACACCTATACTCCTGCTCATCAATGCAAGTATCTAATCAGCCAATCGTGTTGAAGCAACTCAATGTATGAAATCATGCAGACATGGTCAAGGGGTTCAGTTGTTCAGACCAATTGGGAAGGAATGTGATCTAAGTGACCCTTGATTATGAAATGATTTTTGATGCCTGATGGGGTGGTTTCAGAAACTGCTGATCTCCTGGGACTTTTATGCACAACGGTCTGTAGAGTTTACGGAGTCTGATGCATTAAAAAAATCCAGTGACTGGCAGTTCTGAGGGCAAAAAATGCCTTGTAATGAGCGAGATCAGAGGAGAATGGCCAGACCAGCTCAAACTGACCAGAAGACAAGAGTAATGCCTTACAACAGTGGTGTGCAGAAGAGCATCTCTGAACACACAATACATCGAACCTAGGAGCGGGATGGGCTACAACAGCAGAAGACCACAAACATGCATTCAGTGGCCACCCTACTAGGTACAGGAGGCACCTACTAAAGTGGCCACCTGGGCATGTTTTGCTATTGATTATGTTTTATTATTGTCACACATACCAGTAAAAAGCTTGTTTTATTTACTGTGTATACAGATCAAATAATTACACAGAGCATTGCGGTAGAATAAGGTAAAACTGTAACAGTGCAGAACAAAGTGTAAAATCTGCTGAAAAAGTACAGTACAGGTAAACAATTAAGTACAAGATTATATCAAGGTAGATTGTGAGGGCAAGAGTCCATCTTATCATACATGGGGTCCATTCAAGTATCATTAAGACCATTTCTGAACTGACAATGCTCGGATACTCTTTTCAATTCAGTCACGCATGCTGAAATAGAATCTCCTGATTTTGATTCTGCTTAGGAAACCAAAAGCATTCTGTAATCAACAATGGCTTTGCTTCTAAATGTTCCCTGCATTACAACATTAGCAAAGCTCATTGCTGCTGGTTTGGTTAGTGCAGTTAAACTTTGAAGCAAATTGTTTCCTTTAAACCCACAGAATTCAGAAAAACTGGTGCTTGCTTGTCATTGCCCATTTCATTTGCTTCAAAATACTGTTCAAATAGCTCAACATACATGAGCCAATTACCCGATGTGTAATCAAACCCATCAATCTTTCCGATGTAGCCAGCCTTTCTTGCTTTTTTTCCATGATTATCATCACCCAGCTCTCACTCTTTATGAGTTTCTTCTGTTTTCGGTTCTTATTTATTAAAACGAATATCTCGTGGAGGTTTCCCAAGTTGATAGCCATCTCGGGTTCATTTTCAAAATACCTCCTCACTGATGTTACGTTTTGTAACTTCAAAGTATTAAACTAATTCAAAGGAAGATGCAGGAGTCGGAAATAAGTGAGGTGCGCATGTATCACGTGGCAGTATGACATTTGCCATTCACATATTTATAAACATAACCTGTAATGAATTATTTAAACAAACAAGAATGCTTAATCAACCAATATATTTACAAGGTTACTCAAAATTATCGATATATATACAACTGTAGGAATCGTACATGCTAACTATTGTGCTGCCATGTTGCCACTGCACCTGTGCAGTGTAGTCTTATGGTTGTCCTAAGGGGCACTCTTACCTGTTGTCCCTTCCACCTGTGAGTCTGCTGATGTTTCTTTATTCATTTTGCAAATGTTCTCAACGGCAAGGGACCGCAACCCCGCAAGAAGGATCGGGTATCTTCTGATAGAGATCAACTATATGCACTTTCACTCTATAACTCTTCCAAGTTGGCATCAGAGCTGCAAAGTCTCCATTATATCAGCTGAGTGTTTTTAAGAGCTTCCAAATTATTGAGTCAATAGGTTCTTTGTTTTCCTCTGTGAGTAACACTTAAATTAGCAAAATAAAAGTACATGACTCAGCACATGAGAAAAGCCATAAGGAAGTAGTGCCAGGGGTGCCCAAGTTGAATCCATGTGTATCCTTCCCAGACAGATATAGGCAAGTGAAGTCATCATGTCTGCCAAACGACTGGTGTTGGCACCTGTTTCTGACATCAAACAAAGTTTTAACTATATTGTTACTTTAACTGAAAGCAGGAAGGTCGAAATTCTTCCTAGCGACAATAGCAAGGGACAGGCCAGAAGGCAATGTTGGCATTAATTTCAAGAGGGCTAGAATATAAAAGGGAAGATGTAATACTGAGGTTTTATAAGGCGTTGATCAGACCATACTTGGAGTATTGTGAGAGGTTTTAAGTCCGAAGGATGTGCTGGCATTGGAGAAGGTCCAGAAGAAGCTCACGAGAATGATCCCGGAAATGAAAGGGTTAACATAGGAGGAGTGTTTCAGGGCTTTGGGCCTGTGAGGGGAATCTCATTGAAACCTACCAAATATTGAAAAGCCTAGAAAGAGCAAATGTGGAGAGGTTGTTTCCTATAGCTGGGAATCTTAAGACTAGACGGCACTGCGGAAGTTGATAGGTCCTTGATTAGAAAAAGCTTCAAAGGTTACGGGGAGAAGGCATGAGAATGGATTGAGAGGGATAATATATCAGCCATGATAGAATGATGGGGTAGACTTGATGGTCTGAATGGTCTGATACTACTCCTATGCATTATGGTTTTATGGTCTTAGAATATATAATGACTACATACATCCCAAAAATATACAAGTTAACAAGTTACCTGACAACTGTAAATTGTCTCTTGTTTGTAAATGAGCCTAAGATCTTCGGGGTAATTGTTGAGTATGTGGGGAAAATATCATAGGCTAGGGTAAAATTAGAATCATAGTCATAGGGTGTACAGTTCAGAAATGGCCCCTTCAACACTTAACACCCACAGTGCCCATTTGCCCATTTACACTAATCCCATTTGCCCAATTAGGACCATCTCCTTCTCTGCCTCTTGTATCTTAAATGTACTAATTGCATCTGATGCCATTTTACCTTCCAGACCAGCTCAGATTCATTTTCTTATTGAATGTTTTTACAAAATTTTGATAGTGCTGTTCAATGTCAGTATACCTTTTCCATTAAATAATGTTTCAGCCAGCAGAAAGGGTTGTTACAGGTGAACAAGCTCTTGTCCCCAAGGTCTGTCAAATGAAACTTATGTCACTTCGCTCAGGATGGACTAGGTTGCGAAAAAAGGATGACGACTGTCAGAGATGAAAAAGCAAATTGTCTACGATAGCGCTGGGCTTAGCAAGGAACCTATTACATTTGGCAATCATGGCCTCAACAATTTGTTCCCAGTGGTTTGCTCATAGACTTTTTTTTAATCAAGGCAATGACCTGTCAAACAAAGAGAGCCTCATCATATAGGGCAAGAGTGTAAATATTAATATTTAAAAAATTAAATAAACTGTAGACTTGAACTAATGAGGCGAATATCTTCCCCTTCATTTGATACCATTTTCCTTACAGCATTTATGGTCATAACGTTCAGGCTTTTCTAACACAGGACCGAGCACCAAAGGTACACTTTGACAAATGGATACTTTGTTTATTAGCCAACTTGTCTCCCCTTGTCTGTTGGGAAGAGTTAATTGGGATATGATGAATATTGGCATAAATTATTTTCCTAGTAAAAGTGTGCCACGCACCCCCCTCCCAGATTTTCAGGCACCCCCCCCCCCCCCCCTTTGCCTGTTTACTTGATTTGATTTGTTTTTTGTCAAACTGTTGTCGCGTGAATGAAGTCACCGGAGAGAAGTACTGGTAGATCTGAAGTAGTCTTTATATTTGACAAAATGAGACACAGCAGGCTTCATAT
Organism: Hemitrygon akajei; assembly: GCF_048418815.1. NCBI lineage: Eukaryota > Metazoa > Chordata > Chondrichthyes > Myliobatiformes > Dasyatidae > Hemitrygon > Hemitrygon akajei. The sequence goes on from NC_133131.1 coordinate 154,584,617, forward strand.
TGAGACCACTTTAGGAGGGAAGTGGCCTGCCTGACCCAACACTACATGACATTTTATATGCTAAAGATCAAAGGACAATTCCATATTTACACACCACCTCACACCTCCCTCTTTGCACCCACATGACAGACACCCAAATATCAAATTAAATCAGCATTGTCTGGTCTTCCAACTAACTCTGTTTCATTGTCTTAGGAACCCATTGTTCAGAGCTGCAATTTAGATTTAATCCACAGTTCGTATTCGAATCTGAAGACTGGTGGTTAAGTCAGTTACTGAAGTTATTTGCTATATGTGCTAACCCCAAAAATGCTCCAACAAAACAAATGTCTTCTCTATGTCGACAGCAATTTGATCATTATTCAAGAAGGAGACTGTTCAATAGAACATAGTACTACAGCTAAACCAGATCACTCCATGGTCATGAAGACGTTTAAAGATGGTGATTCATTTGTCTAGTTTGATACAAGGACAGCTGTCTTCCCTGTTCGTCTGGAGTTGTCAGATCCAAAGAATTTCACTCCAAAGGCTTGAGCGTACATTTAAGATAGATACTCACTGCAGGATATTGACGGAGCTCTGCACCATCTTTCTGACGGGATATTAAACTGAACTTCCCTTTTCTTCAGATTAAAAGATCCAGCAGAGCTGCTTGGAACAGCTGGGCAATGCTTTCCTTTAGTGAACTTCTGAAGAGAGACGATGCTGAACCTGCACTGATGTTTGCAGTGTAGCAGCACGCAGACAAAGTGCTGGAGGAACTCAACAGTCAGGCTGCTGCTACGGCGGGGAGTAAACAGTCGACATCGATAGGTGCTGCCTGACTTACTCAGTTTCTTCAGCATCTGATGTTTGCATGACAGCTCTGTGTGCAGGTTAGCTGCTTCTTAACATCAGTGCCTACTTTTCAAAGAGGTGTCCCACGGCAAAGCGTTTTATAACACCCTGGTCCTGAAGATGGTTCTCAGCCCGAAATGGCGCCTGTTTACTCTTTTTCGTACACGCTGCCTGACCTGCTGAGTTCCTCTAGTATTTTATGTATCTGGTCAGATCTAATCAGAACCAAATTTTTACATGGAGCCTTCCAGCACAGTAACACAGTTCATGAAGTATCCATTGTTATGCTGTCCTAATTTAACCCAGTTAACTACCTATATTCCTATCAACCACACACTCCAGAATTCATTTCTTTGCAATTTACTTTGGCCAATTAACCCACTGACCCACACATTGTTAGGATGTGGGAGGAATCAGAGCACCAAGTGGAAATCTGTATAGTCACAGAGGCAATGTGCTAATCACGATGTCAGAACGAAACCTCAGTGACCGGAGTTGTGAAGCAGCAGTTCAATTTGCTCCACCACTGTGCTTGCCTCTTATTGCATTTCCTGTAAATCCTGAACTGCTTTAGAAAGTAAGGCATTATACATTAGCTTTCTTCCTTTTAACCCTTCAAAGGAGTCTGGTAATGGTTGGGTTAAGTTGTCCTCCGATTTTGGCAATTTACTTGCAAACATTTCATCACCATGTGCGTAGACTTCGTCAGTGGGCTGTGGATTGTGCTCTGTCCTCTGAATGTTTGGCCTTTATATACTTTTCAATCAGCTGTTTGGTCGTCATCTCGGAAACTCAGTTGCAATGTGGGGAGGAAATCTCGTCGCTGACTGGTTGCGCAAGGAACTTCGTGTGTTGTGGTCTGGAATTTTACCCGCATCGGCTCATAAGTAGAATCGAGGTCTACGTGTTTGTTGGCAGAATTCTTCATGGAAAAACACAGTTCTAGGAATTCTCTTGCACGCCACGAGTTCATGTACGCCGTGACTTTTACTGATGCCCAGTTGAATTTGTGCCCCTCTCAGTCTTCATAGGTAAAGACTAGGGAGAGTTGGTCATGCTACTTAACAGCCAGTTGATGTCTAACAATATTTCAGAATCACAAGAGGTTCTGTAGGTGTTGGAAATCTTGAGCAACACACACAAAATGCTGGAGGAAATCAGCAGATCAGGTAGGGAAATAAACAGTCAAGCATTTCATGCTGAGATTACATCAGGGCTTTTGATTTCCCTCCATAGATGCTGCCTGACCTGCTAAGTTCCTCCAGCATTTTGTATGTTTGGTAATATTTCAATATCAGGCTTAAACAATACATTCAAAATTCTTGCAACAGATGCTTCCCAAAATAAGATTCCTTCCACAAAAATTTCCTGTTGAAAAGAAGCGAACGAAACGCTCAGCTAGCGAGACGAGAGATGTTCAAAAGCTCAAGCGGTAACTTTAATTATCAATCTGCATTCACAAAGCAGCCACTGACTGCCACTCACTGGAGCATGAGGTAACAGTCAGAAAATGCTGGGGAATCTCACCATGTCAGGCAGTATCTGTGGAAGGAGAAGCAGAATTAATGTTCTAGGGCAAAGACCCATCATCAGATGTTAGCTGATTTACTTGAATATATTTGATGGTATTTTTGCCGATGCAGGTAATTGTTTCAATACTGTGCCGTAGCGCAATATATAAGAATATGTATACATTCTTACTCTGAGCTCCCAATGACTGAGCCTTGTTCTCTAGGAGCACATATTTAGGTTGTGCCCTCCTCCCAGATTTTGAATGGCTCAAGCACGTCTGCGCTCTAACGTCAGGTAATTTGCCAAGCTTTTCAGCCTTGGGTGCAGGAAACACTATCAAAAATCTTCTTCAAATTCCAAACGTCATTTACGGTTGGTGCAGATAAAGATGTTGTTCTGATTTGTGGGCATCAATCTCTTCAAAATACAAGACGTTGCTTTTCCAAATGCATTAGAGACCCTAGGGGCAGTGTTGGGTGAGATGGGTAAGGATAAGATTTGCTGTTGGTGCTTAATATGTTGTTCAACATTTATGAGTTTTTTTAATGCCTTCATTAACACCTCTGCCAATATAATGGTGAGGCAAATGTGTTAAATGGTCATTTACTGTTAACACCAACTGTGATCTGCACCAGTTAATTTTTACATTTGATCATTATGGATTTATATCTGAAGCCATATCAGAATGGAATTCTCCTTCTACTTTGAAAGAAGACTTATTGGCTACCGAAGTTAAACAATTGCACCAACAATCAGTGCTGGGAGGTGTACAAATTTGCTAAAATGAATGTATGGAAGAGGAACAAGTGTGGAATTAGTGGCAAAGGTAATTATCTAAAAGTAGTATTCAATACCATCAGATATACACATTGCTGCCCAGTTGGACCATGGATACCCAGGGTGAATTTTGCTTCTTGTCAGGGAGAATGAGGAATTCATTCCCCCTCCCCTTTCCATCCACAGCTGGTTTCTGACATATTATGACGACGGCTGCAAAGGAAAAATCTCAATCAATTGCAAAATCTATTGACGGCCGATCACATTAATCAAGCAGACCTCGTTCTGGTCAGATCAGCCAAGGCACAAGCACTTGAGATCAATCGCGCTCTAATACTGGCAGTGGATTAAGGACGGAATAATTACCTCGGGGTTCTCCGAGGGGCATTTTGATTTGGCTTTGGCAGAATTAAAGCTGTAGGCCATATTTGCGCCTCAGTTTAAATTGTACCTTCCTGGGCCGCTATTCATCCCGCAAGCACCAAGACTGGTGCGTTGTGAAAGAGCTCATTTTGTCAGGTCTTCGGGACTGCCATCTCCAGCTGTCACAGGAAGAAACAATAGGGGAAACACAGGGGGGGGAATTGAATAGAAAGATAAATTGAAGAGCCCTCCCAAGATTTGTCATATGCGCCTGACATGGTTTCTTCTTCACAACTACCTCCCCCCACCCCCATCAACCTTCCTTTCTTTCCCTTTCCTGTTCACTGCAGCTGTTGCCTTATGCAAGCTCGCCTAACCCAACCAAAAGCTAATTAATATGCTTTGTATTTCATATTCACCTTTCTCTTTGGACCTCGGCTTTTTCTGCCTATGGACCGAACCCATGCCCCTTTGCCCACACGAGGGTTAATTCAGCTTGGGGCTCAAATTTTGTCACTCTCAGCTGAACTCATGAATGATGCCAAGGTAAAATATATAATTTTTTAAAAACCCTGTGGGGAACTTGCTTGCAGCTAACAACACAGAAAAATTGAACAGGCTACAAACAGAAGTCTCAAGCAGCTTTACAAATGAGTGACAAAATTGATATCCATTCATATTCACACTCCTGTAAGGTTTATTAACAGAAAAGCTTCTTATCTAATTACTGTCAGCAACATGTGGAAGCATCACCATAGCAACCAGTGGATGTGACATGTGGTGTAGACAGGGGCTTTGGAGCTGGCCAATATAAGGAGGGGCTCAGACCCCCACTTTGTGGTCAAAAACCCATCACCCTCTCACATAAGGCTAGTTCTAAGACTGAGAGGCCACAGAAGAGAATCTTGCGTTTCCCTTTTTTTTCCCTCCTCCTCCATCTCCTCCTCCTCCTTATGAAGTTCGAACCACTGCAAGCTCTTCAGCTGAATGAAGTAAGGCAGCTGCTGGCTTCATCCCTGCGAAAAATGAATGATGGACGGTTAATATCAGAAGCTGGAAGTGCAAGAAGCAAAAAGAAATGAAACATTCGGGTCAAATCTTTCTCCCTGGTTCTTTGCATTAAAAGGATAGCTGCTGAAAACCTTTGAATTTGAAAAATTATAAGCAGTGAATTCAGGTATGTGAAATTTGTTTCATGTTATGATCAGGTTGCCCGGTGTTTGGTTATTTATCTCTGAAAATCCTGTGTTAGTGATTATTTCTGACTACCTTGACATTTTTTAAAGAATAATTCCTCTTTTACGATCTTTCTTTTTACAAAGTGCCAATTCAGTAACAGTAACTTTCTTTGAACCGCAGAAGGTTTGAGTGAATTGTGTTTGTGTGCTTAGTAATAATAGGGCTCTTACTCCCATTAATTTTACATCCGTCAGTTGGCACTGATGGGGTTTTTGGTGGGGGGACAAGGGTCGAGACTGCATTTCTAAAGAACCTTAAAAGTAGCCTCAAAACGTTGGCACAATTGGGATTTGTTTCATTTGTTGAGGAACGGGTTAGCATCCAACACATCATAGATTCCTCCGTAATATTTTCTTTGTTCAGGTTTATAAGTTCATAGTGTTGGAAAATAAAGCAAAAAAGAAAAGCGGCAGGAATAGTGTCATTTTTCCACTTACAGATGATGTGAGCGGTGGTGTTAAGGTCACTGAAAGATCACTGTGTCTCTTCATATGAATAGGTCTGTGCTTTTTGCTATGACCTTTCTCAGTGATTTGAATAAGCCAGACCTCCAGAAATCCTTCTCTCCTTTGTCTTCCTCATTTCTGTAATCCTTTATACCCTCACTCAAGAGAATAAATGTCTTTAAATCCCTTGTCTTGGCAGATTTTTTTCTGAAAAGGTAAAACTATTAAATCCGACCCCGTTCCGATTGATAAATTGATGCCTCATTGTTTGCTGGACAGAAAAGAATAAACTCACCCAAAATTAAAAGCAGAACACTGAGAGGACTCTCTAGTATTGCTTTGCACCATGGTAACATCAAAAAGTTTTTTTTTATTGAGAGGTAGGATAGAAATGGAAGGTGTTCACAAGAAGGTAAAAAAAATAAACTTTACAAATTTTGGAATCCCGTGGAAGTATCTTGGCAACTGTCAATTAAATAGAAATTTATATTGCAGAGGATGGTTTAAATATTAACTGCTCCATCCTTATGGCTACAATGAATGATAAATTTGCAAGTACAATTTTCAGTGATATAGCGGGACAATGGTGATCTGGGGCACAAAGCTTTTTTTCCCCTGCAGTTTTAAATGACAATGCCTCATGTTTTAGTAATATCTTTTTGAAAGGATTTTGTAATGTCAAGTGTTAATACACAATTATTTCTGCTTGAGTGAATGCATTTAATATATTTTTCTTTTTAAAAAACACAAAAGTTTAAATATTGATGGGGGGGAGATGATGATTGGTATATAAAAAAAGCTTTTGGTGCTTTCCCTTTGAATTATTTGCTTCACCCTGAAATGTAAAAAGAGCACTGCCTAGTACTTAATTTATTAAAGCATATTGAGCTTTGAGAAAACGGTTGTGTGCATACATTTATATTTACCCTCAGCTTCATTCAAGAAATGGTCGAACTACATATTTTGCTAAAGTGTATGGATAAGCTCCAGAACAGATATCACTCATTTGCCCAGGAGTAAATGCAGAAACAATTTCCCCCTAGGATGATAAAATAAGTCAAACTTGCAGAATTAATCCATTTAACTCTTGGCCTCTAGCCGTCCTGGTGATAAGTTGCCTGCTTCCATCCTTGCAAAGACATCTGAAATTATTTTTGCAGCATTTCTGGTGTCAAAAAATCTGAGACGGTGTGTGCGTGTGTGTTTGAGGTTTTAGCAACTGAACGAACATTAAGCTTACAGTAATGAGTGAATTGCTCATGTTTCCGTAATCTTCTGAAGTAAGCAAGCTTGCTGAGTACCTTTTGGAAAACAAGCAGGCCATTCTGCCCCTTGAGTCTGCACTGCCACTCATTTAGACCATTGCTAAACTGCACCTCCACTATATTTGTCCATCTTCCACCCATGTCTTTTGATATTCTGACCCAGCACAGATCTGTGGCTCTCGGTCCTGAAGGCACTATCCCTCTCCCACCTTCCACAGCCCCTGGGTCTGAGGATTCATGAGTTCCGCTGCTCTTTGTTGAAGAGGTTCTTCCTGATTTCCCTTCTAACAGGCCTTGCTTCATTTTGGGATTTTTGTCCCTTTTCCCTCCTGGCCCTTCGTGCCAGAGGAAGTAATCTTTGCACACTTACCCTATCAAATCCCTTTAACATTTAAACATTGAATTTTTTGCGCTGTTTTATAAATCCAGGTCTTTAGGGCTCTTTCTGTACTATAATACTGACTTCCACTGTTTTTTAATGAAATATGTAATTGGACAACAATTCATTGTGGTTTGTTTCTACTAGATCTGTACATTTGTTCTGTGAATTCTTTTAACTAGTGTTTAAAATGTATTGCATTGAAAATTCAGCTTTCAACTCCAGGGATGTAGATCTCCTCTGAAACCTGACTGCCATTAAATACACAGCTAGTGAGCAAAATCCCATTTTAAATATCCCCTCATATTCTCTTGTGCAAGCTATTTTGAAATTCAAGGAAAATAGGACCTGGATTTGAATTCGAAAGGATGTACTAAAACGTACATTTTTAAAATATTGCATTTCTCTTTTGACTTTATTGCAAAAACAAAAGTCATGAAAAAAAAATTCTGTCTGGAAATTCAGTCCAGTTTATGTTATTCATGATGCTCATCAGGAGCAGGATTGGTAGTAAACAGTGTTATATGGTGCACTTCATCATTCATACTACGGTATTCAACTGATCTTAATAGTGTCCACAATGCATAAAACATACTTAAACTCGTACCACCAACATGTGTGTGCATTATTACATAACAAAGAAGGGGAAATACCTTTTTTACTGGCATGATTTTATCGATCTGGAAAGACCAAATCATTTTGCCCATGCAGTTTCAAAAGACTGAAGTATAAAGTAATGGATTTGAGTCGGCAGATAAAATACTTAAGTAGTTCTTTTCATCACATCTTACATAGTGTACCAAAATTCGTGAATCACAGAACACAATTAACCATTCAGGAATATTTCATGTATCAGGTGTTTAAAAGAAAAGAAAAGCATGTTATTAGCTAAGAAAACATCCTCCTTAAATTTCCGTGTGATGTTTATAAAGGGATTGCAACCCATTCCAGATCACACAGATATATTTATGTTGTTTCTCTTCTTCTAATTGCACTTAACATTAAAGCATTTGGCATTTTCTTTCCCTTTGTATGTCCTGTGTAAGAATAGCTAATTAAACTCCATGCTTGCTCGATGCAAAATCGTTTGAAACAGCCGCACAAAAAAAAGGGATTTTCTCCCCACCCACCACTCAAAACCCCTAACATTTTAAGCATTCAGCCTTATTGAGAGTCATGTGAAGGCTGCTCAAAGGGAAAGATTGACAGCGCTAATTCAGGCTTTTATAGCTCACGTTTAGCTGTTTCAGATGAATGTAAGTCAGCCAAGCAAATCTATTAAAGGGACAAAATCTATTGAAATTTCATGCATTTGCAAGCAGAAACTTTTTCTTCTTATTTTAATTATCAGTATTAGAGAATTAACAGGAGAGAGATTCTTCTCAGGTGGCAATGTCAGCCAGGCAGCATGGGTCCTACACAGCACCTGATAGTTAATTTTGATGATTTGGGACAGGATTAAAGATTTAATTCTAGGCTGGCCACATTTGCACTCAAAGTAAGGCAGATTCCTATCCTGAAATTTTCTCCAAGTTAAAAAAAAAACATCGAAGTAAAGATGATAAAGTGTGTTTAGGGTGGCTGTTTAAAGAATAGCCCTGCTCTTGAGTGACTTGCAATGAATAAAGAATATTTTATATGCAACAATACCCGGGAAGCAAGATTTCAAGGACAGATACTTTTAAGGGGAAAAGCATGGCTTAGCATGGGGCTGCTGTCAAATCACCTCCTGGGGGTCACCACGCCTCACTATCCTTCTCTGCGGTGCATAGTCAGAGCAGGAAGATCTCAGAGCCTTTATTCAGTGTGAGCTTCCCATTAACGTGTGCCTCAGTGGCAGCAGCAGCTAATCCCGTGGACTGAAGGCAAGAGGCTAATTAGGGACAAGCTCCGACTGTCGAGCCTACTGATAATTGCTCGGTGGCCTTTATGGTGAAAGGGACTGAAATGGACTGGGCTTGAACCAGCTCTCTATACATTGCTTACAAGCATAAATTAGAAGTTGGCTGCGTGAATGGGAGCAGAAAATTACTAGCAGGATAGTAGAGGTAATGAATAGGTTGGCTAAGCTTTCAGGAGTTAAATTAAAAAATCCATTTGTAACCAAGTGAAAATGGGGTACTAGAAAGAAGGCTAATTGTTTCCCATCCCGCAGCAACTGTGCATGGGTTTAAATTCATTTCTGTGGCAATTGCAAGCAAAATTTTTTATGTTTGTTTTTTGTTTTGCTTCATTTTAAAATTGTTATTAATATATCTAATGATCAATGCTGACAAAGATGAATTGCTGTAGACACTCATAGTGGAGAGGAATAAAGCAGAATAGAACTAATCCAATCTTTTATGGAACAAAAATCACACCCACTGATCTCTGGATTGTTCTGCAAACGAAATGATATTTTTAACCTGCCTCTCTTTCTTATTCCAACCCGCCCCCCCCCACCCCACCACAGAAGAGTAAACTGCGCGCATCCCCCCACTGGGCCAATGAAGAGGAGTCGACCAAATTTATTATCTTAACAATAATCTCCATCGTCTGCATCATTGGGGTTCTTGTTGCGTCAGGGATCATCTACTGCCTTAGGCATCGCTCTCACCACAATCTGAAGGAGAAGCTGATCGCACTGGGACATGATGCCACAGTCAGTTCAGATGCCACAAATGCCTACCAGGTAATAACTATTATCTTTATTTAGGGCCTGAAGAGCCATTCCTGTTGCTTAACCCATCTTTTAATGGAAAAAATGACTGTTATTCCTTATTCATTGTACTTCAGGGTACCATCTTGTAATGGAACATAATTAACATTCTGCTTTTGTCTTGCTCTTATTATTCAAGCCAGCTCAGGATTGAAGGATGGTTTAGGGAAACAAGAGTTCAGGTAGCAGGGCTGGCTATTCCCTGATGATCCACAAGACTTACATTGCATTGCCCCACTACTACAAACAGTAAACCTGAGCACCCACCCTGCACAGAAAAATACCCCTCTAGCTAAAATACTAACATCCAAAAAAAGTGAAAAAATAAAATTGATTGTCAATGTTCTTGTGGAAATTCTTCCTTTAGTTGTGCTCAGGCTTAGATTATGTTCGGATAATTTTTTGTTTGATCGTTTAAGTGCAAGGATCAGAGTTAGGACATTGGAATGAGGGAGAGACGGGGAGACGTAGAAGGTCTCTGGTTTGCCCAGTATACAATAGATGGCATTTTAACATTGCTTGGCCAAAGCCTGTTATAAGGCAGATCTTCACCACAGGCTTGTAGGTGCTGCAAAATTTTGAAATTTGTGCTGAGAATCGTCCAGGGCAGAAAGAGTCAAAATTATGTGTTGCCAGTGGTGGCATAGGAAACACAGAAAGTTTGCCATATTTGTTAAGAGTAGCCCCGAGTGTACAATTGATTCATCAGCTTTTCCAAGTGTGAGCATTTCTGAGTGTGTTCCACGACGATGGTAGGTAGCGATTGGCGATTCCTCAGATTACTAGAACCTGCCCACAGTAACTAAACCAGAGAAATCAGTAATGGGAGCAAAAAGTAACTGATTCCTCACCGTTTCATTCAAATGTGGGTGGTAAGTGGGGAGCTTACTGCTGTTATAACTACGAGGTTTACCAGCTTCAAAATTATGAGTCTAATCAATTAAAAATAATTACAAGTGGAATAAAACCCAAGACAAACATTACAGTTGGACAAGTATATTGAAAATAATCAATCCAAAACAATTCTCCTTAAAAGCTATCAACAAACCTTATAAGATGTAATAGAATCCAGACAATCCATTCCTGGCACTGAGATTCCCTGGTGGATTTTCTGTATTTAACGGTAAAGATCTTTAGTGTTTTAAATTCCCTCGTCTTCCCATTCAAGTCAATGAAAGAGAGCTGGTTATTTGGAATGGGGCTCAAAAGAAGCAGAAGACCTCACATCTCAATGAAAATGATAATATTTTAATGTTCATTAATCTTTTTATTTTCCATAATACCACAGATCACCAGGAATTTGAATGTAGTTATAAACTCGTGTAGAGCAATTTATCATTCATATTGGAAATCACTACAGGCTGCTGACTGCAGACATGCAATATTGCTTCTTATTCTTACACAGGGTACATACATCACCTTTGTTTCTCAGTTGTAGCCAATAATAATAATAATAATACTTCTAAGTATTATCTAAGGGTGTGCTGGCATTGGAGAGCCTGGGAATGAAAGAGTTAACATATGAGGACTGTTTGATAGCTCATGGCCTGTACTCACTGGAGTTTAGAAGAATGGGGGGGAGGGGAGCTCATTGAAACCTATCAACTATTGAAAGGCCTAGATAGAGTGGACGTGCATAGGATGTTTCCTATAGTGGTGGAGTCTGGGACCAGAGGGCACAGCCTCAGAATAGAAGGATGTGCCTTTAGAACAGAGATGAGAATGAATTTCTTTAGCTAGAGGGTGATGAATCTGTGGAATTCATTGGAACAGACAGACGTGGAGGCCAAGTCATTGGGTATATTTAAGGCGGAGGTTGAGAGGTTCTTGATTAGTCAGGGTGTCAAAGGTTACAGGGACAAGACATTAGGATGAGGTTGAAAGGGATAATAAATCAGCCATGATGGAATGGTGAAGCAGACTCGATGGGCCAAATAGCCAAACATTGCTTCTACGTCTTACGGTCTCGTGGTCTTACACCTAAATGAAAGCTAGGTATAGTTAGGTACGTCAACAATTGATTCTCACTCAGGATCCTGATAATTTAACTTTAAAAAGACAAGTTCACATTAATAAGCTGACAATCATTCTGCACATCAGGTGTGAGAAAGCTCCAAGCTGCAAATACAGCTGCAGGTTTTGTTAAAGGACAGACCGAATTTGTAAGTGCAGTCACTGCCGTGTATGGAGATTGCTGTGTCGGATCAATATACAGATTTAACTTCAATACAAGTTGCTGAAGATTTGCATGAGTACTCACTTTAAAAAAAACTATACCTTTAGCTGATACATTAAGAGGAAAGGCTGAGGCACTAATGACATTGCAAATTTGACTGATTGGGTTAAAACTTATTTTTGCAATTTTGCTGAAAGAATTTAATGAAGATATTTTAAAATGTAGACCAGCTTTGAGTATCTGATTTAAGCACATTCTACACATTCAGGCTGTGATTATTATGAGGAAATGTTGCATTGTGTAACAGCCTTCATTAATTGAATTGATAATTAAACATTGTTTCACCATGCTGGAATTGTTTAAGTTTCTGCATGCGACCTTAATGCCTTTTCTCCAGAGGCTATGACAGTTAGATCTATATTGTTTTTATAATGAGCTCAAGTTGAGTTAATAAGGAAGCAAACCTTATATTTAATGGGTAAATGACAGCTGTAGGTGAACAGAAATGGTTGACTATGATGTGGAGGTGCTAAGGTGGGGGGGCTCTTTCGAACAGTGTTAGCAGTGGGAAGGGAAAATGCCTGTCTAGTAAATGGAGCATCTTAGAGACCATCACATCTACCTGTGCTCCCATTAGAACATGATTATCAGTGCAGTGATACACCAACAGCTGATGTTTAGTAGCCCTGGACAATAATTCAGCAACTTGAAACTGATGTATTACTGAGCAGATGAACTAATAAGCTAATGCAAGTTGAGACTATTTCTCCAACATTTATTGCAAGGCTGCACCAATAGCTTTGTGTTAGATGTGCACTGATTCATATAGTTTTAAGGTGCACAGAACAGAATGCTGTTAATTTGATCTGTAACTTTGTCTACTTACGCTGATCTCAGTAGTCGTTAAGATATTATACACTTAATAGTCACTTTATGAGATACTTCCTCTACCTACTAGAGTGGTCACTGATTATATGTTCATGGTCTTCTGCTGCTGTCCGATGTGTTGTGTATTCAGAGATTCTCTTCTGCACATCACTGTTGTAATGCGTGGTTATACGAGTTAGAGTTGCATTCCTGTCAGCTGAACCAATCTGGCCATTCTCCTCTGAACTCTCTCATTCACAGGGCATTTTCGCCCACAGGACTGCCAGAAAGTGGATGTTTTTGTTTTGTTTCTCATATGATTCTCTGTAAACTCCAGAGACTTGTGTGTAAAAATCCCAGAAGATCAGCAGTTGTTGAGATACTCGAACCACACCATCTAACACCACGGTCAAATTCACATAGATCACTTTTCTTCCCCATTCTGATGTTTGCTCTGAACAACAACTGAACCTCTCGACCATGTCTGCATGCTTTTATGCTTTGAGTTTCTGCCACGTGATTGGCTGATTAGATATTTGCATTAATGAGCAGGTGTGCCTAATAATGTGGCCACTGAATGTAAGTGACTATGGGTATCTCCAACCATGGCAAATGAAGCCTTGGTGGTCCGTAATGATATATTTCACCTGCTGGAATGGTAGAGAGTGCATGAGCGCAGAACTGATGTGACTGAGGCAACCCTAATGGTCCTCACTGCCATGTTCACACATAATAAATGGCCTTGCAGCTGGGTAAGGGCTAATCCTGACTGCTGAGGTATGCACATCCAAGGCAGCGTAAACTGCTGGAACTACACCTGCTAAGCCTCAGCACCTTGAGAAGAGGAGTCGAAATAAGAACGAAAACCATTCATTGTGTGGTGAGTGCAAGGGGGCACAACTTTAAGGAGTTAGGAGGAAAGTTTAGAGGGACATCAGAGGTAGGATTTTTTACACAGAGAGTGGTGGCTTTGTGAAATGCGTTGCTAGGGTTGGTGGTCAGGGCAGAAACATTAGGGATATTTAAGAGATCCTTAGATAGGCACATGTGTGAAAGAGAAATGGAGGGCTTTGCTGGAGGGAAAGGGGTTAGATTGACCTTGGAGTAGGTTAAAGGGCTGACACAACGTCATGAGTTGAAGGGCTGGTATTATGCTTTGTACTACATTCATTTAAAGCCAGATTGCTTCTCCCTGCGCATTAAAACAAAAATGTCACAAAAATCAGAAGTTTAAAAATAAACATTTGCCACTGATGCTTTTAATTCTTGACTTTTCATCACTTTGTTGACGGGATGTTTTAGAGAACTTTGATGGTCTGACATTAAAGGGAGAGATAATTGTTGAAATGAGGAGAACAGTAGTCCCCAGCATAATTTGATAAAGGAATTAATGATTGCTGCTAGATTTGCAATGTATTATGGGTCTGATACTCTGCGTCATCACTTCAGGCACAGTAAATACATTACAGTGGAGGACAGGACTGGGAATTTATTTCAGTTTAGTTTGAGCACAGTCATTTATTTCATCAGGAATGAGGAAAAAAGCTAATAATCTGTGTTGACCAGTCTCAGTGTGGAGTTCTGATCACAATTCAGTCAATGAATCAATCCACTGCTCAGACTTTGAAGATTTCAGTCTCACAATTTGATATGAACCAAGCAGCAGAACCTAATCTGGACAAAGAAAATGAATATTCAAGAGAGCAGTAGACCATGTTATTCCTAGGCTGGTGATGGGAAAGGTCAACCAGGTTTCTTGATCTCAATATCTATTCAGCAACCTCTGCTGGGAAGATTGTGTTTGGGGACGGGATCAGGCTCGGCTGTCATACATCCCATGGTTGCATCGGCATTCACTGTCCATCTCAAGCAAGCACAATGGACAGTGTATAGGAGGACACCAAAACAGAAAAGGAACCGTAAAGCTCTGTGACTTTGTAGCCACCAGAAAATATGGCATAAATAAAGCAGGGTTAGGTGGCTTGAAAAAAGCACAGAGCATAAAAGTAAATTGAAAACACAGTTGTGTACTCAGAGTGTCAGCCATGAAGTAACGTAAGTTGAAAGGTCTGCTATCTATAACTGATTGAGAAAGCAGATAGTTGTGTATTAAGGTAATGCTTTTGATTTTCTGGAACTGGCCTTCAAAATTATTTACACTTCAACTCCATTTCTCTCACCTTCACAAAATTGGACCCTCACATAACGTGGAGAAACACCATTGGTTTTTTTTTGCTCCGTGCAATTGACATCTTTTGTATTGTGAGAAATAGTGAAAGTAACCTCTTGAGCCAGCTCTGCCATTCAGTAAAATATGTGGCTGATCCTGTGCCTCAATCCCAATTCTGACTCCAATCCCCATGAGCCCTCGTCAAACATCCGTCAAGCTCATTCTTGTAAATACTTTGCCCTATGGCATACACACTCAGCGGCCAGTTTATTACATTCAGGAGTGGAACTCGGTGTGATCTTCTGCTGCTGTAGCCCATCCATTTCATGTTGTGTGAGCAGCGATGCTCTTCTGCACACCACAGTTGTAACGCAGGGTTATCTGAGTTACTGTCACCTTCCTGTCAGCTTGAACCAGTCTAACCATTCTCCTCTGACCTCTCATTTACAGAACATTTTCTTCCACAGAACTGTCGCTCACTGGGTGTTTTCTTTTTTGTTTTTTGCACATTCTCTGCAAACCCTCGGGGCCATTGTGCATAAAAATCCCTGGAAATGAGCAGTTTCTGAGACACTCAAACCACAATCATTCCACGGTCAAAGTCACTTAGCTCAGTTTTCTTCCCCATTCTGAGTGGAGATTTCCAACAATTTGCAGTGGCCTATGTGTTTCAATATTTTATGACTCTGTGACACCTAGTTGACTAATCCCTTATCTTCTGATCGTGATCGCAGTTCTAGATAACTGTGACTGAGGAAACCGCCTCTCGCTATCACTTCCTGAATCTCGTAAAACCCAGTTGGAGTTCCTACAGCATCTTTGATGTGTTGCTCAAGATTTCCAGCAACTGCAGAACCTCTTGTGTTTATAATTTGCTGCTCCACTGCAAGTCTCTTCAAGGTATGCCTTTCCTGAAGAATTTTAAATCTCCTTGTTGATGGGAGTTCAGTGAGATCCTCTCTCACTGTGATATCTGCTGCTCTCACCCATCACGTGCTAGTTTGTATTCCTTTCCTGATTCCACCTGTTTATTCTGACTTCTTCCCACTTCCTTACCAGTCCTCCTGAGGAATCTCGGCCCAAAATGTTAACCATTTCTTCCACCCGCTCCCCATAGATGCTGCCTGACTTGCAGCATTTTGTGGGTGTTGCTCAAAGTTTCCAGCATCTTTAGAGTCTCTCTCCACATCTACCCCGGAACTTGCTGTTTTCTTTCCTGAATACAAATTTTATCTAATTTTCCTCCACAAAATTTCCTGTTATGATCATCAGCTGCAAACGATTCCGGGTTCCCACAATGTAAATACCTTTGGATACCCACTAGAGTGCAGGCACTGGAATATGGAGCAGAAAACTAACTCCTGGAGGAACTCAGTGGGTCTGTAGGGTGGGGTGGGCGAGAAAAAGTATCAACCTTTCATGTCAAGACCTTGCAGGCTTTTGACAATAAGCATCAACAATCCTTCCCCCCCCCCCCCACAGACTTCCTCCAACAAGCTGCTTTTGAATGTAAATACATTTTCTCTATTTCTGTCCATCTATCCAAGTGCAAGAAATCTCAATGGAGGAAGTAGCATCTCTCAACCGACAAGCAGATTCGCTTCTTACAGTTTCAAGTCTTAGTGAGTTTATTTGTATCCACCGGGTGATTCTAATAATCTTTTTATATGAAGCACAGGTATTTTAACAGTGGCTAACCCCCGTGTCATTACAAGGAATATTTCATTTATTCTGTTGCTACATGCCACTATTTGAAACAGCTATACTCTTGTACATTTTTTATGTGGCTTTAGTCATCTGAATTTACTTTTTAGGAAGTTAAATAGCTGAAATCCTACCTTACACTGTTCACCATATCTTTAGATAGATAGATAGATAGATAGATAGATACTGACCTATAGAACATCATCAGCATCTCACTGCAGACATTGAATGACGCCAACCTTCTAAGGAAGTACAGTCGACTCTGTGCCTTCCTGCACAAGGCATCTGTGTTGGCAGTCCAGTCTAGCTTCTCGTCCAACTGTACTCCCAGATACTTGTAGGTCTTAACCTGCTCCACACATTCTCCATTAATGATCACTGGCTCCATATGAGGCCTAGATCTCCTAAAGTCCACCACCATCTCCTTGGTCTTGGTGACATTGAGACGCAGGTAGTTTGAGTTGCACCATATCACAAAGTCCTGTATCAGTTTCCTATACTCCTCCTCCTGTCCATTCCTGACACACCCCACTATGGCCGTGTCATCAGCGAACTTCTGCACATGGCAGGACTCCGAGTTATATTGGAAGTCAGATGTGTACAGGGTGAACAGGACCGGAGAGAGTACGGTTCCCTGTGGCGCTCCTGTGCTGCTGACCACTGTGTCAGACCTACAGTCTCCCAACCGCACATACTGAGGTCTATCTGTCAAGTAGTCCACTATCCAATCCACCATGTGAGAGTCTACTCCCATCTCCGTTAGTTTGTGCTTTAAGATCTTGGGCTGGATGGTGTTAAAGGCACTAGAGAAGTCAAGGAATGTAATCCTCACAGCACAACTGACCCCATCTAGGTGAGAGAGTGATTTGTGCAGCAAATACGTGATAGCATCCTCCACTCCCACCTTCTCCTTATACGCAAACTGAAGCGGATCCCGGGCGTGCCTGGTTTGTGGCCTCAGATTCTGTATTATCAGCCGCTCCATGGTCTTCATCACGTGCGACGTCAAGGCAACAGGTCTGAAGTCATTCAACTCCTTTGGTTGTGGTTTCTTCGGTACCGGGACAATACAAGATGTTTTCCACTGTCTGGGTACTCTTCTCTTTAGCATCTTTCCATTAAATATGTATGTTCATTTCCTCTGCATATTCACAATCCATGCCAACCGCATAAGTTTGCCCATACTGCCAATGTATGCCAATCTTCCCAGAGCCAACCAGTGCAAACATTTCCTAGGGATATTATTCATAACCCATTTCTAACGTAAGTTCCACAGATCTATTATAATCTGTCATTTCCTGGCCATCACTCGACTGTCGAAAAGCAAAGACCTCCAGATGCAGGATATCTGAAATAAGAACATGAAGTGCTCGAAACACTCAACAGGTCAGAGAGCCTCTCTGGAGAGACAACCAGATCTAATGTTTCAGGTTAATGAGTATTCTTCTGAAACATTCCAATCCAAACGTCAGATGAATTCACCAAGAATGGTTACTACCCCTCAACCATCAGGCTCCTGGACAAAAGGGGATAACTGCACTCATCTATTGAGATGTGCCCACAAGCAATGATCTCACTTTAAGGACCCTTTATCTTGTTGGATCATGCTCTCGTTATTTATTGCTATATAGTTATATTTGCATTTGCAGTTTGTTGCCTTCTGTGCTCTTGCTCTTTCATTGATCCTGTTTACAGTTACTGTTCTATAGATTTGCTGAGTGTGCCCGCAGGAAAAGGAATCTCGGGGCTCTATGTAGTGACGTGTATGTACTCTGGTAATAAATTATACTTTGAACTTTTGAACTTTGGATTCTAATGAAACATCAACCTGCAAGACTCAGTTTCTCTTTTTGAAGGAGCTTCCTGGCCTGCTGAGTGATTTCGGCATTTCTGTTAATAACTTAACTCTAGCTCCATATTTCATCTTTTTGCTTTATGCCATTTGCCTGAAAGTTTCTAACAAGCCTCTTGTGATCTACTTTATCAAATATCTTAAATATGTATAACAAACCACACCTATCATATTCCCATTATTTACCCAATTACCAGTGTAATGCTCTTTGCTTAAATGTCTCATGATTTGCTTTTACCAAATTGCTGACTTCAGATCTGCAAGTAGGACATTGGAACAGATAATTCATTGCTGAACAGTGCCCTTAGTGGTGACATAATGGTTAAATTATTGAATTCGTAAATTGCCTGGATTAACAGTCCAGCAGCCTGAGTTCAAATCCCTCCACACTAACTAATTCATTTGATAAGCCCTACTGATGATGACCACAAAAAAAAAGAACCATCAAATTGTCAGAAAAACCCAGCTGATTCACTAACTTCATCAGGGGAGAAAGTCATCCGTACACAGTCTGACCTCTCTGTAATTTCAAAAACAAGAGATTCTGAAGATGCTGGAAAACCAGTCCTGATGAAAGGTCTCGGTCTGAAACATTGACTGTTTATTCCTTTCCATAGATGCTACCTGACCTACTGAGTTCCTCCAGCATTTTGTACGTGTTACTATCTAATTTCAAGCCCACGTAGTTGACTACATTGAATTGAGTTATAGAATCAGAAATATACTAAGAATAATATATCACAGAAATTTATGCAACTGACCCCACCAAAAAAAAACAATAAAAGCTTTTCCATTCAATGGTTTACATCCTGTTCTTGCATCTCCCAAGAAGCAAAATGGGATTAGCTTATAATATATCAGAGCAGAATAAGACCATTTCAGTCTACCCTTCCATTCAGTCATGGTTGATTTTTTTTCAAGCCTACTCTCCTGCCTTCTCCCTGTAGATTTAAGCCCTTCAAATACCTCCGCCTTAAATACATCAAAAAAAAATTAGAAGCGAGATTTCAAACAGAATTCAAGAGAAAGTCAAGATTTTTTTCCTCTGAAAGGCTATGACCATTTCATTATGCTTATGAGTACACTATCAAAATGAGTTGTAGCTAAATGTGTAGGTCATTTTACAACAGTTGAACGTTGGATCTATGCCACACATTGAATACTGACAGAATTTGTGTCCTACAGTGGACCAAGTTTCTCTTTCCATTTATTTGAGAGCTTTTTTGATATATTAAATTTCTGTTGATTCTTCCATACCACCCTTCTTCCAATTAGGTCACAGAACGATTACATTAAAAGAAGCTTTGAATAAGTTGGAACATAGAACAATACAGCACAGTATGGGCGCCTTGGCCAACAATATTATCCCAACCTATATAAACTTACTCTACAATCAATCTAATCCTTCCCTCTTACACAGTCATAACCCTCCATTTTTTCTTACATCCATGTGCTTATCTGGTTTGTGTCCTAAAGTTACTCTACCTTCATGATGAATCATTAATGGACTAACGTGGCTGACAAAGGAAATTAGGGATAGTACCAATTCCAAAGAAGAAACATACAAATTAGCCAGAAAAAACAGCACATCTAAGGACTGGGAGAAATTCGGAATCCAGCAGAGGAGGACAAAGGGCTTAATTAGGAAAGGGGAAAAAAGATTATGAGAGAAAGCTGGCCGGGAACATAAAAACTGACTGTAAAAGCTTTTATAGATATGTGAAAAGAAGAAGATTGGTTAAGACAAATGTAGGTCCTTTACAGTCAGAAACAGATGAATTGATCATAGGGAACAAGGACATGGCAGACCAATTGAATAACTACTTTGGTTCGGTCTTCACTAAGGAGGACATAAATAATCTTCCAGAAATAGTAGGGGACCGAGGGTCTACTGAGATGGAGGAACTGAGGGAAATACATGTTAGCAGGGAAGTGGTGTTAGGTAAATTGAAGGGATTAAAGGCAGATAAATCCCCAGGGCCAGATGGTCTGCATCCCAGAGTGCTTAAGGAAGTAGCCCAAGAAATAATGGACACATTAGTGATCATTTTTCAAAACTCCTTAGATTCTGGATTAATTCCTGAGGATTGGAGGGTGGCTAATGTAACCCCACTTTTTAAAAAAGGAGGGAGAGAGAAACCGGGGAATTATAGACCAGTTAGTCTGACATCGGTGGTGGGGAAAATGCTAGAGTCGATTGTCAAAGATGTGATAACAGCACATTTGGAAAGCGGTGAAATCATCGGACAAAGTCAGCATGGATTTGTGAAAGGAAAATCATGTCTGACGACTCTTATAGAACTTTTTGAAGATGTAACTAGTAGAGTGGATGGGGAGAGCCAGTGGATGTGGTATATTTGGATTTTCAAAAGGCTTTTAACAAGGTCCCACACAGGAGATTAGTGAGCAAACTTAAAGCACACGGTATTGGGGGTATGGTATTGATGTGGATAGAGAATTGGTTGGCAAACAGGAAACAAAGAGTGGGAGTAAACGGGACCTTTTCAGAATGGCAGGCAGTGACTAGTGGGGTACCGCAAGGCTCCGTGCTGGGACCCCAGTTGTTTACAATATAAATGATTTACACGTGGGAATTAAATGCAGCATCTCCAAGTTTGCGGATGACACGAAGCTGGGTGGCGGTGTTAGCTGTGAGGAGGATGCTAAGAGGATGCAGGGTGGCTTGGATAGGTTAGGTGAGTGGGCAAATTCATAGCAGATGCAATTTAATGTGGATAAATGTGAGGTTATCCACTTTGGTTGCAAGAACAGGAAAACAGATTATTATCTGAATGGTGGCCGATTAGGAAAAGGGGAGATACAACAAGACCTGGGTGTCATTGTACACCAGTCATTGAAAGTGGGCATGCAGGTACAGCAGGCAGTGAAAAAGGCAAATGGTATGTTGGCATTCATAGCAAGAGGATTCAAGTACAGGAGTAGGGAGGTTCTACTACAGTTGTACAAGGCCTTGGTGAGACCACACCTGGAGTATTGTGTGCAGTTTTGGTCCCCTAATCTGAGGAAAGACATTCTTGCCATAGAGGGAGTACAAAGAAGGTTCACCAGATTGATTCCTGGGATGGCAGGATTTTCATATGAAGAAAGACTGGATCGACTAGGCTTATACTCACTGGAATTTAGAAGATTGAGGGGGGATCTTATTGAAACGTATAAAATTCTAAAGGGATTGGACAGGCTAGATGCAGGAAGATTGTTTCTGATGTTGGGGAAGTCCAGAACGAGGGGTCACAGTTTAAGGACAAAGGGGAAGCCTTTTAGAACCAAGATGAGGAAAAACTTCTTCACACAGAGAGTGGTGTATCTGTGGAATTCTCTGCCACAGGGAATAGTTGAGGCCAGTTCACTGGCTATATTTAAGAGGGAGTTAGATATGGCCCTTGTGGCTAAAGGGATCAGGTGGTATGGAGAGAAAGCAGGTACAGGGTTCTGAGTTGGATGATCAGCCATGATCATACTGAATGGCGGTGCAGGCTTGAAGGGCCAAATGGCCTACTCCTGCACCTATTTTCTATGTTTCTATGTATCATCTTGTTTAAATACTGAGTGAGCCCACACCACTCAGCTAGGTGTGTGATTGAGCCTAGTACAGCCTAGCTTAGTGGAGAGTGTGGAGAGGCAGTAATTAAAACAAATGAGTCACATTTTAAATAATGTAAAAGAGCTGGGTTCATCAGTCCAATTGGTAATTGGTTTATTATTGCCACATTTACTGGAATACAATGAAAAGATTCTTTTTGTTTGCATGCCATTCATACATAAAAACATCGATTCAGTACAGAAGATGATTAAAAAAAACAAAATGAAGAATGTGATGTTACAGTTACAGAGAAGGTACGGTGCAGGCTGGCAGTTAAAGTCCAAAGCCAAGACAAGGTAGATTGGGAAATCGTTGACATGTCACCTTTGATATATTTGACATACAATATATGTACCTTTGACATGTAAGGGTCTTATAACAACAGAATAGAATATGATCTTGAGTCTGGTAATGCATGTTCTCAAGCTTTGGCATCTTCAGCCCGGTGATGAGGGTGAGGGGGTGGGGTTGATGGAGATAACAGAAGGACCAGGGTGGGAGCAGTCCTAGATTATGTTGGCTGCTTCTCAAGCCAGCGGGAAACACAGATAGGGTAAATGAATGAGAATTGGTTTGTCATGGACCGAACTGCATTCACAACTCTGCAATTTCTCAATGTCTTAGGCAGAGCAACTGCCATACCAGGATGTGATGCATCCAGATTGGAATGTAAGACTTACTGAAACTGTCCAAATCTGCTCCAGAAAGGTGTTTTTTTTAATTTATCCATTTTGGACATCATATTAGAAATATCCATATCTCACATTTGTAGCAAACGATGTATCTGTAAGCAGTGAAGAAACATTTGATGAAGAATCAACTACTGATTCTTGTGTCACTACTCAGGTGCTTGAGTCACATGTAGAGGTTGTACCAGTACAACTTCAGAGTCAAGTACACAATCAACAGGTGCATCTGAGTACTGTATACAACTATGAAAAGTGTTTGCACATTTTGTTTCAGAGAAAGAAAGCAGTGAAGCTTGTTCGCATATAATTATGTAAAAATAATCGAGATCAGACAGCATTATAAAGTGTCATTTGCAATGAGTTCCTTGTTGTTGGAGTTCAAATAAATACCCATATTTGATGCTCCTGTAACAATAGGATTGTTAATGTGAGTAGGAGTTACCAGAACATTATCTGGTTTGGCTAAGGATAGAGTATATAAATTATTGTTCATATGGGAGGTCTCCTTCACTCCTCTTCAAATATAATGTCACAAAATCTTTTAATTCCAACTGGAAGGTTAAACAAGACCTCAGATCAATATCCTGTATAACAAATGGTATCTCGATCTATACAGAATCCCAAAAGTACTGCACTGAGATGTGAGTCTAGGTCATGCACTCAGGCCACTGGGGAGTGGGTCTTGAACTCTCAATCTTCTGACTCACAGGCAGATTGTAAACTTTGGTTTGTAAAGGGAAACTCTTGTCCGTCCTGAAGATGTATTGGAGAGATGGTGAACAAAGAGGAAAGGGAACATCAATGGGTACAATTTATATGAAATTCCAGAAGCTATTCAATAAAATAATTCATAAGGGACTGTTTCCTAAAGTTAAAGGTTAAGGAATCAAAGGTAAGTTATTGGCCAAACTAGTTATCAACCAAGCAGCAGGAGCCAAGAAGTATAGATGCACATGTTACACTAGTTGTCAAGATGTTGTCAAAGGGGTCCAACAAGGATTAGTGTGTGGGGCAACAGCTATTCACCATATTTATACATGACTAAAATTCCTGATAACAAAAGGACAGGGAAGATAAAATCCATAGAATCATGGAGCATAAAAACAGGCGCTTTTGGCACACTATGTCTGTACCAGGCAGCAAGTACCCATGTACTAATCTCATTTACCAGCACATCATCTGTAGAATCTGAAGACTCAAATGCTTGTATAGGTACTTCTTAAATATTCTGGGAGTACCTGCCACAACCTCCTTTTCAGAAGCAGGTTTCAGATTGTCATCACTTAGAAAAGGAAGTAATTCTCCCTTTGATTCTCTGTAACTGTCTTATTCCACACTCAGTGACCTCTGGTGTTAGACACACCTGTAATGGGGAAAATATCTTACTCTCTGCCCTGTTCGTACACCTCATAATTTTGTACACCTCTTTCAGATCCTTCCTCAGCCTCCTCTGCTTCAAAGGAAACAAGCCCAGCCTTATCAAGTCTCTCCTCTTGAAACATTCCATCACGTACAACATCATAGTGAATATCCCTTTGTGCCCTCTCCAATGCAATCACATCTATTCTGTGGTATAGAAACCATAAAAGCCCATACACTCAGAGACTATTTTATTAGGTGCCTCCTTTAGCTAATAAAGGGGCGACTGAGAGCTTGTTCATGGTCCTTCGCTGCTGTAGCCTATCCATTTCAACGTCTGACATATTGTGCATTCAGAGATGCTCTTCTACACACCAATGTTGTAAAACAGGCTTATTTGAGTAACTGTCACCTTCCTGTCAGCTTGAACAACTCTGGTCATTCTCCTCAGGTCTCTCTCATTAAGAAAGTGTTTTTGCCCACAGAACTGCCGCTTACTGGATGTTTTGTATTTGTTTTTCATGCCATTCTCTGGAAACTTTAGAAACTGTTGTGCATGAGAATCCCAGGACATCAGCAGCTTCTGAGACTATTGTAAATTACTATAAATTTCACATTGCACATTTAGACGGAGATTAACATAAAGATTTTTACTCCTCATGGGTGTAAGTAATAAAGTCAATTCAATTCAATACTCAAACCATCCTTCTGGCACAAACAATTATTCCACGGTCCAAGTCACTTAGATCACATTTCTTTGCCATTCTGCTGTTTGGTCCAAACAGCAACTGAACCTGTTGACCATGTCTGCATGCTATTATGTATTGAGTTGCTGCCACATGATTGGCTGATTAGATATTTACATTAATGAGCAGGTGTACCTAATGAAGTGGCCACTGAGTGTATTATTTCTGCCGTCTTCACCACACTATCAACCTGATTGTCAACAGTGGACCTGACTGAGCCCTTTACCTTTCCCACCCGCCTGGCTTCACCTATCATCTAGCTAGTTCTTCTTCCCCTCCTCCCACTTTTTTATTCTGGCAACTTCCCCATTCCATTTCCATTTTAAAGAAGGGCCTCGGCCTGAAACTTTGACCGTTTATTCTTTTCCATAGATGCTGCCTGACCTGCTGAGTTCCTCCAGCATTGTATGTGTGCTGACCTGTGCTACCACCTTCAGGGATCTCACACTTGTACATCAAAGTCTCTCCATAATCCTTTGGACCCTGCCTTTTGTGGCCTATGTCTTACTTACCCTTGTCAGAATTCCCAAAATACATGAGTTTGCACTTAATCAGATTTAAATTGCATTTACTACTGTCCTGGCCAACTTAACCAGCTGATCAATATCATTGCACGGCTGACTACAGACAACACCACCAAAGTTCAGGTCAGCTGCAGACTTACTAAACATACCTGCTGCAGTTATGTCAGTCATTAGAGTATGAGCCATATGGATGGAAGAGTTAAAATTACAGTTCTCAATTCGAATTCCGTTTTAACGATGTGCTCTATTCCTAGTTCCAGTTCTGGTCACTCTTTTTTAGGCGATTTTTAGGGCATTAGGACCCATACAGCTTGGCACCAGTGTCCCGGCAGAACAATGTGTGGTTAGGTGCCTTGCTCAAGGACACAACATGCTGCCTCAGCCAAGGCTCGAACTAGCGACCTTCAGATCACTAGACCGACGCCTTAACCACTTGGCCACGTGCCACACACGTTGATAATAAATTTACTTTGAACCTTGAACTTTAAAAGGCATACTAATAAGCTAAACATGAGGACTTATTCTATAAGAACCTAAAGCGGAGCACATTGAGCCTGCTCCAAGATTCATTAAGATCATGTTTGATCTAATATTTGACTTCAGTCCCATTTTTTCTGCCTGTTCCCCATAATTCTTGATTTCCAGTCCACGAGTCTGTTCAGTTATCTGAGTCCTGGATATACTTAATGACTCAGCACTCATAGTTCATCAATAGAGGATTCTAGAGTTTCACAGTACTCTGAGAAGAAAAATTATTCTTCTCTGTCATCTCCAGCTCTGATACTATACATAAACTTGCATTTAACGACATTATCCTGGCAACCACACGCAGAAAACTGGAGGAACTCAGCAGGTCAGGCAGCATCTATGGAAATGAATAAACAGGCGAGCCGAGACCCTTCTTCAGGACTGAGAAGGAAGGGGGAAGTTGCCAGAATAAAGAGGTGGAGGGAGGAGAAAGAGACTAGCTGGAAGCTGATAGGTGAAGCCAGGTGGATTGGAAAGGTCAAAGGGTGGAGAAGAAGGATCCTGATAGGAGAGCAGAGTGGACCATAGGAGAAAGGGAAGGAGGGGACCCAGGGGAAGTAATAGGCAGGTGAGAAGAAGTGAAAAGTCGGTGGGG
Organism: Hemitrygon akajei; assembly: GCF_048418815.1. Lineage (NCBI taxonomy): Eukaryota > Metazoa > Chordata > Chondrichthyes > Myliobatiformes > Dasyatidae > Hemitrygon > Hemitrygon akajei. The sequence goes on from NC_133131.1 coordinate 154,610,944, forward strand.
GAAATGGGGTGGGAGTGGGGGATTAATCACCAGAAGGAGAATTCTGGCCGTGCACTAACCAATAAAGTTGGGCCAAGATCTCCTTGCACTTATATCCTATGCCCTGACTAATAAAGGAAAGCCACACAGAAGGTAGTAAATACTTGGGATGAACTACCAGAGGAGGTAATGAATGCAGATATTATTATGACGGTGAAAGAGCAATTGGATAGGAAAGAAGGATATGGGTCTAAGTCAGGCAAATGGGATTGATGCAGATAGGAATAACGGTAGGTATGGATCAGGTGGGTCAAAGTGGCCCTTTTCTATGCTTCTATGATTTCACTTTTAGAATTGTAGATGTTTGAACAAGGTTACCTCTCGGTCTCATGAACTCAAGGAAAGAGCAAACTACTTGTTAAATGGCAAAAATGTTGAAGCAGATTCGCTTCAGTTTTAAAAATGTCTTGGTATCTGGAGAAAATTTATAACCTGCTGTTGCAAATGGTAGTTCATGTTACGTTAGTTGTTCAATTTCAAATTGGTATATTTATGTCAACATAGCACATAACGAACGAATGAACAATGTTTATGTCAAATATATTCAGGGAAATAGAGAAATGAATGATTAATGGGGTTAGATCACAGATCAGTAATTATCTCATTGAATGGTAGAACAGTCTCATGGGACTGAAATATAAACAGAAGATACAGGAACCCTATAGGGAAAAGAAATCAGAATCAGGATTAATATCATTGGCAAATGTCCTGAAATGTGTTGTTTTGCAGCAACAATACATTACAACACATAATAACAAAAACTATAAATTACAATAAGAAGTAAATAAAATTAAATTAAATAAGTATTGCAAAAAAAGAGGGAAAATATTCATTGGTTCATTGTCCATTCAGAATTCAGGGGGGATGTAGCTGTTCCTGAAACTCTGAGTGTGTGTCTTCAGGCTCCTGTACCTCTTTCCTGATGGCAGCAATGAGTAGACTGCATATCCTGGATTATGGAGATCCTTAATGCTGGATGCTGCCTTTTTGAGGCATTACCTTTTGAAGATGTTCTGGATGCTGGGGAGGCTAGTGACCATGTTGGAGCTGGGTGAGTTTACAACTATCTGCACCTTTTTCCGATCCTGTGCAGTGGCTCCTTCGTACCTGTTGGTGATGCAGCCAGTTACAATGCTCTCCACGGGACATCTGTAGAAATTTGAGAGTGTCTTTGATGACATACCAGTTCTCCTCAGATTCCTAATGAAATATAGCCACTGTCGTGCCTTCTTTGTAATTGTATCAATATACTGGGCCCAGGATAGATCCTCAGAGATGTGGACTCCCAGGAACCTGAAATCGCTCATCCTTTCCACTTCTGATCTCACAATAAGGACTGGTGTGTGTTCCCTTGACTTTATCTTCCTGAAGTCCGCAATGAATTCTTCAGTCTTACCAACGTTGAGTGCAAGATTGTTGCTGTCACGCCACTCAACCAGCTGATCTATCTTACTCCTGTGTGGCTCTTCATCACCATCAGAAATTCTGTCAACAATAGTTATGGCATCAGCAAATTTATAGATGGCATTTGAGGTGTGCCTTGTCACACAATCATAGATGTAGAAAGAATAGAGCAGTGGGCTAAGTACAGAGCCTTGAGGTGCACCGGGTGTTGATTGTCAGTGAGGAGGATATGACATCTCCAATCCGCACAGACTGTGGTTTCCCGGTGAGGAAATCAAGGATCAAATTTCAGAAGGAGGTACGGAGACCCAGGTTTTGAAGCTTGTTGATTAGAACTGAGGGAATGATTGTGTTAAATGTTGAGCTGTAGTCAACAAACAGCAGGCTGAATTAGGTATTGCTGTTGTCCAGGTATTCCGATGGCCAAGTGGAGAGCCAGTGAGATTGCATCCACTGAAGGCCTATTGTGGCAATACGGAGATTTCAATGGGTCCAGTTCCTTGCTTAAGCAGGAGTTGATTCAAGTCATGACCAACATCTCAAAGCACTTCATCACAGTAGATGTGAGTGCAACTGAGTGAAAGTCATTGAGGCAGCTCACCCTGTTCTTCTTGGGCACTGGTATGATCAACCATGATCAAATGACAGAGCAGACTCAATGGTCTAAATAGCCTAATTCAGTTCCTATGTCTTATGGCTATATGGAAACACTCAGTGAGTCAGACAGCATCTATGGAATGTTTAATGTTTTTATTGTTTTAGGTCATAGATTGTTCACCAGAGCTAGGAAAGTCAGCGTAACCTTATAATCTGTCTGTTCTATTGTTAATAAGCTCCCTGAGTTGTTGCATACAACTTAGAAGGCTAGATAAATCGCAGCCAACAAAAACTGTCCTCTCTCAGAAAACGAGTCTCAGGAGTCATCAGGTGTCCTCTTCTGAGCTCAGAGACATGATACACTGCAGCCCATCTTTGCATTCTCGAACACAACAGCACAAGCAAATGGGAGCAGGAGTAGGCCACTTAGCTCCTTAAACCTACCTTGCCATGGCTCAACTGCCACTGGCCTCTATTTCTCTTCTGTGGTAGTTCTCCATAGCCCTCAGTTCCCAGGTGTTTAAAAATGTATCTGCCTTCCACTTATGTGATGTAGTATCCACAAATCTCCGGGTCAGAGAAGTCCAGAGATTTACCACCCTCCAAACATTCCCTAAGTGCCTCAGTTTGAAATGATCCACCCCACATCTTGTAACTATAATCCCTTGTTAAAGACTTTCCACTCAACTTATTCAGTATTGCCCTAAGATCAAACCTCATTCTTCCAAACTCCAAGTAATCGAGATTCGCCATTGATGATAATACAAACCTGTTGTTATTGTTATTCCTCTCCACACCCTGTGGCAACCTTGCCATTTCTTTTGGCACTTTGTTTTTTTTTACAAGGCCAAGTTGTTAGCTCAACGCTTCTCCCAACACAGAAAGAAAGCATGCAAGGGGCCGGCCAGATTCGAACTCGGGACCACTCACCAAAATTCTGCACAGTAAACCAGTAATAGCCTCTCCAATACTTAATACAACTGTAATAATGATTCTCTATTTCTAAACTCCAACACCATGGCAATGAAGGCCAATATGTCACTTGCATTATTCATTACACTCCTTAATTTTTTATGATATTTGCACAAGAACACCTAGATGCCTCTGTACTTCACTCATTTCAATAATTGTCCGCATTTGATCCTTCCTACTTGATTCTTTGCACTTCCCAAAATTGAGCTCCATTTAGTATGTTTTCACCAACTCACTCACACAGAGTCCAAATATTCTCAGTGCAGCCTGCCCTTCACACTATTTTCTATATTATCAGCAAAACTATATGCTTTGGGCCTCTCTATCAAGTCATTAATTAAGATAGTAAATAATTGAGGCCCTTTTCTGATCCTTGGGGCATTCAATTAGTTACATCCTCCCAGCCTGGAGGATCCATTAATTCTGACTCCCTGACTCCTGTGCAGTTATCACTCTTTTATCTATGCTAACACACTTCCCTTAATGCCATGAGCTTTTACACACCTTCATTTTGTGACTCGCCTTTTCATAGTTATTATAGGAATTCTTCTTCACTTCTGCTAATTAAGTTCAAGGGGGAATCTGCTGAAAGCGTGCCTGACTCAGACTCAATTTTGGGACATTTCACTGAGACACAAGATGCTGGAAATCTGGAGCGACATGCTGGAAAAATTCAACAGGTCAGTCAGCATCTAAGGAGGAAAATGAACAGTCAACATTTCAGGCCTGATGAAGGATCTTGGCCAGTTTACTTGAGTAAAAAGTCCTCCAGTTTACTTGCATTTTATAGAGTCATAGATTCATACAGCAGAAAGTGTTCCCTTTGGCCCATCACATCCACGCAGACCTTCTTGTCCATCTACCTTTAACTTCATTTGCCCACATTAAGACTATATCCTGTTGTGAATATATATCCCTAACCTATATCCAATCCCATTGCATTGGGATCTTTTTGTTAGGTGGCGAATTGTACGGCACTCTGCCTATGGCTGCTGCAGACCTGTATCTGAACATTTAAGTCTGAGCCTTCAACACTATTAAAAGCTGAATCTTTTGCTGATTCATGAACCTAATTCATCATTCAGACCAAAGAATTTGAAAAATCTTGTCACCAATTAATTTTGGGTGTTTCTAACAATATTCCCTCTATTTTTTTAAAGCTGCATTTTCTAACCATTGCTCTGAGCAGGAAGTTTTTAGGCAGCCTAAAAACTGCATAGCACTTTAAATTTTTTTCTGTGATATGCACACCAAACAAACACATACCACAACTCACGACACAAGTAAATGATGTTAGACAGTCAAAACAACTGACAGGCACAATGGCAAAAGTAAAATGTTTTGACTAGAGGGTGTTGGTGTTCAGCAGGCCAGCAGTTTATTAACAATGAGCTACCACCTTCCATTCTGTGTTTATTGTTACAATTTGTTACACCTTTGTAACTTGAAGCACTGACAGTGTAAATCATCGAAGCTCTAAAATGTTTCCAAGTAAAGGTTGTAGTACATTTATTATTTAGAAAATTTATGTATTATATTCATTAACACATAATTAATTGCAGGGATTCCACAATTACATTAACATAGATTTCAAAATTACATTGGCATAATTTCAAAATTATATTAATATTATATAAAAAACATTTCAGCTGTGTGACAACAGAGGCTACGCATGCAGGAGCGTTTAAGTTTCTGCGTGGCCACACACCCACGCGTTCTGAGAAGAAACAGTGTTCTTAAGTGCCGATTTCATTTGTGCAGTTCAGAGGCACACAAGATTCTCACAGCAGGAAAATTATAGCTCATTAAACACCCAGCAACATGTACAAAATTAGCTGATGCTGTTAATATCACCTTTGTCTTTGCGATGTCCATTTCTTGGGTCTTGTGCAGATGAATTTCTAACCTGCATTTCAAGCAAATCTGTTTTTAAGAAGTATCTTAAAGGAACATAGAGAGATAGTGAAATCCGAAGAGGGAATCTCCAAGTTTGGGGTATAGATAGCTGAAAGTATGACTGCCAATAGTGGAGCAATAAAGATATTGGGAAAACAAGACGTGAGAATGGGAAGAGCCCTGAGATTTGGGTACTTTGTAGCTTGCTATGTTGGTAACTCAATTTATTCGAATCAGCTGTCTTATCATAAACACGAGAATTTCTACAGGTGCTGGAAATTCTGTGCATCTCTCATAAAATTGCTGAAGAAATTCAGCAGGTTAGGCAGCACCTATGGAAATGAATACATAGTTAAAATTTCAGACCAAGACCCTTCTTCAGACTGGAAAGGAAGGAGGAAGAAGCCAGAATAAGAAGGTGGAGAGAGGGGCAGGAATACCATCTTCATGCCAGATGGTTGGAAACTACCTAGGCAGAATACGAAGAAGCATATCTAGAATATGGCTTATCATAAAGACAGAACTGTACACCTAGGTCTTCATGCAAGTCCATTCATCTCCAAATATTGTGTCCTGCAAATCTCTCCTTCCCCTGCAAAAACCTGTCTTCCCTCTGAATGTCCTCTAGAAAAGGGACTCTGCCACCCATTCTGGCCTATGTATGACTCCAGATGCACCGCGTGGTTAACTGCTAGCTGCCTTTTCAGTTCGCGGGTATTAAATCCTGGATTTGCCAGTGATATTCATGTTGTGTGAATGGAAAAGAATCAATGGGATCCTATTACAACACTTGAGTTATGGATTCCTTATCTGTGTTTTTCAATGAATGAAAGGATTGCAGAATGAAATTTCTTTTAAGGTGAAACATATATATATATATATATATATATACAAGATTGTGTACTCTTTCAATGCTGCAGTTATAAAATCATAGAAACTTACAGTGCATAAGGAGGGCAGTCTACACCAGCCACAAATAATCTCTAGGATAATTCCACTTCTCAGGCCTTGGTCCATAGTGCTTTAGGCTGCAGAACACCGGGTGATTACCCAGGTAGTTTTAAAATGCTGTTAGGATTTCTGCTTTCATCACTCCTTCAGAGAAACAGTTTCAGATTCCAGCCACTTATTAAGTTAAATAATTTTCACACTGCTCCTCTTTAATCCTTTTCCCATTTGACGTAAATCTATCCACTCTCTGCTGCAGGAGACTTTATAGATGGGGGCATAGCGATTAGCATAACAGTATTACAGGGCCAGTGGTCCAGGTACAATTCCCTCTTACTGTCTGTTGGGAGTTTTAACATTGTCCCAAGGCTGCATGAGTTTCCTCCGAGTACTCCGGTTTCCGCCCACATTCCAACGGCATGCAGGTTAGTAGGTTAATTGGTCAAAAATTGTTGTTGTGTGTGGAGAAAGGGGAGTTTGGGGGGGGGGGGGGGGTGACGGTTTGATGATCATGTTGGTGGGCTTGCTGTTTCTTTGTGAACTGACCCATGGTTTTTCTATGCTTTGTGGCTATCTGGGGAAGAAGAATCTTAGAGTTGGATACTGCATGCATACTTTGATAATAAATGAACCTTTGTACCTTTGAACATGAGTGTAATTGGATGGTGTTGACTCATTGGGCCAGAGGAGCCTGTTACTATGTTGTACCTCTAAATAATTAGATACTTTGACAACTGACTATTTGGCAACACAAAAAACAAGCAAGCATTATTCAGTGCAGAAACCAGTGACAATGCCAGTCCATTGTTACACTGTATGAGGGGTAATTGCTGGCATTTTGTTCCATATCATAAAATGTACAGATTGCTTTGGATGCCTGACTAATTTCCTGAAATGCTGATGGGTTTTGACTTGCAGGAAGGTAAACCCATGTCTGATCACCATGCTGTAACACTGACTTTAAGTCTCTCCCTACAGATGCTGCCTGACCTGCTGAACATTGTGTTTTGTTTCAGGGACAAACCGCCATTCTTTTTATGGATTTACTATCGAAATGCACCTGTAAGGAAAGAAACAGAGTCAATGTTTCAGGTCAGTGGATCACTTGGCTGAAGCATTGACTCTTGTTACAATCTCCACAGAGTCTGCATAGGCTGCTGAGCATCTTTGGTGATTTCTGTTTAATGCTTTATAGAAAGAAGGCTCAGGAACTGAGAGGAATTGACTTTCTGGGCATTCGAGTGTCAGATGAACAAGTTAGTGCTTATTTTCTGGATGTCAGCCAATCCATTTTGGTGGCTGGGAGCTGATGTGGAGAAAGCTGCAGATTGACTTTCAATGTCTCACTTCAGTTTCCCGCTCGATCAAGCCTATCTTGATAGCACAGGCAGAATCCCACCTCCATCCCAAATGACAGCTGTTTAGAGAAAAACACTGGATAAATTCCAACTGGTTTTATTTTTCTCTCCCTCCAATTCAGGAGCTTTGCCGCCAGCGGATGGCGATCAAGACATCAGAGCGCCCAGAGACCGCCCATTCTTCCCGCATCAACAGCGTCTCCTCTCAGTTCAGCGACGGTCCACAGCCGAGCCCTTCCACTCGGAGCAGCACTTCCTCCTGGTGTGAGGAGCCGGTCCAGTCCAACATGGACATCTCCACCGGACACATGATACTGGTAATCCTTCAACTCCTCCTTTCCTATTGTATTACCACTGGTGGGATAAACTTAGCTCCTGTCAATTCAAATCATTTTTATTATTGTACACACAATGAAAGGAATAACTTCCTTGCTGCAGCGTCACAGACACATAGTGTCAGATGCACAACGTGCACAAAAAGAAACATAAATTAACAAAGTTCAAAGTACATTTATTATCAAAGTACGTGTATTATATCCAGCCTTGCGATTAGTCTCCTTACGGGCAGCCACAAAACAAAGAAACCCAACAGAAACCACTACAAAAGAAAACTGTCGAACACCCAGTGCACAGGGGGGAAAAAACAAATCATGTCAACAATAAAAGTGAGCAAATAACTTTCCGAACTGAAGTTCATGAAAGTGATTCTACGGCCATGAAGCCAATCACAGCGAGCCAGAAGCCCATTAGTTACAGGCCACGGCCTCAGTTCAGCATGGAGATGAGTAATCCTCACGTGCAGCGAGCTGAACAACGACCCGTTCCTCTCCTCCAGCCCTAACACCCTGACCTTTTCAGTGTGGCCAGGCACTGGTCAAATCGCAGGTCGCTCTTCTCTCTCAGACCCAGGCCCTGCCACTTTCATACGTTCTCCAGCCTGGGAACTGCCACCTCGATTCGGCCTGTACCCAACCTTTCCAATCTGGCCCAACACTTCAATCAGTCAAACATCAGCCTGTTCCTCCCTCTTGGACCCAGACGCAAATACCTCAACTCTTCCTCGCCTTGAATTTGCCACTTCAAATCGGCTCCAAGCCCACTTCAGCAATTAGCAGATTCCCTGCTCTCAGGCCCAGGCCCCGCCACCTTGATTGGGCCTGTACGCACCATGCCACAACCGTCCTGCTCCTTGGAGACTTCAGTTCACACCACCAGGTTGTACAGGCGGTTCAACAGCTCAGCTCCAAAAAGGGAAGTTACAGGCTATTGATTCCAGTGATCATTTTCGAGAAAAAGTGTGATCAATAAAATCGTTAGTAGTTTCGTTTGCTGCCAACAGGTCGTTGCTATGCTTCACAAAACACCATGTTCAGCAGACGTTTAAGGTGGAACAACGTAAGTTGCAGAAAATTATACAAGACAGAACACAGTTAGGGCAAAAATGAACTGTCCATTGCGATACAGCATGGTCATAATACTGCTGTACTGAGGAAGTGATTAGAGTTGTGCTGGTTGGTTTAACAACTGATTGGTTGAAGGGAAGTAGCTATTCTTGAACCTAGTGGTGTGGGGCTTCAGGCTTCTGTAACTCCTGCCCAGAGGTAGCTGTGAGCAGATGGCATGCCTTGGATGGTGGGGATTCTTGATGATAGATTTAATGAAAGCACGGCAATTGAATTAGTTTGCCTGTGCATTCCTCACTAATGTTAGCTGTGAGGAGGATGCTAAGAGGATGCAGGGTGACTTGGATAGGTTAGGTGAGTGGGCAGATTCATGGCAGATGCAATTTAATGTGGATAAATGTGAGGTTATCCACTTTGGTTGCAAGAACAGGAAAACAGATTATTATCTGAATGGTGGCCGATTAGGAAAAGGGAAGATGCAACGAGACCTGGGTGTCATTGTACACCAGTCATTGAAGGTGGGCATGCAGGTACAGCAGGCGGTGAAAAGGGCAAATGGTATGTTGGCATTCATAGCAAAAGGATTTGAGTACAGGAGCAGGGAGGTTCTACTGCAGTTGTACAAGGCCTTGGTGAGACCGCACCTGGAGTATTGTGTGCAGTTTTGGTCCCCTAATCTGAGGAAAGACATTCTTGCCATAGAGGGAGTACAGAGAAGGTTCACCAGATTGATTCCTGGGATGGCAGGACTTTCATATGAAGAAAGACTGGATCAACTAGGCTTATACTCACTGCAATTTAGAAGATTGAGGGGGGATCTTATTGAAACGTATAAAATTCTAAAGGGATTGGACAGGCTAGATGCAGGAAGATTGTTTCTGATGTTGGGGAAGTCCAGAACGAGAGGTCACAGTTTAAGGTCCTTTTAGGACCGAGATGAGGAAAAACTTCTTTACACAGAGAGTGGTGAATCTGTGGAATTCTTTGCCACAGTTGAGGCCGGTTCATTGGCTATATTTAAGAGGAAGTTCGATATGGCCCTTGTGGCTAAAGGGATCAGGGGGTATGGAGAGAAAGCAGGTACAGGGTTCTGAGTTGGATGATCAGCCATGATCATACTGAATGGCAGTGCAGGTTCAAAGGGCCAAATGGCCTACTCCTGCACCTATTTGCTATGTTTCTATATTTCTAATGCTTGCATTCATGTTAATTGAATATATATATATATATATATATATATATATATATATATATATAAAAGATACTGTGAGACTCTTGAAATGAAATGCAAAGTTAATTTCTCCTCCCAACTCAGTCTAATAAGAGATTATATTCATTAAGCATCTGCATGAAAGTAAAACCTGTATCTCATGTCATGGTACAAATTTAGGAAACATTTCACCAACACAAGAGGTTCTGCAGATGCTGCATATCCAGAGCAATGCATAAAATGCAGAAGGAACTCGGCAAGTCAGGCAGTATCATGGAGGGGAATAAACAGTCAATATTTTGGTCTGAGACCCTTCATCAAGACTGGAAAGAAAGGGGGAACAAACCAGAAGTAAGAAGGTGGGAGGGAGTGGGAGGAGTACAAACTGGCAGGAGATTGGTGAGACCAGGTGAAGGGGAAACTGGGTGGATGGGGAGGGAGGAGGAAGTGAGAAGCTGGGAGGTGACGGGTGGAAAAGATAAAGAGTTGGTGGAGCAGGAGTCTGATAGGAGAGGAGAGTGGACCATGGGAGAAAGGGAAGGAGAAGGGACGCCAGAGGAAGGTGATGGGCAGGTGAAGAGAAGGGAAGGGGTAAAAGAGGAGCCAGAATCGGGAATACAAAAGAGAGAAGGGGAGGGAGGAGCAATTACTGGAAGTTGGAGATATCTATGGTTATTGTAAAGTTGGAAGCTACCCAGACAGAATATGAGGTGTTGCTCCTCCAACCAGAGAGCGGCCTCATCATGGCAATGGAGGAGACCATGGACCAATATGTTCGTTTAGTGAGCAGGCAACCTTAAGCACAAATGATTTTCTAGCATGCATTTTTCATTAATTTGAGGCAGAACATAACTAGACGTATTTAAATGGATAATTCCCATATTTCAAGTTTTTATGGCATTTATCTGGTCCACCGTCTGCTCATTAATACGCGATCCGGCCCACAGAGGCAAAAAGGTTGCCGACCCCTGTGTTAGTTGGTCCATCTCCAATAAACATTTGTTTTATACTCAATCTGATAATAATACATTTTTGAAATTCACTTTTTGGGATATAGACATTGATGGCAAAACTAGCATTTAGTGCCCATCCCTAATTGCCCTTAAGAAGGTGGTGGGGGTGGGTGCTGTATTTTTCAAGATGAAGGTCCTCCCATAGTATGGTTGAGGTAGGACCTGCAGGATTTAGACTTGGCAACAATGAAGAACCAAAGAACTATACCTAATAAAGTGGCTATTGAGTATATCTTCTGCTGCTGAAAGCCATCCACTTCAATATTCGACATACTGAGTGCATTTTTGAGATTCTCCTCTGCACACCACTGTTGTGAATGTCGATTTCCTGACATCTTGAACCAGTCTGTCCATTCTTGTCTGTCCTCTCTCATTAACAAGGCATTTGTGCCCACAATACTCCCCTCACTGGATGTTTTTTTTTGTTTTTTGCACCATTCTCTATAAACTCAAGAGATTGTGCGTGAAAATTCCAGGAGATCAGCAGTTTCTGAGATACTCAAACCATCCTGTCAGGCACCAATAATCATTCCACAGTGAAAGTCATTTACTTCACATTTTTTCACCATGCTGACAATGGACTGAACCTCTTGACCAAAACCTCTGCATGCTATTAGGCACTGAGTTTCTGCGACATGATTGGCTGATTAGATGTTTGCATTAATGATCAGATGTACCTAATATAGTGTCCACTGAATGTATATTTCCAAGACAGGATGGTGTATGATTGGAGGGAAATCTGCTGATTGGGAGTGTTTCCATGCATCCGTGGCCCTCATCTGCCTTGATGTCTGAGGTCGCTGGTTGGGTTGGTGCTGCCTTGGCGGCAGCAGGGTATGTTATAGATGCTGTGTGCCTGTGGGGGGGAGGAATTTATGCTTAGGAAGAGGATGGGAATTGAATCAAGCAGAATAGAGCTGAGCATCAAGGGTGTTGTCACCTCTCCATTTGGTTATGTATTTTTCAAATGGTCAGAAGACAGTCAATGATTTTTATCACACAGAGGGACTCTATTTAGTCCCCCCATGGCAGTGGCAACTTCTTAAAGGACCAGCTCAATTAATTCTATTGACAACCTATTGAAAAACCCTTTCATTTTCTCTTTTTCATGGACTTATCCAATTTCCTTTTGGAAATTAATAATTAATTTCAATTTCTTTACTGGAAGTGTGTTCCTGAACCTGCCCAGACACTGCATTAAAAATATTCTTCATTGCTCAGTGGCAATTTTGCCATTAACTTTCAACCCTTGCATTCTGGTTACATCTCCTTGCTTTTTACTTGCGCGATCAGATCCAGAATCAATCAGCAGTCTGTTTCTGTCATATCAGTGACCACTTTATTAGGTACACCAGCTCATTAATGCAAATATCTAATCAGCCAATCACTGAATGTGTAATAATTTTGTCAAATAATATTTCCCTATATTGGGCCTAGCCCAAATATCCTGTTATCATTTATTTAGCAATGAATCTGAGCATTTTCCCACCCTCGTAAGTGAAAACTGAGATTAGAATCACTATCAGCCCACTACAATCTCCCTGATAGAGCTGCCCAGATGGTTATATTCTTCAGGTGTTTTGCCTTCCTGCCTGCATTTTTTCCCTTTCAAGTATTTTATTCCTTTTTTAAAAAAATTATCTGTGATTGCTATCAGAATTATTTACATATTCATTTCCTTACAGAAGTCAAATATCTGAACTGTTCCTTCTCAATTTTGTCGCTGCATTTTTTGCTGAGTTGATTATTCTAAACTACATTTCTGGCTATATTGATTTATCTGTTCATAGGAACAGACTGATGTTGCCTGATCTTATTTTTTTTCAGAATATGCACAGCATAGTGTCCTGTCTCTATTGAAAGCAGAACCTTTTTGCACCCAGACTAAATGTGACAGGAATGCATGCTGTGAAGGTTATGCTGACGGGTGCCCAAATTATGGTAGGAATACCTAAGGTCACCAAGATCTCAGTTCTCTCTTTCTTACAATAAGGAATTATGAATCAACCTGATGACCTGTTCATCTAAAAAATGTGTCTTGTCTTGCTATGTGTTGGACGCATCTCCAGACATAGAAGAGTATAAAGGAAAGGAAGAGATTTAACTTTACACATTATAATTCTTATATGACCGCAATGTGAATATCTTCATTCTGTGATTCCTTTGCCGTTCTTTGAGACTAAGGAGTAATCTACAGTGGCTGGTTAACCGACCAGCTTACTTCTGAGATGTGGCAGGAAACCTGAGCACCCATGGAAATAAAAGCACAAGGTCACAGAGAGAACATGCAAGCTCCCCACAGACAGCAACTGAGGTTAAGATTGGACATGAGTTCCTGGAGCTGCATGACAACAGCACCTGCCACTACAATACAGCCCTATTCTGCTATCCTCTACTGACTGCACTTTGCGAAGTGTAAATAAAGGAAAGTCTGCATTTATATGATCCCTTCCTCATCCCAAAATTAATCCCATAATTTTGGATAATACAATAATAAGAATGTAAGGAGCAAGAATACACCATGTGGACTCTGAAATCTGCTCCACATTTAGTCTTTTATTTTATCTGATCGTGGCCTTGTGTCTAATGCCTGCAATTTAGAATTGCCCTTGATAATGCTAGAAACACAGCAGCCCTCTTGTTCAGAACAAATTCCCATAAGCAATATTGTGACAGTAACTAAATAAAGACATCACCAAGCAAAAGCAATGCTAACTGACCTTCATTCTTCTGTTTTTAAACCAAATAATCTGTTTTCATGATGATAAACATTGACTGGGAGTGTGAGATCTTCTTTAAAATGAAGCCATGCTTCTGAGAGCACAGGGTTCGATGCTCTAACGTCTGTTGTGAAAATTACTTCCAAACCTTCAGTCGGGCACAGGATTTTCTTTTTTTGCTCAAGGCTATGAAGTAGGTCTTGAACCCCGAATCTTCAGGCAGTGCGAATGTTACTGGCCAAGCTGACAGGGAAGTAGAAGCTCTGAGTAGGGCTGCTCAAACACTGCAGGAAAATCCTGTACAAGCTGAGAGGACCCAACCGCAAGTGGCAACCATTGGCATTCACAGGGACAACAGCCTCAGCTAACATTCTTGAAACAGGCCTAGGGAGTTTCCTTAGTCCTTGTGCTTTCTCATCCCATGAGAGAGAGGATTGGTCCCATGAAATTTAAGTATGATCACATCTGGGGGGCATGTTCAACACATGTATGACCACATACACACATGTCCTTAAGGGGATTGTTAACAGGTCATGTGTCCCCGATGAAGAGTCTACCCATTTCCTTCTATAGATGCCACCTACTCCACTGTTCCTCTCTCCTGCTGCTCCACCTCAGCATTGCCATACCCACCAAAGCTCGTGCACGGGTACACAGACGCACGCACGCACGCACGCACGCACACATACACACACACACACACGCACGCACGCACGCAAGCACGCATGCACGCACACACACACACACACACACACACTTCCCTTTGCATGGCTGTCCATGCTTAGTGCAGCTCAGTGGAGAATAGATTCAATGGTATCTGTGCCTGAAGTGAAACCTTCACCCATGCTGTCTTCTAGAATGCCCAGACACTGAATAACCATCCTTGCCATTTTGAAGGGATCTATTCAGAATATTTCATTTGACATTGTACTAAAGTGAATAATGAGACATTGTTGTGTTAAATGATGGTACAGGCCTGATGGATTGAATAGACCATAAGGCCAAAGACATAGGAGTAGGATTAGGCCATTCAGCCTATTGAATAGCCTACTCTTCTCCTTTGCTCTGTTGCTCCGAGTTTCAATCTACATGAATACTAAATGCTTATTTTAGACTGTTCATCATCGTTGTCATCATTATGCGCCATGTTGTAAGATGGTGTCAGTCATGGTCTTTGACCATGATGGCTCTTGGGAAATTTTTCTACAGAGGTGGTTTGCCATTGCCTCCTTCTGGGCAGTGTCTTTCCAAGATGAATGATCCCAGCCATTATTAATACTCTTCAGAGACTGTCCGCCTGGCATTAATGGTCGCAAAACCAGGACTCGTGATATGCATCAGCTACTCATACAACTATACAACATCTGCTCCCATGGCTTCATGCCACCCTGATTTGTGGGATAGGGGAGCTAACCGGGTGTTACACCTTGCACAAGGGTGACCTGTAGGCTGGCGGAGGGAAGGAACGCCTCACACCTCCATTGGTAGAGATGTATCTCCTCCCTCCGCACATTTAGACTGTTAAAGTGTGATATTTGCTTGATGAGTTTGTCATCAAGTTACAGTATATAGAACTGAGTGTTATAAATATGATTGCCATGGGTAATGAGCTGGCTGGAAGAACAAAGTAAGAGGCTGAGGGGGTCAAGTTCAAACTTCTTCGCTTTCAGTTTATACTGGATTCCTTTGTAAGGGAGTAGCTTAGTCCCAGGTCACTTTCATTTTGTGACTGAATGCTGGAGGCAGTCTAGTTCAAAATGACGATAAGTTGACGATTAGTGTCCCGTGGAGTTTTAACGAATCTGTAAAGGTTTCAGTGCATGGTTAGATGTTACTTCTTGCTGTGTAGTGTAATATCTGACTGGGTAATGGTTACTATGTGTGTTATAATTAAGGCTTGCACTTTTCACTTGGTATTTTTGGCTTTGGAGAGGAGATTTCTATCTCGTTTGTACTCATCAAAATAGGACATTTTTTATCAACCTTTGGACTCCATAAAGTATAATTCAATATTAGCAATAGAAGTACATACATACTCAAAGTCATATTAACTTAACAAAATGTGCTATATTTATTATATTTACTGTATATAATATATATAATATAATGTGGCATTATAATGTTATATATTATATTTTAATATTATATATTACATATGGGTGATGGGGTGGAGATATGTCTCTTCCAAAGGAGATATAAGGTGCTCCTTCCCTCCGCTAGCCTGCAGATTACCCTTGGATAAGGCGTAGCACCTGTTTAGCACCCCCCCCCCCCCCCAACCCCTATCAGGATCACGTGAAGCCATGGGTGGATGGTCTTATGAGTAACTGCAAGACATGGTTATGCAGCCACTGACACCAGGCAGGCCATCTCTGAAGAGTACTGATAATGGCTGGAGTCGCCCGTCTTGGAAAGACACTGCCCAGAAGAAGGCAATGGCAAACCACTTCTGTAGAAAAATTTGCCAAAAAGCAATCACGGTCAAGTCCTTGATTGCCCATGTCATATGGTGCAGCACATAATGATGATGATGATGATAATGGTATTACACAACCAGCATGGCACCAATAAGTGCATTTCGCAAACTAATGGGATCCACATGTGACGTCGTTAAAACAAAATTAATGAAAATGTAAACATGGCACAGTTGAATATTCCAAACGTACAAATTCATGAAAAAAAGAATGACTTTTTCCAAGTTGTCCATCTGTATGTTTTTGGTTAACTTCTAAAAATTTGGAGTTCTATAAGTAGATGCCAGACTTAAACTGCCTTTTTCTTGTTATCTCACATTTATCTTTAATATATTTACCTTTAGCTTGTTTCAAAACTTCAGCTAAAAAGTTGAATTTAAATATTTTTAGTAATTTTGTGATGATGGATTCCTAAGGGATAGTGTTTATTTTATGTCTGCAGGGGTGATTCTGACTTGTTTTAGTTATAAAATGTTAACGTAATAACAGGGATATTTTCAAGGTGTTGAAACTATTAAAATTAGGAGAATATGATTCGTAATTGCACCAATTCATCAGGCAGTCCAGTCTGGTTTCATTGCTGTATGCTGAATGCTTAAGACTAGAAGACTTCCCTCCTCTACTGCCATGATGAGCCACTCTCATGTTAGAAGAACAACACCTCATATTCTGTCTGGGTAGCACCCAACCAGACGGCATGAACATCGATTTTTCCAACTGCTGCAAATTCTCCCCCTCCCCTTTCCCATTCCTTCAATTCCCGACTCTGACTGCCCACTTACCTCTTTTCTTCTCCTCACCTACCTGTCACCTCCCCCAGTGCCTCTCCTCCCTCCTTTTCTCCCATGGCCCACTCTCCTCTCCAATCAGTTTCCTTCTTCTTCAGCCTTTTACCTCTTTCACCTATCACTTCTCAGTTTCTCACATCATCCCCCTTCACCCATCACCTTCCTTCTCTCCTAGTTTCACCTATCACTTGGCAGCTTGTACTTCTTTCCCTCCCCCAATTCTGGCTTCTTCCCCACTTCCTTTCCAGTCTAAATGAAGAATCTCAACCCAAAGTGTGCATAAGACCATAAGATACAGAATAGGCTATATGGCTCATTGAGTCTGCTTCTCCGTCTCAGCCATTCTCCTGCCTTCTCCCCATAACTTTTGACACCTTGACTAATCAAGAACCTATCAACCTCCGTTTTAAATATACTTAATGACTTATATATACTCAACACAGGCAGTGAAGAAAGCTAATGGCATGCTGGCTTTTATAACGAGGAATTGAGTATAGGAGTAAAGAGGTCCTTCTGCAGCTGTACAGGGCCCTGGTGAGACCCCACCTGGAGTATTGTGTGCAGTTTTGGTCTCCAAATTTGAGGAAGGACATTCTTGCTATTGAGGGAGTGCAGCGCAGGTTCACAAGGTTAATTCCCGGAATGGCGGGACTGTCATATGTTGAAAGATTGGAGCGACTGGGCTTGTATACACTGGAATTTAGAAGGATGAGAGGGGATCTGATTGAAACATATAAGATTATTAAGGGATTGGACACACTAGAGGCAGGAAGCATGTTCCCGCTGATGGGTGAGTCCAGAACTAGAGGCCACAGTTTAAGAATAAGGGGTAGGCCATTTAGAACAGAGATGCGGAAAAACTTTTTCACCCAGAGAGTGGTGGATATGTGGAATGCTCTGCCCCAGAAGGCAGTGGAGGCCAAGTCTCTGGATGCATTCAAGAGAAAGTTAGATAGAGCTCTTATAGATAGCGGGGTCAGGGGATATGGGGAGAGGGCAGGAACAGGGTACTGATTGTGTATGATTAGCCATGATCACAGTGAATGGTGGTGCTGGCTAGAAGGGCCGAATGGCCTACTCCTGCACCTACTGTCTATTGTCTATTGACTTGGCCTCCACAGCCGTCCTTGGGAACAAATTCCACAGATTCGCTACCTCTGGCTAAAGAAATTCCTGCTCATCTCTGTTCTAAATGGATGTCCCTCTTGTCTGAGGCCGTGTCCTTTGGCCCTAGACTCCTCACTGTAGGAAACATCCTCTCTACATTCACTCTATCTAGACCTTTTTATGAGATAGGTTTCAATGAGCTCACTTCACATTCTTCTGAACTCCAGCAAGTACAGGTCTGGAGCCGTCAAGCATTCCTCATTCGTGAAAGATTTCATTCCTAGACTCGTTCCCATGAAACTCCTCTGGACCGTCTCTAATGTCAGCACATCTTTTACCACTTTGGCATTCCACAAAGAAATACAATTAACAATCGGTCTCTAGTGGCTTTATAAAAACATGTGAAGCAAAGTGAATGGCATAAATTCTGCAATTTTTTCCTCTCAAATGCTTATCCAGCTCATGTTGAATAGTAAAATTACCATCCAGTCCCTAACCTTACACTTCATGCAAAACTTCGCCCTGTGTCACTTTGAATTCTTAGTAAATCACATTCGTTCTGTATCTGCTGGGTTTTGGCCCTGTTGCCAGTAGGGAAAGAACACAGCACAGTAACAGGGTCCTTTGCCAAATTATTGATCTACCTAGTCTCATCGAACTCTGCCCAGACTAAAGCCTTCCATACCCTTTCTGTCCATGAGCCTATCCAAATTTCTCATAAATGTTGAAATCGACCCTGAAATCTACCAATTGCACTGGCAGTTCGTTCCACGCCCTCACTAACCTCTGAGTGAACAAATACCCCCTCATGCTTCCGATAAATGTTTCACCTTTCAGCCTTGACCCACAACCTCTAGTTTTAGTCTCGAGCAAACTCAGTGGGAAAAGCCTACTTACTTTTCAAAGTTCAAAAACTTCAAAGTAAATTTATTAACAAAGTACATACATGTCACCATATAAAACCCTGAGATTCATTTTCTTGTGGGCAAACTCAGTAAATCCAATGACCATAATACAATCAAGGAAAGACTATACCAAAAGAGCAGAAATAATAATAATAATAATAAATAAGCAATAGTTATAGAGAACATGAGATTAGAAGTCAGAAAATGAGTCCATAGGTGTGGAAAGAGTTCAGTGATGGGGCAAGTGAAGTTATCCCCTTTGGTTCCAGAGCCTGATGCTTGAAGGGTAATAACTTTTCCTGAACCTGATGGTGTGAGTCCTGAGGCAACAATGAGATGAGAATGACCTGGGTGGTGGGGGTCCCTGATAATGGATGCTGCTTTCCTGCGACAACGGTCTGTGTAGATGTACTCAATGGTGTGGAGGGCTTTACCCGTGATGGATTGGGCCATATTCACTATTTTTTGTAGAATTTTCTGTTCAAGGGCATTGGTGTTTCCATACCAGGCTGTGATACAGCCAGTCAATATACTCTCCACCACACTTCTATAGACATTTGTCGAAGTTTTAGATGTAATGCCGAATTTTCACAAACTTCTAAGGAAGTAGAGGCACTGCTGTGTTTTCCTTGTGCTGGGCCAAGGATAGATTGGCTGAAAGGATAACACCAAGAAACTTACAGAAGTCAATAATCAGCTCCTTGGTCTTGCTGACATTCATTAAGGGGTTGTTGCTGTGGCACCACTCAACCAGATCTTCAATCTCCCTTCTATTTTCTGATTTGTCACCAACTTTGTTCTGACCTACAATAGTGGTGTTATCAACAAAGTTTAGTATGCATAAGAGCTATCATACAGAGGAGTTGTGCTTAGCCACACAGTCATAAGGACAAAGCGAGTAGGGTAGGAGACTAAGAATACAGACTTGTGGTGCACCTGTGCTGATGGACATTGTAGACGAGATGCTGTTGCCAATTCAAACTGTCTGGAGTCTACAAGTGAGGAAATCAAAGATTCAGTTGCACAAGGAGGTAATGTCAATTACTTTATCTATGCCCTTCATAACTTTGTACACCTCTATCAAATCTCCCATCATTTCCTACACTCCAGGGAATAAAGTCCTTTTTCAACCTTTCCCTATAACTCGGGTCCTCAGAAGTCCTGGCAACATCCTTGTAAATTTTCTCTGCATTCTCTCAATCCTATTGATACCTTTCCTATAGGTAGGTGACCAGAACTGCACACAATATCCTGAATTAGGCCTCACCATTTTATACAACTTCAACATAACATTCCAACTCCTGTACTCAGTACTTTGATTTATGAAGGCCAATGTACCAAAAGTTTTATAGACAATAGACAATAGGTGCAGGAGTAGGCCATTCGGCCCTTTGAGCCAGCACCGCCATTCAATGTGATCATGGCTGATCATCCACAATCAGTACCCCATTCTTGCCTTCTCCCCATATCCCTTGACTCCTTGACTCCATGTCCTTGACTCTGCTATCTTTAAGAGCTCTATCTAACTCTTTCTTGATAGCATCCAGAGAATTGGCCTCCACTGCCTTCTGAGGCAGAGCATTCCATAGACCCACAACTCTCTGGATGAAAAGGTTTTTCCTGAACTCCGTTCTAAATGGCCTACCCCTTATTCTTAAACTGTGGTCTCTGGTTCTGGATTCCCCCAACATTGGGAACATGTTTCCTGCCTCTAGCATGTCCAATCCCTTAATAATCTTATATGTTTCAATCAGATCCCCTCTCATCCTTCTAAATTTCAGTGTATACAAGCCCAGTCGCTCCAATCTTTCAACATATGACAGTCCCGCCATCCTGGGAATCAACCTCATGAACCTATGCTGCACTCCCTCAATAGCAAGAATGTCCTTCCTCAGATTTGGAGACCAAAACTGAACACAATACTCCAGGTATTTTCTGGTACAGTATTGGGAAATATACTGAAGAAATGTGGCAAATGTTCAGGGTATATTTGCGTGGAGTTCTGCATTGGCCTTCATCAATCATGGGATTGAGTTTAGGAGCTGAGAGATAATGTTTCTATGTTTCCTTACAACCCTATATACCTGTGTTGCTACTTTTAAGGGATTGTATTCCCAGATCCGTCTGTTAATAATAAAAAAAATACTTCTTGAAAGTGGAATCCAGGGAGAAGAATCCTTTTGAAAGAAACATAGAAACATAGAAAACCTACAGCATAATACTGGCCCTTTGGCCCACAACACTGTGCCGAACATGTACTTAGAAATTACCTAAGATTACCCATAGCCCTCTATTTTTCTAAGCTCCATGTACCTATCCAGGAATCTCTTAAAAGACCCTATCGTATCCACCTCCACCACCATCGCCGGCAGCCCATTCCATGCACTCACCACTCTCTGCGTAAAAAACTTACCCCTGACATCTCCTCTGTACCTACTCCCCAGCGCCTTAAAACTGTGCCCTCTCATGTTAGCCATTTCAGCCCTGGGAAAAAGCCTCTGACTATCCACACAATCAATGCCTCTCATCATCTTGTACACCTCTATCAGCTCTATCAGTGCAGAGATTTTTTAAAAATTTTCTTTAGGTGCCTTTATTTAAGATATATTATTATAAATGGTTGCTACTGTTTGTAGAATATCTCAAGGGGCTGATTAGACAGGTGGCACGGAGAAGATGAGAGTGATGATGTGATGAAACAAACGTACCCTGGGTCTGACTTTGCTGATGGGCAATCAGATCAGGTAATAGTGATGCAAGACTGATGCCGTTTCCCACCCACAGCTCCCTGCGGCTTTCATTAGGGGAACGTTGCAAAACTTACTCTGCACTATCATGCGGGAGCAACGAAAATGGAGAAGCTGCAGCTGGAATCTGGCAGCTCTTCTCCCTGATATGAAGGACCGTCACCTCCCAGCTAATTGCGCACTTTGGAAAAAAAACATCGAGCATCAGTTTATTCTCAGCATTGTGCGGAATATTTGTTTTGCCTCCGTACAGTTAGAGAGGAGGATAGTGTCGTAGTGGTTTGGGCAGATTAAAGTGGTTACATCCAGAGTGTCCGAAGCTGAAATAACTCGGCAGCTCTTGCTTGGATTTCCGTGATCCTATTACACACTGCTGACATCTGTTATTACTGGTTTAATCCCACTAATAAAATCTAATGTGCATAAAGAATTGGGCGCCAGATCAGCACATGTCTACCCAGTGTGGAGCTGTCCAGTGAGAACTTCTCCCGTGCAAACTCCTAACGTCACAGCAACCAGGAAGCTGAGTGAATCAGCTTGATTGATCCACATAATATTGTCCTCCGTTAGTGGAGCAGATGCATAGAGATCTGCCAACACTGAAATAATGTTCATGTAATTGCCTGGAAACCCATCTCTGATTGATGACATTAACCACACGGTGTAATTGCAACAGTGTGTGGTAATCAAGAATGAATTACAGAGATGTTGTGTGGAATCATACAGAATCATAAAGTCATTCAGCGGGGAAACATGGATTTTCTTCGCACCAAGTCCACGGCAACTATCTACCACTTTGTTACAGTAATCCCAAGCTAATCCTTGCTTTTATTCTTTCCACATTTCCATCAACCCCCTCCCCCCCAGGTTAGTTACGCACTGGGGCCAATAAACCTATCGGCTTACGTATCCTTGGTATGTGGGGTGAAATCCACGTGGTCATAGGTCAGGATTGAACCCAGGTTTCTGGATCTGTGAGGCATCAGCTTTTATGCCACTGGGCTGCCTCTAAAACCATCCCTAGCACCTCAGTCTCACACTACGCAATAGGAGTGAAGCACTGGCCAATTCAGCTTTACTTGCGTGAAATTATAACTTGGTCACATTCCTCGTTTTGCTTTTCGGCCTCATTTTTTGCTTTTTGGCCACTATGCTACCATGCACTGATACCTGCGTGGTAGCATAGTGGTTAGCACATCTCTTTACAGCGCAGGTAACCCAGGTTCAATTCCCGCTACTGCCTGTAAGGAGTTTGTGCGTTCTCCCCGTGACTGCGTGGGTTTCCCCTGGCTGCTCCAGTTTCCACCCACAGTCCAAAGACATGCCAGTTAGTAGATTAATTCATCGTTGTAAATTGTCCCGTGATTAGGCTAGGATTAAATTGATTGGGGCATTGCTGGATGGCGTGGCTCGAAGGTGCCAGAGGGGCCTATTCTGTGCTGTATCTCAATTGATAAATAAATAAAATGCTGGGGAGAGGAAAGAGATTCATTCTCACTTCCGGTGATTCTTTTGCTGGAATGTGTCCATTTGGTTCGATGGAAAAAAATTTTAAAACTGGAGAAACGTTTAAGAAAAATATAAGAACATACATATAATAATGACAGGTCTGATCAGCTCCCCACTTCTGCCTGCTCCCCATAATCCTACACTTTCCTCCGGTTGAAATATCTGCCTTAAATACTTTCAGTAACTCAGCCTCCACAGCTCTCGGGAGTAGGACATACCAAAGATTTATAACCTGCTGAGCGAAAAATTGCCATTCTAAATGGATGACCCTATATTCCAAGGTTATGCCCTCATTTTCAGATATGCCCACCAAGGGAAATATCTTCAAAGCATCTACTTAGTGTCCCTAGGATCATGTACGCTCCAGCAAGATTACCTGCCATTTTTCTAAACCAGAATATTCTTCGCCTCTCCTCATTACACGCCTACTTTATTTCAAATCATCTAGCAGTTCCCCATACTGCCTCCAAAGGAGGCACATACTTTCTTAAATAAGGTGATCAACGCTGTATACAATCCTCCAGGTAACAGCTCCCAAAGTGCTCCCAACTCAGAACTCATTAAGTATATCCTAGGCCCAGATTCCTTGAGTCTCGATTTGCTGCTCTTATATTATATGAGTACATAAAGATGATCTTTTAATTGAGACATTATGCCCAGGGATCTAATCAGAGAAATTCTGTCTATTATATAAGGGGGTGGGGGTGATGGGTGATTGATATAAATTTGATGTCACTAATACAAAAGGAGGCTACGTGGCACTGATTACTAAAGTGATGAGTCTGCCGTTGTTCATTCCCACGACATTCTTCTTCATTGCACACTGCTTCCTCATAAATTTTCCTGAAATCCTCCAGTAGTTGCAAAAGCCTGACAGAGCCAGTTCTTCCAAGTACAAATCTAGCACTCCAAATTTTCATTTCATCCACAGGCGAAGCTGCCCAAGTAAAGGTAAACTGTTTAATTGTGTGGAAGCCAGTGGTGGTTCTAGTTGCAGGAACAGGCCATTTGGCCTAGTTGGCCCATGCCAGACCTTAAGGGCTCCTGATCTTTCTCTAAACTTGCTTTGTCATGTTCCACCAATCTAACAGATTCCATTCTTTGTCATTTGTTGATTGATTCTCCTTTAAATGTATCAAGGTCCATTAGCTCCACTGTTGTTCCTCTTGATAGGAATTTCCACATTCCCTGAAAGTGCTTGGACAGGTTAATAGGATGGTAAAGAAGGAATATGGTATGCTTGTTTTTGTTAGTTGAGGAAATGACTTCAAGAATCAGGCTGATTCCATTGTCAAGGACCTCCACTGTCCAGGCCATGCTCTCTTCTCACTGTTGCCATCGGGAAGGAGGCACAGGAGCCTTAAGTCCCACACCACCAGGTCCAGGAACAGTTATTACCCTTCAACTATCAGGCTCTTGATTCAGCTTTGGTAATTTCACTCACTTCAACACTGAACTGATCACTGAACACAACCAATGGACTCACTTTCAAGGACTCTACAACTCATGTTCTCAGGTTTATTTATTTACGCACTTATATATTTATTATTAGTAGTAGTATTATTTGAATTTGCACATTGTTCTTTTGTCAGTCTTTGTCTGCGTGTGGCTTTTCATTGATTCTATTCTATTTCTTTATTCTACCTTGAAAGCCTGAAAGAAAATGAACCTCCAGAGTAAATTATCATGACGTACAGTATGCATTCTTTGATAATAAATTCTCTTTGAACTTTGAACTTTAGAAGTTATGTTGCAGCTTTATAAAACTCTGGTTAGGCTGCATCTGGAGAATTCCACTTAATTCTGGTTGCCCCACTCTAGGAAGGATGTTGAGGCTTTGGGGAGGGTGCAGAAGAGATTTACCAGGATGCTAAACACCAGAGATTCTGCAGATGCTGTAAATCTTCAGCAACACATACGCAAAATGCTGGAGGAACTCAGCATCTATGGAGGAAAATGTTTCAAGCTGAGACCTTTAGTCCTGATAAAAGATCTCAACCTGAAATATGAACTATTTATTCCCCTCCATGGATGCCACCTGACCTGCTGAGTTCTTCCAGTGTCTTGTGTGTGTTTGCCAGGATGTTGCCTGGATTAGAAGGCTTGTGTTATAAGGAAGGGTTGGGCAAACTTAGGCTGTTTTCCGTGGAGCACTGGAAGCTGAGGAGAGATCTGATAGAGGTTTACACAATTATGAGAGGCATAGGTAGACTATCTTTTCCTCAGGGTTGAAAGTCTAATGCCAGAGGGCATGCATGTAATTTGAGAGGGGTAAGTTCAAAGGAAATCTATGGAGCAAGTTTTTAACACAGAATTGATGGCTACTAAGAATGAACCGTCTAGAGTGGTAGGTGGTAGTAGAGGTAAATATAATGGAGGTGTTTACAAGGCTGTTAGATGGACAAGTGAATGTACAGGAAATGGAAGGGTATTGACATTGTGTAGGCTAAAGGGATTAATTTAATTAGGCATTTGATTACTCACTTAATTGGTTTGGTACATCATGGGCAGAAGGACCTGTTCCTGTGCTCTCTGTTCTATGTTCTTTGTCCAGCACTTTCTAGGAGAGCAATCCATGTGGACTTGTTAGACACCATTCCAGTCTACTTTTTGGCCTCCTCATGTGGAAGTATGTTCTTTAATCCAAGAATAAAGATCTCTTCAATATCAGTACTGCCAATTCTTGCCTGTCAGGCCTCTGCTTGTCCAGTCGCTCTTGCTCCTGAGGTCTCAGGTTTCCTCCTCAGATATTTCTGGATTCTCTAGTCTTTAACTCACCCACTCCCAGAGTATCTGGCTTTTCTCGTGTCCACTCTTGATCGCTGTTCCAGAGTCACTCTCCTCGGCCTTGTTGCTGTTTCACTTCTATCAATCACTGTTCACACGTTCCACACATAGTGGTTTTCTGAGGGTCTCTATCCTCATTCACTGTTCTGGGGTCACTCCCCTCCATCAGGGTCTCTACTCTTGATAACTTACTCCCAGGTTTTCTGCCCACAATTATGTTCCTTGCATCTCCACACCATTCGTTGTTGCTAGTGTGTCTTGTCCTCAATTGTGTTCCTGGGGTCTCTGCCCTTGATCACGGTTCTCAGGGCCTGTGCCATTGATCCCTGTTCACAGGGTCTCTGCCCTTGATTACTGTTCCCAGGGTCTCTGTTCTCAGTCTCTCTTCCCAAGGTCTCCGGCACCTCCAGCAAATGAGTAACTATAAAACCATCAGTCAATAAGTATTTTTAAAAAAACATAAATAAAGCAAGTTGTAATCTCTCAATTTGTGGGATCTTGCTGTGCACAATTGGCAGCTGCCTTTTTCTTCTCTACAGAAGTGATTACTGCAGTGTACTATGTTACGGGGTCAATCTGATGCTAAATACGTGCTATATAATTTGCAAGCCCATGTCTCTAATTCATTTGTGTAACAGTAGTCAGTGTTCTTCACAACTGAAAAATAACGCACAGTACATACCGTCTTTCTTTTAGTATTTCTTGAACTTGATTTGATTTTCTACTAAAATTGCAGCAATCATGTGGAAGCTAGTGGGTTACAGAAGCATCTTGTGTGTCATCCTCGATAACTAATAGATGAAGACTAATAGAAACAAGGTGTCTTACAACTAGATTACTACCTGGACGAGTCTCCTTTGTAAATCAACAATAATAGGTCTGTGCTTGAGTTTATTTGCATTTCAAGATCTTGGAAAGAGCTCCAAGCAAAATACTGCAGGTTCTAGAGGCTTGGAGAAGCATCTGTCCAGTTTCATAGATGCTGCCTGACCTGCTAACCATCTCCATGCACCTGCATTTTTCCTATGAGAGGAATTCTTTATTAAAATGGGTATCCCTATGGAATTACATTCATTGGCAGTACCACATGGAACTAATGACTGATGCAAACACATTATGAGCTCAAAATTCTTGATTTCTGGTGATTTTGTACTCTGAAATTGGACTCCTTGTAGAGTCCAACAAAAGAGTACCATCTTAGGCTGAACAAGTCATCCTCTGAACCTGCACCAAGTTAGTCATGGCACAGAAATCTTTCAGACCTTGGCCTCAATACCTTCTTGTGCAATTGGATCCTCGATGACCTCACTTGCAGACCCCAGTCAGTTCAGATTGGCAACGATATCTCCTCTACACCCTCTATCAGCACAGGTGCACCACAAGGCTGTGTGGCTGTGTGCTTAGCCACCTGCTCTACTTGTCTGTGAGGCTAAGAACAGCTCTATTGCCATATTTAACTTTGCTGAGGATACCACTGTTATTGTCCAAATCAAAGGTGGTGACGAATCAGCATATAGGAGGGAGATTGAAAAACTGGCTGAGTGGTGCCACAATAGCACTGTCTCTTACTCAATATCAGCAAGACCAAGGAACTGATTCTTGACTTCAAGAGGAGGAAATCAGAGGTTCATAAGCCAGTCCTCATCAGGAGATCAGAGCTGGAGAGGGTCAGCAACTTTAAATATTTCTGTGTAATCATTTCAGGGGACCTGTCCTGGGTCCAGCATGTAGGTGCAATTACATGTAGGTGCAATTACAAAGAAAGCACAGCAGTGCCTCGACTTCCAGAGAAGTTTGTGAAGATTCGGCATGACATCTAAAACTTTGATGACCTTCTATTGATGTGTGGTGGAGAGTATACTGACCGGCTGCATCACAGCCTGGTATGGAAACACCAATGCATTAAATGGAAAATCCTACAAAAAGTAGTGGATACAGCTCATTCAATCATGGGTAAAGCCCTCCCGACCACTGAGCACGTCTACATGGAGTGTTAGCGAAGGAAAGCAGCGTCCATCATAAGCAGCACCCACCCCCCATGTCATGGTCTATTCTCGCTGCTGCCATCAAGTAGAAGGTACAGAAGCCTCAGAACTCACACCACCAGTCATTGCCCCTCAACCCATAGGCTCTTAAATTAGACGGGATAAATTTACTCAGTTTCACTTGCCCCATCACTGAACGTTTCCCACACTTATGGGCTCACCTTCTTCATCTCATGCTCTTGATATTTATTGCTTATTTATTCTTCTTATTATTTCTTTTTTTCTTTCTTTTTGACTTTTGCACACTGGTTGGCCCGCCCGGCCTTTCATTGATTTCATTATAGTTATCGGATTTATTAAGTATGCCTGCAAGAAAATGAATCTCAGGGTTGTATATGGTGATATATATGAACTTTGATAATAAAGTTACTTTGTACTTTGAATCTGCAGCCTCTTTTACTTCAATAAGCTGTGAAGGAGAAAGGTTAAGTTGCAAGAAGTATACATTTTATTAAATTAATTGAATTATAAATTTATTTATTTGGTCACTTATTTATTTATCTATAGGCCATCCCTGGATAACAAATAAGTTCCGTTTTTACAGACTTCCATAAGTCAATTTTGTCCATGTTGAAAAAGCATAAATAAATAAATCATTCAATATAGTAACCACAAGATCACAATAATGTAATGAATGGCATCAAAAGCTTATAAAACAGACGAGAAGCCATTACTGAAGGGAGAGATTGAAAGTTCTGCTGTTCATAAGAATTATATGAACCTACAGAGGACTTATGAATTGAATAAATTTATGGAATTATATTCAGATGTAGGGGTGCCTGTAAGTCAGGCATTTGTAACCCAGGAACAGCCTGTGCTCAAAGTTTTCGACAGCCACCATGCCTTGGGTGGGTGTCTGTTTCTGAGTTTGAGGTTTGGCATGGCCTCTTTGACTTTAATGAAGACAGTTTCATTCTGGAAGTTCCAAGCAGAAGAATGACTCTGTTAAGTGCAGCCCTCATGAGTCAGAGAGCTACAACCCTGGGGGACTCTCAACCGCCTGGAAATATCAACCCATATTCTTACTCAACATCAACAATGAGCAGATCACTTCCAAAGTCTCAGCTGAAAGCTCAAATTTGAAATTACAACTTGATATCCCTTCGACTGAGTAACAGAAACCAAGTAAATTTTAAGAACTGTTGGATTTTTAAAAGGGCAGCTGACAAAATATATCTTTCTACCTATCTGTAGTTGGCTTAGCATCCTCCTGTGATACTCGTTCAACACTAGCAACCAATGTGAGATCAATTGTATCAGAATGGGTTACAAATTTCTTTTATATATGAAGTAACCCATTCTTTTATAGAAATAAGCACACTCTTCCCTAAATAAATATACCTAACATAGTCACATGTAAAATCTGCAAAGTATATTGTGTTGATTTCCATGAATTTTGGGATAAATTCTGAGGAAACTTTACAGATCATGAAGTCATAGAGTCTTTTGGCATGGAATCAGACTCCTCTGCTCATGTTGTCTCTGCCAGCAATAAGATTCTTATTTATGATAATTGCTTTTTCCAGCACTCAATTGCTTGCCTCCTATCTTGCACATGCCAAGATAGGCCAAAGCAAGCATGGTTTCCTGAAAGGAAAATCCTGTCTGACAAGCCTACTGCAATCCTTTGAGGAAATTACATGCAGGGTAGACAAAGGAGATGCTGTAGATGTGGTGTACTTGGATTTTCAGAAGGCCTTTGACAATGTGCCACACATGAGGCTGCTTAGCAAGATAAGAGCCCATGGAATTACACGGAAGTTACAAGCATGGGTGGAGCATTGGCTGGTCGGCAGAAAACAGAAAGTGGGAATAAAGGGATCCTATTCTGGCTGGCTGCCGGTTACCAGTGGAGTTCCACAGGGGTCAGTGTTGGGACCGCTGCTTTTTACGATGTATGTCAATGATTTGGACTACAGTATTAATGGATTTGTGGCTAAATTTGCCGTTGATACAAAGGTAGGTGGAGGAGCGGGTAGTGTTGAGGAAACAGAGAGCCTGCAGAGAGACTTAGATAGTTTAGGGGAATGGGCAAAGAAGTGGCAAATGAAATACAATGTTGGAAAGTGTATGGTCATACACTTTGGTGGAAGAAATAAATGGGTAGACGATTATTTAGATAGGGAGAGAATTCAAAATCCAGAGATGCAAAGGGACTTGGGAGTCCTTGTGCAAGATACCCTAAAGGTTAACCTCCGGATAGAGTCAGTTGTGAAGGAAGTGAATGCAATGTTGGCATTCATTTCTAGGGGTTTTGAATATAAGAGTAGGGATGTGATATTGAGGCTCTATAAGGCACTCGTGAGACCACACTTGGAGTATTGTGTGCAGTTTGGACTCCTTATTTTAGAAAGGATATACAGTACTGACATTGAAGAGGGTTCAGAGAAGATTCACAAGAATGACTCCAGAAATGAAAGGGTTACTGTATGAGGAACATCTGGCAGCTCTTGGGTTGTATTCCCTGGAGTTCAGGAGAATGAGGGAGGATCTCATAGAAACATTCCGAATGCTAAAAGGCCTGATCAGATTAGATATGGCAAAGATATTTCCCATGGTAAGGGATTCTAGGACAAGAGGGCACGACTTCAGGATTGAATAACATCCATTTAGAACTGAGATGCGGAGAAATTACTTTAGTCAGAGGGTGATAGATCTGTGGAATTTTGTTGCCATGCGTGGCTGTGGAGGCCAAGTCATTGGCTGTATTTAAGGCAGAGATAGATAGGTTATTGATTCACCAGGGCATCAAAGGATATGAGGAGAAGGCAGGGGAGGTGGGGATGACTGGAAGAATTAGATCAGCCCATGATTGAATGGCGGAGCAGACTCAATGGGCCAAATGGCCTACTTCTGCTCCTATATCTTATGGTCTTATGGTCTATGCCATGACATTTCAAGTCCTGATTAGCATACTTTGTAATGTTGTGAGAGTACCTGCCTCACCCTTAAACATGTCCCCTCTAAACCTCTTACCCTTCAGCATAAACCTAGACCCTCCTGTTAGTGATATCTCTGGCTAAGTTACTGGGTATATTTAAAGTGAAGGTTGATGGGTTCTTGAATTTTAAAGGCGTCAAAAGTTACGAGAAGCAGGCAGAGGAACGAGGTTGAAAAGGAATCAGCCATGTTGGAAAGGCAAAGCAGACTCAATGGACTGAATGGCCTAATTCGGCTCCTATGTTTTCAGTTTTATGGTCTCTGATAAGGGAAAATGTTTTGCATTATCCACTCTATTTATGTCCCTTTATTATTTTGTCTGCATGTTTTTATTAGTCCTTAGTTAAAATAGGAAAGGAGCATTTTAAATACTAAAATAACAAATACTTAGATACTTAAATACTTTAAGAGAAGCTTTCACACAATAGCGTAACTTACAGCCACAGGAATTCTGTAATGAAGCACAGAATTTGCAATAAATCCTGTCAAAGTTCACTGGTGCTGGAACAAATCTGAAAGAAACTCTTGCAGGGTTTGGATATAAATTTTGTGAGATACTGTATACCTTTAAAGTTATGCCTCCATTCCCCAATTAATTTTAAAAGGTTAGCTTATGAATGGAATCTCATTACATTATCCTGTCTGTTCCCTTGGTTCTTTAGTCCTATATGGAGGATCACCTAAGAAACAAAAACCGCTTGGTGAAAGAATGGGAAGCTCTGAGTGCCTACCAGGCAGAGCCAAACAACAGCAGCATCGCGGACAGGGAGGAGAATGAAAAGAAGAATAGAACTCAACTTGTGGTGCCATGTAAGTCAACTTCTTGAAAGTTGTAAGATGCTGGAAGACTGAAACAAAAACAACAAAATGGTGGAAACACTTAGCAGGTAGTCAACCGGGAAAGAAAAGCCGAGTCAGCGTTTCAGGAGGAAGGCCAGTTGCAAGAGTGAGAAGGAAGTTAGCTTGAAGTTGCAGAGAGGTGGTGTGGGGGAAGTGTGGATAGGATTAATGTCTCCATGTGGGAGAAGATCTTTACAGTTGGATATTTATGACAAAGTTGTAGATGCATAACTATCTTACATAGATTCTGCGATCAGTGTTGACTTTCAAAATGAAGTGGGTAAATGCGTGAGGAATTTGCAGGATATTGGCAAAAGAGCAAGGAAATAGATTGTGTGATAAGCAGACAGTAGGCATCTGACTGGCTGAATTGGAAATGCAAAGAGCTCCAAGGTGACTTGATGGGAAGGAAATTTGTCTTTAGCTGGTCACATTAAACCTGCCAGAGAGTAGTGGGTGAGCTTTCCACCTCACTTCCGAAAGTCATTTACGTTTGCATCTGAAGAAAATTATTTTTCATTTTGCACGACTGAGCAAGAATCTTCAAAATGCAAAACCCAAGAGGAAGTTGAGGTTCAGTTATACTTGCCTGATGCGATGGCCTGGCTGTTTTGAGCAGATACCTGGAGTCTAGAGACCTGTCCACTAACCAGCAAACACTACTGAACAAACCCAGAACTTCCCAATTACTCACTTCTTTTCCCAACATGCCTGCCTCTTGGTAAGGTTTTAAATATCCCATTACCTGGATTACTTTAATTCAAGAACAAGCTATTTACTTCAGAGATAATTTTCCCATAATTTTCCTTACTTACTGCTT